>NW_027361829.1:69207500-69235000 GCF_039654945.1 Dendrobates tinctorius
CCCGCCGAGTAATCCCGGAAATGCTCGGTGCTGGCCGAGTACAGTGATACTCAGGCAAGTAACAAGTAGTGGTGAACACGTTCTCTCATCCCTAGTTATATATAAGTTGTGATCAATTGCATTTATTTATTCAGAAGGGTGTGGAACCAAATATTAAGTTGAGAGCACCAACAATTTTGTATGGCCCATTTTGGGGGTTTTGTGTGAAATTATATCCAATTTGCCTTTTTTTCCTCTGTCTTTTTGTGTTGTTTCATATGTAATTGCAATCATCTTCTCGGAGAAATACTTAATTTCCTGGAACAATTTCCAGGTGCCAACACTTTTGGCCATGACTCTATGTAGCCCCATTAATTCGACAGCACTTTACAGACATCAGCATTGCTGTCACAATTGGAGATCACGATCAAAATTCCCTATAAGTGGGTCTTTGGAGTGTGGGAGGAAACTCAAACAAACATGTGGAGAACATACAAACTCCTTGCAGATGTTACTCTTGGTGGGAATTAAACCTAGGACCCCAGCACTGCAAATCAACAATGCATACCACTGAGCCACTGTGCTGTCTTATTATTAGCTCAATTAGACATCAGTGATTTTTCTTGTGCAAAGAAAAAAGGGCAGCACTGGAATGCAACTGTCACGGCTCTGTTGTCGGGTGTCCCGGGACCAGGGCCTCCATCCCTGTCCCTAACACTAGTGGTGCTGTTACACACCCTGTTCCCCCAAATTACTTCTAATGATAAAGATGCCGGGGCCACATACCTTGTCGTAGCTCCTGAATCTGCCCTCAGTCTGTACCCTTCCCCCACCCAGGGAAGAGGAGAGTAGTAGTGTAGCGAAATACACCAATCAGACTAACAAGTTAATGCAAACAGCGATAATGAAAATATCAATTATGCAAATATACTCACACAAACAACAGAGGAATGCACCGGGAAGTGGAAGATGGGGTAAAACTAAAGTAGGAGAAGGAGGGAAAATTAGCACACACCCAAAACCTTACAACAGTTACAGAAAAATCCACCAAATGCCTTCTCAAATAGCAGCCACCAACCAACAACCTCCAACCATGCAGCAACGCTACTCTGGCAATGAGTGCTTGCCAAGGTCCAGATTATATAGGAGATGGGAGTGGCTAACAGTGAACAGCTGAGAGACTTAATGCAAGAAAGCTTCCAGGAGCTCTCAACTGAGCAGATTAACACCTGCACTGCTAAAAAAAACTGCACCTTTCAATATGAAAGTGGAGGGCTTCTAATCAGTGCAAGAGCAAGAGAAATCAAACGCTGTAACAGTATTCCCTTTCTATGAGGCACCTCTGGAACCTCAGAGCCAGGTTTATCAGGGTGTGCCACATGAAAAGACTGGATCAACCTGGCAGCAAGGACGTGAGTTGCTGGTACCCACATCATCTCTTCAGGACTGTATCTCTTCCAATGTACCAGATACTGAAGCAACCGATGAACTAAGCGAAAATCAATGATCTTATCTATTTAAAATTCTAAATTTCCATCCACAATGATAGGTGACGGTGGTAGTGCTGATGGTACAGAAGACACAACGTATTTTTTGAGTAGAGATCAATGAAACACATTATGGATCATAAAAGTGGGAGGCAAAGCTAGGTATAATGCTACGGGATGGTCACAATCTTATAAGGACCGATGAACCTGGGACCCAGTTTCCAAGAGGTAATCTTCAGCTTAATTTTCCTTGAAGGCAACCACACCAAATCACCAACACACAGGTCTGGACCCACCAAATGTCTCTGATCAGCCACACTCTTTGGACCCTATCTTGCTCAAATTATCGAGAACCCCTTGCCACACATATGTAATTGATGATGAATTCATTATTCATGTATTCCCGAAGAACGATTCCTACTAAATGAGCTGAGCTGAGGATGAAACCCGTATGCCCTGAAGAACGAGAACTTCCCAGTAGACTCATGACGATTATTTACCGCAAATTCAGCTAGAGGTAATTCGGTAACCCAATCCTCCTGATTCTTAGACACAAAACACCTAAGTCTCAAGATACTGGGTTAACCAGTTCAAATTGCTCATTAGACTGCAGATGAAATGCTGAAGGAGAGCGACAAATGGATCCTCAAATGAGAGCAAAATGCCCTCCAAAATTTGGAAATTAATTGCACCCCCCCAATCAGAAACAATATTGCTAGGGATCCCATGTAATTTTACAATCTCTCTGATGAAAATTTGCGCCAAGGTCTTGGCGTTAGTTAAAGCGGGTAGTGCAATGAAATGTGAAATTTTACTGAATCTGTCCACCACCACCAAAATTACAGTATTACCTGCCGACACAGGTAGATCAGTGATAAAATTGACCGATAAATAAGTCCAAGTTCTACTCGGAATCGCCAATAGTTGGAGAAAACCAGATGGACGAGTATGAGAGGTTTTAGAATGGACACTGCAGGTGGCTACGTACTCCTGGACATCCCGATGTACCCCTCACCACCCAATAATAAGATCTGTGGTGGTTTTATTATCGGGATGTCCGGCCAAGACCGAATCATGATGTTCACCAAGAACGCTCAGATGGATATTCACAGGTACAAACAGTTTACGTAATGGACAGGCAGTAGGGGCATCCCCCTAAGCCTCAACAACCTCGAGATAAGGCATCCGCCTTAATGTTTTTTGTTCCTCGGCCTATATGAAACAAAAAGTTAAACCTGGTTAAGAACAATACCCATCTTGCCTGCCGAGGCATTAGACGTTTCGCAGACTCTAGATAAAGAAGATTCATACGATCCGTGATTACCATAACCAGATGAATTGCCCCCTCGAGAAAGTTATGCCACTCTTCAAAGGCCCGTTTGATTGCCAAGAGTTGCCTGCTATCAATGTCATAATTCCTCTCCGCACATGACAGTTTTTTTTAGAAAAGTATGCCCATGGATGCCATTTACCAGGAGACGCACCCTATGGTGGCAATACAGCTCACACCCCCACTTCAGACTTGTCAACTACTTCGATAAAAGGCTAACTGACGTCAGGCTGCATGAGAATTGTCACAGATGCAATACACTGCTTCAAGGTATCGACTAATTCCCTGGTCAGACTGGACCATTTGGAAAAGTCTGTCTCTTTCTTGGTCATATCCGTCAGAGATTTTGCCACTACCGAAAAGTTTTTGATGAACTTACAGTAGTAGCTGGCGGAACCCAAAAACCTTGGTAACTCTTTCAAATCCTCAGGATGATCCCAATTCAGTACCGCCCGGACTTTCGTGGATCCATGCTAAAACCGTTGGTCGATAAAACATATGCTAGAAAAGGGATCTCCTCAATTGAGAACATACATTTCAATTCTTATAACTGAAGCTTGTCAACCTTAATTTACTTCCTAATAATAGTTACGCATTGAAAACTGGGGGTTATTTGGCTAAAGTTGTGGGGGGTTGGGCTGGTTCCAGGTTTTCGTGTGCCCTGGGCCAAAGAGTGTCAGTGCGCCCCTTTAACACATACCACAACTCATGATGCTCCGATACGCCACAGAAATATAGGTATAGTACAATGACACATACTTCACTGCTTACATGACATGACTGATCTATTTTAAGTTGTACAAAAGCTCAAAAACAGGACAGTATATTACTCCATACAGTGTTATGGCCACCACATTGTGTGCCATACAGAATAATGAGCCCCATATATGTCTCCATACCAAATAATTAGTCAAATATAATGTTCCATACAGTATCTGATGAGCTCCACATAATGCTCCATATATAATGGGCCCCATTTGTAATGCTCCAGTGTATAATGTGCCCCTTAGATGCTGCTCCAGTGTCTGATCTGCCCCATTTACATTGCTCCAGTACATGATGTGCCTCATGGATTCATGGATGATGCTCCAGTGTATGATGAGCTCCAATAATGCTCCATATATAATGGGCCCCATTTGTAATGCTCCAGTGTATAATGGGCCCCTTAGATGCTGCTCCAGTGTCTGATCTGCCCCATTTACATTGCTCCAGTACATGATGGGCCTCATGGATGATGCTCCAGTGTATGATTGGCTCAAATAATGCTCTATATATAATGGGCCCCATTTGTAATACTCCAGTGTATAATGGGCCCCTTAGATGCTGCTTCAGTGTCTGATCTGCCCCATTTACATTGCTCCAGTACATGATGGGCCTCATGGATGATGCTCCAGTGTATGATGGGCTCCAATAATGCTCTATATATAATGGGCCCCATTTGTAATGCTCCAGTGTATAATGTGCCCCTTAGATGCTGCTCCAGTGTCTGATCTGCCCCATTTACATTGCTCCAGTACATGCTGGGCCCTATTTTTAATTAACCCAGGCATGTTATGTGAAAAGAGCTCTATGAACTAATCTGAGGTGTGTGCTTCCACATCCTTCACTTTTGGTGTGGGTGAAGGACACAAGGAAAGGGGTTGCTCCTGACCAGAACTCATTGCTTGCATTTTTTACAACTTCAGAAGTGGAGGCGATAGAGCTGGAGGCTGTTTCAGCAATGTAAGCCACAAACAGTTCCTGATACTCCAGCTTTAAAAGCAGTCTACCTACTTCCAGAAAAGGGAGCCTTATAGGCCTTCCAGAGCTACACCATGACGCTGGCTCAACACCTCCTGCCTTAGCTGCTATTGTGTTTTTGGCACTACTAGCAGATGCACCACCACCACCGTCAGTACCAGGTGGCCCTCTACGCCCACATCTGCGTCTTCTTCCACCATACTTCCTCATGTTTTTGAAAATGGACCCAAAATACCAGCAGATGTATGGTACTGTATCAGAAGCGTACAGCTCTATACAGTCTATGGATAACTGTAAATCTTCATATATATTTCATGAGGCATACACAGATGCTCACAGGCTCAGTATGGATTACCCAATAAAATAACAAGTTGAAAAAGGGTACAGTATCACCAGATACAAGGTATATATAGTATAGTGTAAACATTCTGATTCTCCGTGTACATTTCAGGAGGCAGACACAAACGTTCTCAGGCCCAGTATGGATTACACAAGAATATGAAAAGCTGTAAATGGGTTATGTAACACAAGCGTACAGCTGTATACATTGTTGGGGTAATCTTAAAGTTCCAAATATATTGCCGGAGTAACAGACAGACATTTACAGGCTCATTATGGATTACACCAGAATCTAAATAGCTAAAAAGGTTACTGTATCAGAAGCATCCTGCTGTATACAGTGTTGGCCAAATTGAAAATATCGGTATATATTTCCATAGTCACCCTCAGACGCTCACTCAGTTTGGTTTTGACCATAATAAAAAATGTTGTAAAAAAAGGTCCTGGATAACAAGATAGTAAGTATATATTTTTAAGGGTACAATTGAAATCTCCATATAAATAGTCCCGTAGTCACTCTCAGACACTTACTCAGTATGGATTTGACCATAATGCTAAATGTCGAACAAAGGTACTGTATAACAAGATACAAGCTGTATCGAGCATAGTGTAAAAATTTGTTTCTCTGATTCACCGTATATATAGAAGGCGTAATGCACACATGCTCACTCACTATGGATGATGTAGGGAAGGTGGACTGACAGACAAACCAGCCTGTAGTGAGAAGCAGAGGTGTAGCGCAGTGTAGGTGTGAAACCGCGAAGATAAAGAGAAAGGGTGCAGTGCTTTAGCTTGCCCATTGGAGGGCAGTGGAGAGTGTAGGAGTGGGACTGAATAACTGCCATTGGTCAGAGAAACTGTTATGTGATGGTGGGCGGAGTTACCAGAACTGGAAGTATAAAAGGCTGAGGGAAGGTTCTGGAAGAGTCAGTCAGCGAAGGGAACACAGTAAAGAGGAAGTTCTGCTGAGGAAATAGAGACAGTGGAAAGGCTCCAGAGAGGACTGACAGTTGAGGCAGTCATGGGGGGGTGGCCCAGAGGACGGTAGCCGCAGACAAAGACGGCCTGGGGCTATCATATGGACAGTGTTCTCAGACTGGTGCAGCGCTGTGGTGGTTGGGCCTAGGCCAGCCACAGTGGAAGAGCCACAGAGGATGCCATGATTATAGTTACAAAGGAAGTGAAGGTACCGGGGCCTGTGTACAGAGAAATGTGAAACGGCTGTGGTGAATTGCTGTTGTCGACAGAAGGATGGGCACTAAAAACGGACCTGTTCAATACAAACTCTGTCTCAGTCTCGTGTTTGTCTGCGGCAAGAAGAGAGTTCCCCCCCACAGTTGGTTATCCTACAGCTGATACCTTAATACAAATTTTTGAAACAAGGTACTGTATCAGCACATACCAGGTGTGTCCAGTCTAGGGTTAAATTTCCGTCTATACTTCCGGAGTCAGACACAGACACTCACAGGCTCACTATGTATTACACCATAATTAAAAAGTTGAAAAAGGGAAAGGTATTCATAGCGTACACCAGTATACAGTGTTGTGGCACTTTTAAATCTTCGTATATATTTCAATCTCAGTAAGCCAGTCAAGAATCTCCGCTACTGGAAACTACATGGATACAAGTTTACTGTAGACGCAAAGTCGAGTGTTAGCAGAAATTTTGTAATTACTCATCGCGGGAAAACCTCCCGGTAGATGTTGCAGAGGCGATGCAGACTCTCAATTACTGTGTCTGTGGAGAAAGCGAAAAAGGTTCTTTGTGAATAAAGGAATGCTTTATCGCAGTAGCGTGGATCACCGTTACTCGTCTCCATCAAATTGTGATCACAGGGAGAGATGTACCCATGGTCCTCACTGCCTATCATAATGTGTCTGGTCATTTTGGAGTGCAAAAGACAGAAGCCACAGGCCGTAGGCGATTCTATTGGATTGGCATGAGAGGAGACATTGAAAAAGGGTGGCAGGAATGTCACACGTCTGTGACTATCACAACTGTGAAAGGTGATCATAAACCACAACTGCATCCGCTTGTAAGTCGACGTCCATTTCAAATGATCACATGCGGGAGTCCTCAATATGAAAAACCCCTACTTTTTTGGGGCATGTCCCCTCCAAAAGACAATATGACTCACAAAAAATATCCTCCAAAAGGAGACAAACAACAGATGGATATTGCAAAATGGTACTTTATTGGAAAAAATTCATAAAAAATTGGTAATAAAAGGGAATGACTCGATATATACATGAATCAGGATCATATCACCATAAAATACCAAAATTGCACAAAAGCTGTTTACAAACCAGCATGCCGATCAATGAATGTAATTATGTGCCACTGAAATTGGTACACCAAAAACATGTAACATGTGAAAATCAGCACTAAATAACGGGTTATGTAAACAAATGCCCCTACCATTATATAAAGTGCACTAGTGCTTGTAAATGTAGATCATGGCAAGACCAAGGCATAACACTAATAAACCTGCTTGCAGAGACATAATAATCATACCTCAATAAAACCCAATTGACACATGAGTTGCTGGGAGCAAAAAAAGCGCAATCCCTGAATTTGGGTATAGGCTATAGTAGTGCAGTCCCCAAATAAGACGTGAGTGGTATAACCAATAAACACATGTGGCATACATATAAAACAAAAACGAAGAAGGGCATATACCTGTAGTTGGCACAATGGAGTCCTGGCGTCCCTGCTGCCCCGACGCGTGTTTCGCAATCCTTCTTCGGGAGGCGTGTCAGAGCAGAGGGCACGTCAGGTTTAAATACATCACAAGCGTGTTCTAATTGGACCCCGCATTCTGATGGACAGGTCTCAGTAGCCAATAGAAGTACATGGCCACGTAAAACTGGAACGGCGGCTGCCACCGGAAGTGACATGGAGCACTACACCGGATGTGACATAGAATGCTACCTCACTCAAAATATATCAACACCGGGCTTACTACTGTCATGATACTAGTGCTGGGTGACCGGCACTTCTGGGGTTAATGTTCTGATCGCAGTGCAGACTCTCACCTGCACACCTGGGACCCATTATGGTGGCCTCTGATTGGTTCTGGGGAGGCTTCTTATAGCCTCAGGAAGCTCCCATCCCCTGTCAGTTATACTTTCGCCCTTGGCATTGTGTGGTGACCCCTGAGTGTGTTAGTGCTGTGTTCTGGTTGCTTGATTCTCTGTGTATGATTCGGTCTGTTCTCTGGATATCGCTTTGGATTCTGCTTGGTACCTTCTATGTCCGTTTGGTTTCTGATCTCTGCTTGGCCCTGACTGTCCGTTCTGTCTCATCCCTGGTACTGTATTGATATCTTGTGTATGACCTTTGGCTTTGTCTGACCTTCCGTCTGTTTATCCCTCCTGTACCTCGCTTGTCTGTATTGTGCTTGACCTCTGCTTTGCCCGACTCTGAGTTTTCTTCCTCCTCTGAAAGCAGGACACTAAGCCCCGCCCCCTTGCAGTCACATGACCGTTCACATGACCGTAGGTCCTGTGCCTGCTTTCTAAACTTCTACATTCAGGTCCCGTGCATCTTTATTGTCCGGCTGTTCTTGCCCCCAGGGGTCCCCACGGTGCGGGTGAGTCCCTGCTTAGAATCATAGAATCATAGAATCGTAGAGTTGGAAGGGACCTCCTGGGCCATCTGGTCCAACCCCCTGCTCAAAGCAGGATTCGCTAAATCATCCCAGTCAGATGTCTGTCCAGCCTCTGTTTGAAGACTTCCATTGAAGGAGAACTCACCACTTCTCGTGGCAGCCTGTTCCACTCATTGATCACTCTAACTGTCAAAAAGTTTTTTCTAATATCTAATCTGTGTCTCCTCCCATTCAGTTTCATCCCATTGCTTCTAGTCTTTCCTTGTGCAAATGAGAATAAAGTTGATCCTTCTACAATGTGACAGCCCTTTAGATATTTGTAGACAGCTATTAAGTCTCCTCTCAGTCTTCTCTTTTGCAAACTAAACAATCCCAAATCCTGCAACCTTTCCTCATAAGACAGGGTTTGCAGACCGGTCACCAGTAACCCAGTGATCGTTGAGCTCGCGGAGACTCTTCACTTATCCCAGAAGGCACTGGGAATATGCAAATGATCTCCTCAAGACTCTTCCCCTGGTTTTCCAATTTCCTCTTTTCAGCTGCAACGGCCAAAACCCAGTGATCGTTGAGCTCGCGGAGACTCTTCACTTATCCCAGAAGGCACTGGGAATATGCAAATGATCTCCTCAAGACTCTTCCCCTGGTTTTCCGATTTCCTCTTTTCAGCTGCAACGGCCAAAACCCAGTGATCGTTGAGCTCGCGGAGACTCTTCACTTATCCCAGAAGGCACTGGGAATATGCAAATGATCTCCTCAAGACTCTTCCCCTGGCTTAGTGGAGGCTGTACGCCGGCGCTGTCAGGACCCCGGCAACTACATAGCGGCAGCATCCAGAAGTGATATAGAATGCAGCGGCCACAAAATGCTATGGAGTCCTGCGACCGGATATGACATACAACGCTCACTCAATTGGCATATCGGCATGTACATTATCTAAACAAATTCAAAAAACATAACATAAATAATCCGATATGACAAAACAAGCTATTTCAATATGTACAACATGACGGTACAGCCAAATAGATCAAATTTAAATGTAACATACAAAGCTGAGTCAATATGCCATGTAGCAACCATATTGCTAAAAGAGAGTCAATATTGCGGTCACGTGAATAGAAGTGGGATGACACTAAATGGCATAAATTACACTAAAGACCGCACATATCACTCCTGATGGTTCTGCAGCCAACTGATGCGCACCGACTAACTAGAACAAAGAACCAGCATGAATAGAAAAAATACAGTCATGCTTATTATTAATACTAATAATAATAATAATAATAATATCAAATATTATAAGGCTATACAAAATTCCTTTTATATAATTTTTATCTCAAATAATGATTAACAAAGAGACAACATTATATATGATATATCCGCATGATGTATATCCGGAATTTTCTTTAGTCCAGAAGTTTCATTGCATCACATGAATAGACAGAGGATAGATTTCCAAAATACAAGTTTCTATGTAAATCCAGACATAAACACAGGAACCGGAGTCCACAGCCACTAGATGATCAGGGTGCACAAGTAGGTTACCCACACCAAAGTGAATAATAAAGTAACTTGGCACTCAACTGAATAATCCTTTGCAGATTTGATTTATTTTGTGTATTTTTTGCAGTGCTAGAAAAAGACGTTTCGGCCTACAATCGGCCTTCGTCAGTCTGCCGACTGCTATCACGAAATGATAATTCGATATCCAGATAAGAATTCCTATGGAAATTTTATAATATCGTGTGGCTCTAAATAGTATCACCTATTGTTATTAAAAAAGGTGTGCTGAATTGAAAGCCTTGCAAGAAAAATGTATTGCTATACATGGAAAAATGTATAGATCCCCTTAGAGGTGCCGTGGACGCTAGCCTGTTTGGAACCGTCGCTGTATAACTCAGGAGGAAATGAGTAGATCCATATGAAGCTAATGGAGGTGTGGAGTCGGCGTGCACGGACTAGACGCGGTATTCCCCCACTCGTCTGCTCTTATGATGGCGTCGTCTACGCTTACCAGCCGTGTGCATTCCTCAAAACACTGAAGGACTTTACAAAGGTCTTTCAGCTTTGACCACTGCACACCCGACAATTCCATGTCTTCCCTCAAACTGCCTGCCCGTGTATCCTCCCACAATTGCATTACAGCCTGCCTCTGTTCGCACAGCCTCTTAACCATGTGCAGGGTGGAGTTCCACCTTGTTGCAACGTCTATGATTAGGCAGTGCTTGGGGAGGTGGAGCAATCGCTGCAGCTTCTGCATACGACTGGAGTGTACAGCCGAGCGACGGATGTGCAAGCACAGTCTTCGCACCTTATGGAGCAGGGATGTTAACTCTGGATAATTATTAAGGAAGCACTGCACCACCAGGTTCAAAGTGTGAGCCAGGCAAGGTAGGTGTGTGAGTTTTGCACAGGCTATGGCTGCCACAAAATTACAGCCATTATCACTGACTACCTTGCATGCCTCAAGGTGTAGACTGCCCAGCCACGACTCTGTTTGTCGCTGCAAGTAGTTGGCCAGTACCTCTGCGGTGTGTCTGTTGTTGCCCAAAGACATCATCTTTAAAACAGCCTGCTGACGCTTACCAATAGCTGTTCGATAGTGGGACACCTCGTGTGCAACACTGCCAGCTGCGGATATAGTGCTCGTGCGACTGCGCTCTGTGGACGACCTTTCACTGATAGACGAGGAGGAGGAGCAAAAGCCTACAGCCAACTGTTTCCTATACCATGGGCTAGGTAGCACTGTTCCACCGCCGCTGTTCCCAGTGGAGCCTGCATCCACCACATTAACCCAGTGCACAGTGATGGACACGCAACAGCCCTGGCCATGCCTACTGGTCCATGCATCCGTTGTGAGGTGCACCTTTCCACTCACTGACTGTTTTAGTGCAATGACAATGCGGCCTTTCAGATGCCGGAGGAGTTCAGGGTTGGCTTTTTGAGAAAAGAAGTGCTGGCTGGGTAGGTCATAGCGTGGGTCAGCTTTCAACCAAACGGTAGGGCATCATCTCTAATGAGATTAGTTTGGCAATGTAGGCATTCAAACACAGTGTACGCAGATGAGAGGATGAGTACTTTCTTGTCCTACTCAGAGTGTCTGGTAGGGTGAGAAGAACTGGAGAGCTGCATATGGGTGAAGTAGTGGTGGACCAGATGGAGTGAGAGGGGGTTGGTGATGGTATTGGTAGTGATGGGCTAGATTCAGTGTTGTGTTGCAAAACCATTGTGATTCCCTGAGTGCTTTTGCCTTGCGACGACACCTTCACATTTAGTGCTGGTGGTGTGCTTAATGGTGGCGGTGGTCTTACAGTGGAGGTAGCGATGGAGCGATGTTGGCTACCTTCAGTCGGAGCAGGTGCACATGTGCTACCTGGGGTTTTGTAGTCCGCCCACGCTTGCAAGAGCATGTTTATTAAATGTCTAAGGCCTGTTTCACACTTGCTTTTTTTTGCAGCGCGTTTTTCCCGCAAAAAAATGCATTGAAAAACGCATACAAAAGCATACAACTGCTGCGTTTTTTTCAAGCATTTTTATGAGCATGCATGAAAAAAACGCAGCGTTTTTATGCGTTTGTATGCGTTTTTAGTGCGTTTTTACCGCGTTTGCGTTTTTTTCCAACATTAGGTGGCCCCTCACACTAACCCAAACCATGACTTTACTAACCCTAACCCTGACCCTAACCCTAACCCTAACCCTAACCCTTAACCAAACCATACTTAACCCTAACCCTGACCCTAACCCTTAACCAAACCATACTTAACCCTAACCCAAACCCTAACTAACCTTAACCCTAAACCTAACCCTAACCCTGACCCTAACCCTAACCCTAACCCTGACCCTAACCCTAACCCTAACCCTAACCCTGACCCTGACCCTAACCCTAACCCTAACCCTTAACCAAACCATACTTAACCCTAACCCTGACCCTAACCCTTAACCAAACCATACTTAACCCTAACCCTAACCCTGACCCTAACCCTAACCCTAACCCTGACCCTAACCCTAACCCTAACCCTGACCCTGACCCTAACCCTAACCCTAACCCTTAACCAAACCATACTTAACCCTAACCCTGACCCTAACCCTTAACCAAACCATACTTAACCCTAACCCAAACCCTAACTAACCTTAACCCTAACCCTGACCCTAACCCTGACCCTAACCCTTAACCAAACCATACTTAACCCTAACCCTGACCCTAACCCTGACCCTAACCCTAACCCTAACCCTGACCCTAACCCTTAACCAAACCATACTTAACCCTAACCCTAACCCTGACCCTAACCCTAACCCTAACCCTGACCCTAACCCTTAACCAAACCATACTTAACCCTAACCCTGACCCTAACCCTAACCCTAACCCTAACCCTGACCCTAACCCTAACCCTAAACCCCCTTAACTAACCCTAACTCTAACCCAAACCCCTAAATTCCATGGTTAACAAAAAAAAACGCATGTGCAAAAAAACGCATACATAAGCATGCCAATGCGCACATATGCGCACCCATAGACTTATATTGGGTGTCTTGCTGTAAAAAAATGCATTGCACGCGCATGCGTTTTTTTGAGGCAAATCGGACACACAAAAAATGCAACAAGTTGCATTTTGTGCGCCCGAGCGCATACCGCAAAAAAACGCATGCGCGGTAAAACGCGTACAAACGCATGTGTATGCGCACATAAGCGCATCCCATGCAAAGTATAGGAAAAAAAAACGCATGCGCTATTTAGCGCTAAATTACCGTGAAAAAAAACGCAAATGTGAAACCAGCCTAAGCATGCAACTGGTATTCAAATTTCTCAGTTTTTTACCTCTGCTAAAGGTCCTTCCGCACTTCTTACAGGTAACCTTTGCCTCATCAGTAGGATTTTGGACAAAGAAGTGCCACACTGCACTCTTCCTACTATGGTAAACATTTTTTGGCCTTGCACGCTGTGCTAAGTTGACCGTCTGATCAAGCTGTCCTGCAAATCTTTTAGTTTTTGTTCCACGTTTTAGGACAGCTACTGGCCTGCTAGATAACCGCTGCTGGGATGTCAATGCCTGCTGCGGATCCTTCTCCTTATCTGAACTATTGCCAGTGCCACCCTTCTCCCCCAATAGATGCCAATCCGGGTCCAGAACTGGGTCATCCATCACCTCCTCTTCAAAGTCATCTGCACCTTCCTCTTTACCTTCCTCTGTGTCACCTTGTAAGGTGGTATAGTATGCAGGAAGGGGCACCAGGGTTTCATCAGGGTCAGATTCTGGCTCAATAGACTGCGAGAGCAATATAGTGCTGTGGGTCAATGTACAAGCAGAATCATCTAGCAGTGGCTGTGCATCAGTGCACTCCATGTAAGATTCATATTGGACTGGGGAATTCAGGATTTGACTGGATAACCCAGGCATGGTATGTGAAAAGAGCTCCATAGAGTAATCTGAAGTGTGGGCTGCCGCATCCTTAACTTTTGGTGGGGGTGAAGGACACAAGGAAAGGGGTTTTTTATGACCAGAACCCTGCACTGACGATTCCATGCTTGCAGGTTTCGACCGTTCAGAAGAGGAGGCAATAGAGCTGGTGGCTGTTTCGGCAATGTATGCCAAAACCTGTTCCTAATGCTCCGGCTTTAAAAGCAGTTTTCGTACTCCAAGAAAAGGCAACCTTACAGGCCTTCTTGGGCCAGAGGATGACGTGGGCTCAGCACCTCCTGCTTTAACTGCTATTGTGCTTTTTCCAGAACCAGCCGATGCACCACCACCATCAGTACCAGCTGCGCCCCCCTGCCCACGTCCGCGGCCTCTTCCACCATACTTCCTCATGTTTGGGAAAATACACCAGAAATACCAGCAGAGAGATGGTACTGTATGAGGAGCGTCCAGCTGTGTAAGGTGTATTAAACAAATTAAATCAACGTATATATTATGTTAGTCACAGACGCTCTCACAGTATGTATTGGACTGTAATCCAACAAGCAGATATATGGAACTGTATCAGAAGTGTACAGCTGTATACGATTTTTGTGCAACTAACAATCTCCGTATATATATTTACAGAGTGTCACACACACACGCTGACTAAGTATAAAAGTGACTGTAATGCGAACTGCAGATATACAATACTGTTGGAGAATCGGACAGCTCTATACGATGTGTGTAAGGAAAATTGTCATGCTCTGTGTATTTGTATACAGACTGACAGACGCTGTCTATGTCTAGTTTTGACCGTTATCAAACAGCAGATATACAAAACTGTTTGAAAAACGGACAGCACTCTAAGGTGTAGGTCTGGAAAAATGGAAAAACTGCTCGTTTTTTTTTTCCAGAGTCACACACAGGTAGCTTCTATTTGTCCGTGATACCAGACGGTACACGGTAGTGTGTGAGGAGCGTACACCGCTAGACGGTGTCTGTATGGAAAATTGTCAAGCTCTGTGTATTTGTATACGGACTGACACACGCTGTCTCTGTCTAGTTTTGACTGTAATCAAACAGCAGATATACGAAACTGTTTGAAAAACGGACACAACTCTAAGGCTGGTTTCACACTTGCGTTTTTTTTCGCGGTATTTTAGCGCTAAATAGCGCATGCGTTTTTTTTTCCTATACTTTGCATGGGATGCGCTTATGTGCGCATACACATGCGTTTGTACGCGTTTTACCGCGCATGCGTTTTTTTGCGGTATGCGCTCGGGCGCACAAAATGCAACCTGTTGCATTTTTTGGTGCGTCCGACTTGCCTCAAAAAAACGCATGCGCGCGCAATGCGTTTTTTTACAGCAAGACACCCATTATAGTCTATGGGTGCGCATATGTGCGCATTGGCATGCTTATGTATGCGTTTTTTTGCACATGCGTTTTTTTTTTTAACCATGGAATTTAGGGGTTTGGGTTAGAGTTAGGGTTAGTTAAGGGGGTTTAGGGTTAGGGTCAGGGTCAGGGTTAGGGTTAGGTTTAGGGTCAGGGTTACGGTTAGATTATGAGGTTTAGGGTTTGGGTTAGGGTTAAGTATGGTTTGGTTAAGGGTTAGGGTCAGGGTTAGGGTTAGGGTTAGGGTTAGGGTTAGGGTCAGGGTTAGGGTTAGGGTTAGGGTTAGGTTTAGGGTCAGGGTTAGGGTTAGTTAGGGTTTAGGGTTTGGGTTAGGGTTAAGTATGGTTTGGTTAAGGGTTAGGGTCAGGGTTAGGGTTAGGGTTAGGGTCAGGGTTAGGGTTAGGGTTAGGGTTAGGTTTAGGGTCAGGGTTAGGGTTAGTTAGGGTTTAGGGTTTGGGTTAGGGTTAAGTATGGTTTGGTTAAGGGTTAGGGTCAGGGTTAGGGTTAGGGTTAGGGTCAGGGTTAGGGTTAGGGTTAGGTTTAGGGTCAGGGTTAGGGTTAGTTAGGGTTTAGGGTTTGGGTTAGGGTTAAGTATGGTTTGGTTAAGGGTTAGGGTTAGGGTTAGGGTCAGGGTTAGGGTCAGGGTTAGGGTTAGGGTTAGGGTTAGGGTTAGGGTTAAGTATGGTTTGGTTAAGGGTTAGGGTCAGGGTTAGGGTTAGGGTTAGGGTTAGGGTCAGGGTTAGGGTTAGGGTTAGGGTTAGGTTTAGGGTCAGGGTTAGGGTTAGTTAGGGTTTAGGGTTTGGGTTAGGGTTAAGTATGGTTTGGTTAAGGGTTAGGGTTAGGGTTAGGGTTAGGGTCAGGGTTAGGGTTAGGGTTAGGGTTAGGGTCAGGGTTAGGGTTAGTAAAGTCATGGTTTGGGTTAGTGTGAGGGGCCACCTAATGTTGGAAAAAAACGCAAACGCGGTAAAAACGCACTAAAAACGCATACAAACGCATAAAAACGCTGCGTTTTTTTCATGCATGCTCATAAAAATGTTTGAAAAAAACGCAGCAGTTGTATGCTTTTGTATGCGTTTTTTCAATGCGTTTTTTTGCAGGAAAACGCGCTGCAAAAAAAAGCAAGTGTGAAACCAGCCTAAGGTGTAGGTCTGGAAAAATGGACAAACTCCTCGGCTTTTTCTTCCAGAGTCACACCCAGATAGCTTCTATTTGTCCGTGATACCAGCCGGTACACGGTAGTGTGTGAGGAGCGTACACTGCTAGACAGTGTCTGTATGGAAAATTGTCAAGCTCCGTGTATTTGTATTCGGATTAGGGTTAGGGTTAGGGTTAGGGTTAGGGTTAGGGTTAGTAAAGTCATGGTTTGGGTTAGTGTGAGGGGCCACCTAATGTTGGAAAAAAACGCAAACGCGGTAAAAACGCACTAAAAACGCATACAAACGCATAAAAACGCTGCGTTTTTTTCATGCATGCTCATAAAAATGCTTGAAAAAAACGCAGCAGTTGTATGCTTTTGTATGCGTTTTTTCAATGCGTTTTTTTGCAGGAAAACGCGCTGCAAAAAAAAGCAAGTGTGAAACCAGCCTAAGGTGTAGGTCTGGAAAAATGGACAAACTCCTCGGCTTTTTCTTCCAGAGTCACACCCAGATAGCTTCTATTTGTCCGTGATACCAGCCGGTACACGGTAGTGTGTGAGGAGCGTACACTGCTAGACAGTGTCTGTATGGAAAATTGTCAAGCTCCGTGTATTTGTATTCGGATTGACACTCGCTGTCTCTGTCTAGTTTTGACTGTAATCTAACAGCAGATATACAAAACTGTTTGAAAAACGGACACAACTCTATTGTGTAGGTCTGAAAAAATGGACAAACTCCTCGGATTTTCCTTCCAGAGTCACACCCAGATAGCTTCTATTTGTCCGTGATACCAGCCGGTGCATGGTAGTGTGTGAGCAGCGTACACCGCTAGACGGTGTGTGAAAAAATGAACGCTCAGTAACTCACCAGGACAAAATAATAAAATTTGGAGTGCTTTGAAAAAAGCAGTTTGAACAGCAGTGTGCACACAGCAATGCAGCTAGCAGGTAGCCTTAAAAGGCAGCCTAATCACCACCAGCGCTGCTGTACACAACAAAAATCCTCCCCTTTCACTGCACACTAACTGTACAGTGAAAAGCAGAAGCAGTTTTTTTTTTCTTCTTCCCTGCCTAACGCTCTCCCTGTTCAGAATCAGCAGCAGCAACTCTCCCTATTGTAAGATCGGCAGAAGTAAGATGGCGGTCGGTGTTCACAGCCTTTTATACCCACTGTGACACCACACAAAGCCAACCAATCACTTCAATGCCCTTCTCTAAGTTTGTGCTGGCCACTGCGCATGTCAACGCGTTGCCCACAGTGTGCGTCCTCCATCATTGGGTGAGAAAAGGCGCTGAAAGCATCATTTGAAACGCGACTTTGGCGCGCTGATCGGCGACCTCATGGCTGACCTCACGCTAGGGTTGGGTTTCAATCAGCGAAACCCGACTTTGGCGAAAGTCGGCGATTTTTTAATCTGACCGACCTGTTTCGCTCAACGCTAGTCAACAAGAAAGATTATAACAAATTTATCTACCAGTTGACTAAAGATGCCATTTACAAAGTACTGAATGACGGCTTGAGTATTAGTCAACCTAAATGGCATCCCAAGGTTCCAATAGTGTCCCTCAGGCATATTAAAATCTGTTTTCCATTCATCCCCCTTTTTGTTAGCAGCACGCCAGATACCTGATCTGACAGACACGGTCTCCGGCATTTCAATTCACTCACCAATGCTGCAGTCGGTTCCTCTCTTCCTCATGCTCTGCATGCTCTCAGCAGCACTTCTAGCTGTGTCCTTAGGGCACACTTGCACACACTCTTAAAGGGCGCGCGCACTTGCTATTTCCTCCCCAGTCAATGGTTAAGAGACATTATGTATATATTGCTTCCTCTCCACTGGAGCGGTGCCTGAGCAACCTTCATGTTTTGCAGTCTAAGTTGTGTAAGGTTGCATTCCAGTCCCTGCTGCACTCTGGTGTAAATCCTGCCTGCTGCACTCTGGTGCAAATCTTCATTTTATTTTTATAAAAATTCTTCATTTTTATTTTTATCACAATTTTATTTTTGCCCAGATGGATTTCAGCAGTCAGAACAAATTGTATTCTACCCACAGAGGAGATATGTCCACCCAGGTTGCTTCTCTACAACCCGGGCTCCTTAGTTTTCCGGCGGCTGTTTACAGTGACGTAGGGAAGGACATACACCCACAAAATGGTCCTTTCTAGTCCAGTAAAAACATACTCCCCTTTACGCCAAACCACAGTCTGATTTCCAGGACAAGTTGCCCCACTCATCTGCATGGGTTCCTCAGATGACTCAGACCAGGTTTCCTTTGACCTTGGACCTACCACACATTACGTTTGTCACGATCCCACCGCTATGTGACGACAGAGGGATGCGACGCACTGCCGACACACGGCTATCACAGGCACAGGGGGGCTTATCTTAGTTACCCACAGCTGGCACCTTGTGATAAAAAACAGCAAGCTAGTCTTGCCCTAACAATTTATCGCAGGGGGGTTATTTTGGTTGTCCCACCACTGCCCACAATACTTCACGAAACTTTTCAGTTCCACTTTGGAAATCGCAGCTCTCCAGCGCCCTCCTTTCCCTCAGGTCAGTCAGGGAACTACACCTGGGATATTTGGTCGCCGGCCGGCTGCTTCAATGAGGACTGGCCACCCGGCACGCTGCAGTGAGGGAATTATAAAATGCTCTGGCCGCAGCCACCCAATTAGTTTATAAACTCCCTTCCATCACTCTCGGCAGTACCCAGGGCCCAGATCACACTTTGCCGCCACCAGCTCCAGAGTTTCTCTGATTAAGTTATAAATTTAATAGAGGGGTTCGAAGCCAACCCAATTCAGTAGCAATTATCTTAAAGGCACGTGTTCATTTTTAGAGCTTGAAGACAGACTAATAAAGTTAGAATTTATTCCCCAAAAGGAGGGGGCAGTGATTACACAGATAAAAGATGTTACAAAGTTGAAACATTAGGTATGTACAATGCAAATATAAAATAAATAGGATTAACATAGAAAATCAACATTTACAGTTGCTTAATGGTCTTTAGGCTAACCATGTTGGGGGGGAGGCGGAGCCACCCGTCGCCCTGCATCTGGGGTCCTTTCGGCAGCAAACCTACAGCTCGAATGACTGATTTTTGGAAGGGAATACCTTATAGCTTTGGGTTTGTGACAACATAAAAGGTATGTTCCTCCCCCTTCTCTAGGAGTTACAATTCTGACTACAAAACTTATAATGACTATATCTCACAGAGGATACCTCATATAAACATGCACATGGTATCATTCTCTTTAGCCTGTCACAAACAATAGTTAAAGACCAAACATGCAGTAATTATGTCACACCGTTTAGGAGGAATCCAGTTCTCGGTTTCCATTGGGGTTAGAACTTCGCAAGAACCACCATAATGATACTGGATTGGAGCATGTCACAGAAATGTCTGTTTCATTTTCCTGTCGCGAATGCGGTGTGAGCTATGGCTTCTTTTAATATTTCCCATACGTGAATTCGCCGCATGGCCAGGGCACAGGCATTCTTTCCACTTAGCTAATTAACATTCCTTAGCTGGAGAGAAAAGAGCAGGGAATGTTTGCACAGGAAGTGTCTGGTGTAGGGTTACAAGCAGGCACATAGCCTGTGTGTGGGGGAAGAAGGGAGGGTCCGCAGCTATGTGACAGGCAATTCTCATCTGTAGTGTAATAATCAGGGAACCTTAAGTTATACCTTACAGTCATATCTTACTTATCATTACAGGGTTGTCTCTTTATGTCTCAGGTTGAAGACCTCGATCCACCCGGATAGCCAGAGACATGGACGCCACTCACGATGGCTTTGTCAGGGGTCACGTGTCGGGTATCTCCTTAGCCTTACTTGACTCTATGTGTGATTTATAGGCTATTGTCATGGCTGCTCCATATTACTCATGGGTAGCTATTTCAGCATTTGCTCTGATTTTTTCCCTTTCCCCATTTGATTCCCCACCCTGCTCTTCTATTTAATAGGTTTATTAGGGCCTCATAGGACCTCTTGCCCCACGTTGAACTGTTTTTTCATATAGGACCAACTGTTTATACCTTAGAGCTCCTATTTGGTAAGCTATTTGGTGTCCTTTCATTTGAATATGGCAGGTTTGCTTTATAAATGGTATATGTGTGGGTGTCTTTTACATCTTTACGTGTAGGGGATTGGTCATTTTTAGTGATGGTATGCTGTCTATAGGGCAATTGAATAAATTGCACACATATGGGTCTTGTTTTAGCTTTAAGGCTCCATTATGAGCCTATGTATTGTCTAGTTATGTCACATGTGTGACTATTTTTATGCTTTTAATGCTTTTTGTGTGTTCTTTTGTTTGTTTTGTTTGTTTTAAACATCTTTTTATTGGTTTAACAAAGAGAAATAACATTACATGTGACTGATATGATCAAACATTATTAGTTTCTCACATTTCAAGTGTGATCTTACTAATCGTATATTCACATCTCATATATTACTGCTTGATACTTGTTGCTATGCAGTAAACCAGGTAGTATCCGTCTAAGTTCTATTGCTTAAACTCATGAGTCCCAGACAAAATCTTTGACGTAGATCCCTGGAAAAGATGTACACATCAGTCGTAACAAAATACAAACTTTTAACGGAGCAATTAAGGGTGGGATGGAGTAGGAATTCCAGTCAGGGGGGTGATGTCCATTCGGCAGGGGGTTTCGCCCTATTGTCTGAATGGTCAACCAATGTTGCTCCAAGATTAGTTGGTCTTAGGGCAATTTGATAAATTTTACTAAGGGTTTGCCAGTTTTAAGTATTCATCGGTGTCCACGGTGCCCAGGTCAATCTATTAAGGATATGTGTGCTTCCAGTGTCTGTCCTGCAAAGGCCGCACTCCCCAGTACACCATTACACAGCTTTAATAAAAACGGACTCAACGTGTCCTGAAAAGTCTTATAATAGGATGCCGGGAGGCCATCTGGACCAGGGCTCTTGCCCATAGGACAGTCTGACAGGGTAGACTGGAGTTCCCCTATCGTGAAAGGGGCTGTCAGTTCCTCTTGTTGTGTTTCAGATAAGGTAGGGAGGTTTATAGATTGTAGGAATTCCTTTATATTCACTCGTCTTTTTTCTAACTGTTCTACATTCTCTCACAGTCGCAAATCATACAAGGTGGAATAGTACTCCCTGAAAGCTGAAGCTATCCTTCTGGGTTTGTAATTTTGGCTCCATCTGACCCCTTTACTATATATATAAAAGACGTAGCCTTACACTTTTTAATCATGGTTGTCATAAATTTTGACATTTTGTCTCCATGAGACAAAAAATACCTTGTGTTTCCATCTAGCATAAATTTTTATTGAGTCTTTGTTTAGTAAGTCTCTAAGAGATTGTCTCTTCTGTGAGAGGAGAGCTAAGGCATCAGGGTCCAGTGTCATTCTATGATCTCGTTCCAGTGTTTGGATCTCTTTATAAAGAGTGTTGTTTTTTCTTTTCTGCTTTTATTCTTATGCGAGGTAATAGAAATCAATTCACCTCTAATTACGGCCTTGTGAGCCTCCCAGATAGTAGAAAATTGAATATTTTCACTCAAGTTGATCTCAAAGTACTCTTGAATTTTCTTTTTTATTTTATTTCTGGAGGGTTCATCTGCAATTAAAGTTTCGTTTAGCCTCCAAGAGATATTATTTGGTCTATGGCCTATCATAAGTTTGTTTATTAAGATGGAGTGGTCGGAGTGAACGCTCAGAATTATTTGTGAGTCTTTCAGATGTAAGGACATCTGGAATGGGATCAAAAGATAGTCAATTCTACTATAAGACGATTGCGCTTGTGAGAAATGTGAGAAGTCTCGTACAGTGGGGTGGAGAAATCTCCAAGTATCAATCAGTTGGTTCAGATGTAGGGTTGTTTGGATGCGTGTTAGTGCTTTCTTAGGAACACTAGATTTCCCAGTAGAGGAGTCTATTGGTGGTTCAAGAGGAACATTCAGGTCACCTCCCAGAATCAAAGTGCCCTCTACAAATTGACTTGTCTCTCTCATAATTCTGGAAAGCCAGGTGTCTTGTTTTGTGTTGGGGGCATATCATGACCAGTTTGTGTGCCAACTTACCCTTTATGAAAATATATCTACCATCTCTGTCATGAACCATGTCGATATACTGAAATGGTGTATTTTTTGCAAGAGCGATTGCCACTCCCCTTCCTGGAAGAGGAAAACGAGTGGAACCATGTATTATAGTAGTGTTTCTCAAAACTCGGGGTTTTTTCCTGTATAAAGTGGGTCTCCTGCAGGAGTGCAATGTCAGCCCCCAATTTCTTAATATGTGCCAATACCTGAGCTCTTTTAATTGGCGCATTCAATCCTCTTACGTTGTATGATGCTATTGTCGTTTCTCGCATACGATCAGCCATGTCGGGTCAGTGTGCGCCAAGGCTCAGGACAAGATGAAAGGTCATTCGCCGATGGACATGGGAAAGGTTGGGGAGGGGAAGAGAGAAAGGTAAAAGACAAAAACATTAGCATACATTCAACAAAAAGGGGTTGTTGCCCAAAATTAACAACGTTATTTGTAATAAGCAAAATTACAAATACCACTGTAATACCCATCAGGGGGGTAAAGAAGAAAACAAGACAATTTTTAAATTTGTTCCATATGTTAACTAGGCAGTCACTGTGGATCAGCTTAAAGGATCCATACAGAGATGGTTAGGAGACAAGGGTCCCTAATTCAATCGCTGGAGGAATGCTGCTTCCCTGCTTGTCTTTTTTTAGAGTTGCTCGCTCTTCTCCAGGGTTCTTGCAATGGCAGATCCGGAAGACTAAAATTAGTGCGGGCGAGACGAAGATCAGGCAGCGAGTCGAGTTGAATACCCAGCTCTGCACATACTTTGGCAATGTCGGAAGATGACTTAACTGTAAATCTCTTGCCATCTGCTGTGATGAATAGACCGAATGGGAAAAGTCACCTGAAAGGAAACTGTCTCTGCTTGAGGGCGTCCGTAAAGGGTTTCAATAAGAATCTCTTAGACAAGGTTGATGGTGTCAGATCCTGGAAAACACGAATTGTAGAGCCTTTATATTCCAATGAGCTTAGTGTCCTTGTCTTTTTGAGAATTTTCTCTTTCATGCGGAAGTCCAGAATTCTGCAAATTATATCTCTAGGGAATTCTGATGGTTTGGGCTTGGGTTTTAGTGCCCTGTGTGCTCTCTCAAGAATTAACATCTTTCCTTCTTCTGTGTCTAGCATAGGCAGAAAGAGTTCATAAAGAATGGCTGGTACATCTTCTCGGTCGGTCGCCTCCGGCACTCCCCGGACTCTGAGATTGTTTCTTCTGTTCCTGTTTTCAATATCTTCCATTACAGTATAGAGGGAATTGATATGATCTTCCTGTTGCTGAAGGCCCGTTTTTAGATCCCCAGCGAAGGCGGACAGCTTCGACTGCGCCTCCTCCAGCTCCTCCACACTGCTGCCAATCTGCTGAATGTCCTTTTTAATTGTAGATAAATCTTTCACAAGGGGGTCCAAGGCTGAGGACAAAATACTTTTAATGAAGCTTCTAGAAATAGGTTTATCTGAGTCCGCAAAGTCAGAAGGATCCTCCTGCGATTCCTCCAAATCTGGGTCATCACCTGGGTCCCTATACTTCGATGGCCCTTGTTTAGGTCCACTTTGTTTTGTGATAAATTTTTCCATCTTTTTGGTTGTTTGTGACCCACTATTAGCGTTTGTGTCAGCTGATCTACCAATCTTAACCATGGTCCGTTTTTGCTGAAAAAATAAACTGGTGATGTAGTAAGTTTTGCCACTAAAAACCGTGGGCAGGTATCCGGACTGTTAAATATAATATCTCTCGGCAGAAGTGGGACGAGAGATCAGAGAGATTTCTCAACTGGCACTTTCCAAATGCACCACTATATGGGGATCACTCCCCTTTTCCTCACAAGCCTTTCAGTGGCCTAGCCACTAGTGTACTTTATAGTATGGATAAGAAAGAAAGAAAAAACAAATTGCCTAACAGCAGCTTGGCGGTTCATTCAGCAGTGAGCATTATTTTATGAGAGAAAAAGTAGCTTCCCTATGACTCATGGGAGTCCCAGGTCTCCCCATCTCCATGGAACTTTCATATATGTACCTCCCCGGTGGGCATAATGTCAGTTCTTTAAATCATGACAGGAACAGAAAGACTGAGCGGTTGTTCAGTGAAATAGTGCAAGCAGAGATAGGTGTCGTGCAAAGCGTTGCCTCTAATAAATGTTGAAAATGAATGCTCTTATTTGGATCTTCCAGCTTTGATCGCTGCTGCATATATCTTCCTCCAGGGGAGGGGAAGAGCAACTGTTGCTGGGGTGAGTGGGCTTTATATATCGCTGTGAAAATACAAGTCAATTTGGCATCAGGGCCTAATGGTCGGTCTATTAGTGGGTCCCAGCGGCACCTGTTTCTTCCCACTTTACTCGGGCAGATTGTCGCCCCTCTGCTACACCCGTCACCTACCTACTGGATGTTGGTCAATCCTCTGTGTTTCAGCTCCTCTGTAAAGGCTGCGTGCAGGCAGAGCTCAGTTCAGTAATAGGAGCAGGGATGTTTACTCACCAACATTAGGGGAGGAGGAGGGATCTTCTTGTCTATAGCTGTGAAAGCAGCCTGGCAGCCATATTGGGATCTTGCAGCAGTGTGATCTTATTATCTTCTGTGATGAATATCTTCGGATTAAATGGTCCAGGGGTCCGACTTAGGTCTTAAAATGTTCCAGGGGAGATAGGGAATAATCCTATGGTGAATTGGAACCTCAATGTCTGCTTTTGAGTTGCTTTTCAGGGAAATCCTGTGGGAGCTCCAGACTCCTGCTTCCTCACATGGCAAGAGCTAGGCCACACCCCCTTGTGTGTCCTTTTGTATCTAATAAAATTTCTATGAATATCTATGCCTTGTGGTAATCCCCTCCTTATGGCCTATATCTTTCTCTTGGATGTATTGTGGTTACTGCTATTATAGGCCGAGGTTGGATCCCAGCAAGATTTTCCTGTGGTGCCCCCTCAACTTGTGTTACTTTAACCTGAAGTATAGCTTACAGGTCTCCCTGAAAACAACAAACTTGTCACGCCCCCCAGAAAACCTGTCAGGCAAAGCTATCTTGGGCTCCACTAAGGGTTGCCTGGGAGTCTTGGTCCCCAAAGCTGATGTGCTAGCGTTTGGTCCATGACTCAGATAAAAACGGATGTGTATTCCATTTTTCTGGATAACTGTTCTTCAAAAAACACATGGACATGTGAACTGCCACATTGACTACAATGGGTATGCATTCAATCCATGAAAATCACTGATCTGATCGAGCATGTACAGCCTCCATAATTGTACACATGAGTTGGAGCCTTTTTTTGTAAATTATTCGAATTATTATGTTTTACATGATCTAACGGATATCCTGAGTACTTAAACCCTCTCCTTTCCTTACTGTGACATAAACCGTAAAAACTATAACAATTTGGTAATGTTGTATTCATGTATACACGTAAATAAAATGATTGTGACATTTTTTACCTCCAAGTAAAAACAAAACACAGAAAACAATATGGCAGAATTGCTGTATTTTTTGCCTTCCATCACACCATTATAATACATTATATGGTAAATTAAGCAGTGATATTAGAAAATACAACTCATCCTGCAAATAAGGATTTGTTATTTGGATGGAAAATTGCCAAAGTTTGGTTTTGGAAGACAAGTATGAAAAAATAACAAAAATGGCTTCAGCAAAAGGAGTTTAAAGGTTATTCGCACCATCATAAACTGTAAAATTGGCAAAATGCTTTTAAAAGCAAGAAACTTTGCAATTCACTTTTTGTTAAATATCTTCTATGTTCTCAAGAATGAAGGGTTTTTTTTACTGCTTGTTGCTTAGGTTATTTTCTCCTAGGCAAGTAGCGCAGTGCTTACCAGATCTTTTAATGTAGCTTGTAAGTACTTTTCTGAAGCTAGCTAGCCAGTTTAAGAGCTACTGTGCTACTCTGATGCTGCACAGGCAACATCAATCTAGCAGGAGCATGATAGTCCTGGCAATTGGGAAGCCAGAAGGCATGGAGTGCTGCACTCCGGTAAAAGATGTTGATAAAAAAATCTCTTTAATTAGAAAATAGCTTTTTTAAATGTTTGACTGTCTAGTTATGGTGATTATAATGGGCATTGAATGGTAGTGTTATGTGGATTCAATATTTATATCAGAATTGGAAACGTAAGCTCAAAAATTCAATTTGGAGTATGAGGGGAGCATTACTAATTATTTATAAGTAAAATACAACCTTTATTGAATCAAAAAGCAGAACAAACACACAGAAATCCACAAACAACCATGTCATCTATATAGGCCCTAAAAATGGGATTATCTGATTATCTGCCTCCTGATGATCCCAAAAGGAGAAACGCGTTGAGGTTTCACTCCATCAACCACCAACTTTGAGTACCCTTTTATTGTTATCAACATGATTTAATTATTTATCATTAGTATCTTTCTCTCTTGTTGGCCAATATTGGCCTTATGGGTTAAATACACCTTCTGGCTATCTAGCTTTTGCTATCCTTGTTTAATTTATCAGTTATATCAGGGACTTCAGGGATAGCCGTCGTGGAGCGGGGGCGCCACTCCGCTGACAAGTAGGGTGCCAACCTCCGCTGACAGGAAGGTGTTCAGTCACAGGGAACAATATAGTCAGGTACTCATTTGTTTGCACTTGTCACTTTATGTCTCGTGTTTACAGCACTTTTTTTGCACCTTTTCTATTTGTTGCCTAAGCCTACCCTTACCGGCGACATCTTTACACTCCTTTCCTGGTTAAATGGTGATTGTGTGTTGCACCAGTCCAGGGTTATCTAGGAGTAACAGGGTCAGCCATTGTGGAGCGGGGGCGCCAATCTCGATTGTGCTTAGGGTGCCAACCTCCGCTGGTAGGTAGCTGTTATCAGGGCCCCGTTTTAGGGCCTATATAGGTGACAAGGTTGTTTGTGGATTTCTGTGTGTTTGTTTTGTTTTTTGATTCAATAAAGGTTGTATTTTACTTATAAATAATTAGTGGATTCAATATTTGGATAAGTGTTATTTGGATACTGTATGGAAGAAATTTTTTCTAGAAC
>NW_027361829.1:69240000-69610000 GCF_039654945.1 Dendrobates tinctorius
ATAACTGATGCAAAAAACTGAAGTGTGAAAGAGGCCTAATACACCAGCAGTTTTCCAAAATTTAATTAGCCATGTTTTTCCTGACTTTATTGAGCGCTTTATGGTAGTTTATTTTGAGGATATACTAATCTACTCGCCATATAAACAGGCTCACATTGGTCACCTTCGTGCAGTTCTCCAGAGTCTCCGGGAGAACTTTTTCTTTGCTAAGTTGGAGAAGTGTTCATTTTTTGTTCAGGAAATGTCTTTTCTGGGGTTCATCTTGTCTGCTGAGGGGTTTCGTATGGACCTTGGAAAGGTTCAGGCCATTGTCAATTGGGTTCAACCCCGAGATCGGAAAGGTCTTCAGCATTTCTTGGGGTTTGCTAATTATTATTGGAAGTTTATAAGGGGGTTCTGTCAGGTGGTCAAACACCTCACTGATCTGACTCAAAGGGGGGGCTGTTATCAAGAATTGGTCAGCTACAGCAGTTGCAGCATTTTTATCGCTAAAGAAATGTTTCATGTCTGCCCCGATATTGATTCAACCGGATCCGTCTGAACCATTTATTGTTGAGATGGACGCCTCAGGGGTGGGGGCGGTATTGTCCCTGGGACCCGCCACTTTAACCAATTTAAAACCCTGTGCTTTCTTCTCTAAAAAGTTTTCTCCTTCAGAAAAGAATTATGATGTTGGTAATCGGGAGCTTCTGGCCATTAAGCTGGCTTTTGAAGAATGAAGGAGTTTTTTTTGACCGGGTGGTCCATCAAATCACTGTGGTTACTGACCACAAGAATCTGGCTTACATTGAGACTGCCAAAAGGGTGACTCCTAGGCCGATGAGATGGTCACTATTTTTTTCTCCTGATTCCAATTCTCTAACACCTTTTGACCGGGGTCCAAAAAATATCAAGGCTGACGCTTTATCCCGTAGCCTGGATCCAATATCGCCACCCAAACCTCCTTCTTCCATTCTTGAAACTGGGGTGGTGGTGACTGGGGTTTCCACAGTGTTAGAGTGGGAGATTCGGGAAGCTCAGTCTTGGCCTGTTAATAAGCTTTGTGTGCCTGTTCAATTTCATCTCAGGGTCCTCCGGGAGTTCCATGACTCAGCCCTAAGTGGGCATCCTGGGATCTCAGCCACCTGTAGAGTCATCACTAGGGTATTTTGGTAGTCCTCATTAGCCTCGGATATTGTGAGGTTTGCGTCTGCCTGGGAGGTATGTGCCCATGCAAAAAACTCCCATAACCAGAATTGGAGCTTTTGCCAATTCCAGATAGACCATGGACTCATTTGTCCATGGATTTTATCACCGATCTTCCTCCTTTTAATGGTAATACTGTCATTTGGGTGGTGGTGGACAGATTTAGTAAACAGGCACATTGTGTGCCTTTGGCGGCTTTGCCCAATGCTGAAACGTTATTCAGATTGTTTGTGGAGCATGTGGTGTGGTTGCATGGTGTGCCCTTGACTGTGGTTTCAGATATGAGGGTACAGTTTGTTTCCAGGTTTTGGATGGCGTTTTGTAAGAGGTTGGGTATTTGTCCTTTTCATCTGCTTACCATCTGGAGAATAAGGCCGGGATTACATGTGAGAAACTCAGACGAGTCTCGCATCTTAATACCCAGCACTGCCACCAGCACTCGGGAGTCGAGCGTGTAGCTGCATGTATTTCTATGCAGCCGCACACTCCGCTCCTGAGTGCTGGCGGCAGTTCCGGGTATTAAGATGCAAGACTCGTCTGAGTTTCTCGCATGTGTGATCCCAGCCTAATGGTCAGACTAAGAGGGCCAATCAGTCTCTGGAACAAATTTTGCATTGTCTGACTACAGCTCGGCAGGATGATTGGTGTTTTTCTTTGCCTTTGGCCGAGTTTGTTATCAACAACCGTATTAACCAATTCACAGTCACATCCCCTTTTTTCTGCAATTATGGTTTCCCCCCACATATTGGGGAATATTCCCAATTGGATTCGGGGTGTCATGGGGCTGATGGGGCTATCCAGCGGTTGGGAAAGTTGTGGCGGGAAGTCCAAAGAAATATTGGGGAGGCCCAGCGCAAATATAAATTTTTTTGCTGACAAAAGACGATCAGTGGGACCTGTATTCTGGGTTGGGGCTAAGGTATGGTTGTCTACCAGGAATATAAGACTTAAGGTTCCATCTGCTAAACTGGGGCCTAAGTTTATTGGCCCTTATGAGATTATGGAAGTGGTCAATGCTGTGGCTTTTCGGTTGTGCCTTCCACCATCTCTACAGATCCCCAATGTGTTCCATAAAGCCCTTTTGAAACCGTTGGGGTTTTCTGGGGAGGGGTCATTATCTCCCCTGCCACCAGTCTCGATGGATGGTCAGACCGAGTATACAGTGGAACGTATTGTGGAGTCTTAGATGGTCCGCTGTTCACTTCAGTATCTTGTGCATTGGAAGGGTTACGTTCCTGAGGACCGGTCATGGGTTTCAGCACAATCAGTTCAAGCAGATGGATTGGTCCAGGCCCTTCATGCCAGATATCCTGGAAAACTTGGGGGTCCTGTGGCCCCCGTTGAGAGGGGAGTACTGTAATGGTCCAGGCTACGGTTTCCTTTCTGCTTTCCTTACCCCGGCCTGGTCAGGTGAGGGTTAACCTTCTCTGCCTCTTTCTGATAGGTGGGTGGCTATTTATCTGCACTGTGGCCGATGACCGATGTCAGTGATAGTTCAGGTCCCTCGGCTAGAGCAGCTGACCTAGGTTACTCTGCGTGTTTTTGTTGTTCCCAGACTCCCTGTGTTTGTATCTGTCCTGTTCCCTAGGCTCATCTGAGTGTTTCCCTGTATGTGTGACCTCTGCAGTGTATGACCCAGTTTGATCCCTGACCTGTCCTTCCGTTTTCCATTTCGGTATTGCTCTGTCTTGTCTGGCTCTGACCCTTTGGTGTTTTTTGACTGTGCTTCTGTCTTACCCCCCTGGACACTGCGTACCCGACTTGCTTCTGACCCCTTGGCTTGCTTCTGACTCCGTCTTCTGTCTCCTCCTCTGGCACTGCGCTCCCAGCTGTTTTCTACTTGGCTTGGTTGTCTGTCATCTGGCGGCACCTGCACTAATTTACTGCAGGTTTCTGCTTCCGGGGTGCTCCTGATTCTGGCACTGCATCACCTCCTGGAGGTTGCTTCCCATATTGTGCCCCGGGAATCACAACAGTGGCAATACTTTATTGAAACACAAAAACAGGCAAATAACACATAAAACAGTCCCAGTAAAATATCCAATGGTGCAAAATTACAGAGTCTTGCCCTTCCGCTGACTCACCAGAATAAGAGCAGCTGTGCCTTCAGAGCTTCCAAGGCCGACTACCCCACCTGTGGCATGCACAGAGAGGAGGTAATAACAAAGTTAGGATGCTATCAAACTAAAGGAACAAAAAGCGCAATAGGGTCTTATCCGGGTTATTGTTGGAAGAATAAATTAGAATCTACTCACCCTTTCCAGGAGAGGTTCAGGCATATAAGATCCGTAGTCAGCTTGCTGCACGTCCAAAGGTCAACTCTGTGACCGTAAAACTTCAGATTCTTTGGAGTAAATTCATGGACTTCAGTGCGCTGCTAGACAAATTCACTTATCCAGGTTATGAGAAAGATTAACCGTTTATTTCCCAACGCGTTTCAAAGTGTATACCACTTCTTCATCAGGGGATGACATATCATCATCATCCCCTGATGAAGAAGTGGTATACACTTTGAAACGCGTTGGGAAATAAACGGTTAATCTTTCTCATAACCTGGATAAGTGAATTTGTCTAGCAGCGCACTGAAGTCCATGAATTTACTCCAAAGAATCTAAGGTTAGGATGCTGACAGTCCACTGAGGTACAAGATCAGGTGACCGTATGATCACAACCTGTCTACTCCCAACATCACCATGGAGCCAGGTGACTGATGGGTCCTATTCTGGGCTTTCTTAAATGCATCCATTGGACTCACAAAACCGGTGGGTCAGAATCCTGACAACCCCAAACATATGATTCAGTGATGGTCAATGGAGCATATCTGTATTCTTTCAGCCAGAGACTTGGTCCCTTAAGCTGATATCCTGCAAAATGTCAAATCTGAGTCCCTCGTGATGGAGTCATGTTGTCTTGGCTGCTATCTTGTAAAGAGTCTCTGGTTCTTTGGATTTCTGGATATCTTGGCTGTGTTGATGTATATGTTACAGAGGCGCTGTCATGCCGCCTGTCATGCCGCTCTCACCTGGGGCTGGGACCCTGCGCCCGACGTCACCACTTCCGGTGCCGCGGCGGCTCCAGGGGTCCCGTCGGGTTCACACGCGCACCTCTCGCACCTAGTCCCATGGCTGCACAATGTTGCTAGTGCGCATGCGCGCTCTTCTAGGCTCTGACTGCAGCCATGTCATCTCTATGGTCCTGGAGGACCTGACCCGGAAGTTCCAATGCTCATGCCCTATATCAGGCTATCTCTTCCTATGGGAGGTGCTTGATTATTGTTGTGCTTCCTGGCTTAGTCTGTTTGATCCTTGCTTGGCTGCGTGCTGTATTCGGGTCCTCGGCCTTGTGCTCTGTTGTGCTTCCTAGCACATGCTCTGTTCCTGCACTCTGCTCTGCCGTGCTCCCTAGCACACCTTCGGCTCCTGTACTGTGCCCTGTCTTGCTTCTCTCCTCGTGCTCTGCTCTAGTCCTATGTTCCGGTCGTGCTTCTCAGCACACCCTCTGTCTCGCCTTGCACTCAGGCGTGCTTCCCAGCACGCGCTCTGTTTAACTTTGTGCTCTGGCATGCTTCCTTGCATGCGCCCTGCTTTGCCCGCACCCGGGTGTGCTTGTCAGTGTGCGCCATATGTGCTCTCATGTACTCGCTTTGCACTATCCAGTATCTAGGACACCCATGTACACGCCCTGTATTGTCCTGAATCCTCCGTACTTCCGTTCACTCGCTCTGTACTGTCCTATACCCTCCATGTCCCTGTGTCCACGCTTTGCACACTCCTGTTTTCTGCACACTCCCAGTTGCATCCTGCAGACACACTCATTCATGTCTCCTGCGAGCTGGCAACCTGGTTCCAGCAGTCGTGGAACATTTCCCCCTTGGGCTTGCCCCTGACACTCCCTGTATAGGAGGTGGTCCTCACTAGGTCAGCTCGCTCTGGGTGGGTTGGTGCCACGACCCAGAGAGTCCACTACAGGAGTCGTCACAGGCGCATATCCTCTTTTTATAGTTAACAACTGTCCTTCATACCAGAATCCAGAGGTCAAGAGAAAGATGTGATGAGGTTAACTGACATTGTTTGATTATTATAGCTCAACGATCGCTGGGTTTTGGCCGTTGCAGCTGAAAAGAGGAAATCGGAAAACCAGGGGAAGAGTCTTGAGGAGATCATTTGCATATTCCCAGTGCCTTCTGGGATAAGTGAAGAGTCTCCGCGAGCTCAACGATCGCTGGGTTTTGGCCGTTGCAGCTGAAAAGAGGAAATCGGAAAACCAGGGGAAGAGTCTTGAGGAGATCATTTGCATATTCCCAGTGCCTTCTGGGATAAGTGAAGAGTCTCCGCGAGCTCAACGATCGCTGGGTTTTGGCCGTTGCAGCTGAAAAGAGGAAATCGGAAAACCAGGGGAAGAGTCTTGAGGAGATCATTTGCATATTCCCAGTGCCTTCTGGGATAAGTGAAGAGTCTCCGCGAGCTCAACGATCGCTGGGTTTTGGCCGTTGCAGCTGAAAAGAGGAAATCGGAAAACCAGGGGAAGAGTCTTGAGGAGATCATTTGCATATTCCCAGTGCCTTCTGGGATAAGTGAAGAGTCTCCGCGAGCTCAACGATCGCTGGGTTTTGGCCGTTGCAGCTGAAAAGAGGAAATCGGAAAACCAGGGGAAGAGTCTTGAGGAGATCATTTGCATATTCCCAGTGCCTTCTGGGATAAGTGAAGAGTCTCCGCGAGCTCAACGATCGCTGGGTTTTGGCCGTTGCAGCTGAAAAGAGGAAATCGGAAAACCAGGGGAAGAGTCTTGAGGAGATCATTTGCATATTCCCAGTGCCTTCTGGGATAAGTGAAGAGTCTCCGCGAGCTCAACGATCGCTGGGTTTTGGCCGTTGCAGCTGAAAAGAGGAAATCGGAAAACCAGGGGAAGAGTCTTGAGGAGATCATTTGCATATTCCCAGTGCCTTCTGGGATAAGTGAAGAGTCTCCGCGAGCTCAACGATCGCTGGGTTTTGGCCGTTGCAGCTGAAAAGAGGAAATCGGAAAACCAGGGGAAGAGTCTTGAGGAGATCATTTGCATATTCCCAGTGCCTTCTGGGATAAGTGAAGAGTCTCCGCGAGCTCAACGATCGCTGGGTTTTGGCCGTTGCAGCTGAAAAGAGGAAATCGGAAAACCAGGGGAAGAGTCTTGAGGAGATCATTTGCATATTCCCAGTGCCTTCTGGGATAAGTGAAGAGTCTCCGCGAGCTCAACGATCGCTGGGTTTTGGCCGTTGCAGCTGAAAAGAGGAAATCGGAAAACCAGGGGAAGAGTCTTGAGGAGATCATTTGCATATTCCCAGTGCCTTCTGGGATAAGTGAAGAGTCTCCGCGAGCTCAACGATCGCTGGGTTTTGGCCGTTGCAGCTGAAAAGAGGAAATCGGAAAACCAGGGGAAGAGTCTTGAGGAGATCATTTGCATATTCCCAGTGCCTTCTGGGATAAGTGAAGAGTCTCCGCGAGCTCAACGATCGCTGGGTTTTGGCCGTTGCAGCTGAAAAGAGGAAATCGGAAAACCAGGGGAAGAGTCTTGAGGAGATCATTTGCATATTCCCAGTGCCTTCTGGGATAAGTGAAGAGTCTCCGCGAGCTCAACGATCGCTGGGTTTTGGCCGTTGCAGCTGAAAAGAGGAAATCGGAAAACCAGGGGAAGAGTCTTGAGGAGATCATTTGCATATTCCCAGTGCCTTCTGGGATAAGTGAAGAGTCTCCGCGAGCTCAACGATCGCTGGGTTTTGGCCGTTGCAGCTGAAAAGAGGAAATCGGAAAACCAGGGGAAGAGTCTTGAGGAGATCATTTGCATATTCCCAGTGCCTTCTGGGATAAGTGAAGAGTCTCCGCGAGCTCAACGATCGCTGGGTTTTGGCCGTTGCAGCTGAAAAGAGGAAATCGGAAAACCAGGGGAAGAGTCTTGAGGAGATCATTTGCATATTCCCAGTGCCTTCTGGGATAAGTGAAGAGTCTCCGCGAGCTCAACGATCGCTGGGTTTTGGCCGTTGCAGCTGAAAAGAGGAAATCGGAAAACCAGGGGAAGAGTCTTGAGGAGATCATTTGCATATTCCCAGTGCCTTCTGGGATAAGTGAAGAGTCTCCGCGAGCTCAACGATCGCTGGGTTTTGGCCGTTGCAGCTGAAAAGAGGAAATCGGAAAACCAGGGGAAGAGTCTTGAGGAGATCATTTGCATATTCCCAGTGCCTTCTGGGATAAGTGAAGAGTCTCCGCGAGCTCAACGATCGCTGGGTTTTGGCCGTTGCAGCTGAAAAGAGGAAATCGGAAAACCAGGGGAAGAGTCTTGAGGAGATCATTTGCATATTCCCAGTGCCTTCTGGGATAAGTGAAGAGTCTCCGCGAGCTCAACGATCGCTGGGTTTTGGCCGTTGCAGCTGAAAAGAGGAAATCGGAAAACCAGTGGAAGAGTCTTGAGGAGATCATTTGCATATTCCCAGTGCCTTCTGGGATAAGTGAAGAGTCTCCGCGAGCTCAACGATCGCTGGGTTTTGGCCGTTGCAGCTGAAAAGAGGAAATCGGAAAACCAGGGGAAGAGTCTTGAGGAGATCATTTGCATATTCCCAGTGCCTTCTGGGATAAGTGAAGAGTCTCCGCGAGCTCAACGATCGCTGGGTTTTGGCCGTTGCAGCTGAAAAGAGGAAATCGGAAAAACCGCGCGCCTATCGGCGCGCAAATTTTGGCTCATCTTTCATCGTTTTTAAGAAATCTCAAGATGGAAGAGGCCAGGAGCCATTTGGTGAGCTGCATTTCTTGCTACATGTTCACAGACTTACCAGTGGAAAAGCCAAACTTCACATGCCACAAATGCAAGCTTGTGTCCCTGTTGGAGGAAAAGTTGCAAAATCTCGAAGAGAGGTTGGCTACGTTGAAGATCATTAAGGAAGGTGAAGAGTTCTTGGACAGAGCAGAATTATCTCTTCATGTTACAGAAAGAGAAGAAATTCGGAGTGCACCTGAAGAAACAGAGGAATGGAGACATGTGACCCAGAGAAGCAGGAGGATCAGGAGGCAGTCAGCACCCATACTGCTCAGAAACCAGTACCAGGCTCTCACGCAGGAAAATGATGAAGAAATACATCAGGATAAGACTTTGCCAACAAACAGCAACCTTGTACGCCTTCAGAGTCCTCCTGGATGGAGAAAGAAAAATGTTGTGAAGAAGAAACGGAGAGTGGTGGTCATGGGGGATTCCCTGTTGAGAGGAACAGAGGCTGCTATCTGCAGACCGGATATAACTTCAAGAGAAATGTGCTGTCTTCCAGGTGCAAAAATTAAAGATGTGTCTGACAGGATATCAGGACTCTTCAGACCTACAGATGACTACCCATTCCTGCTACTACATGTGGGGACAAATGACACCGCAAGAAACGACCTGGAAACCATCTGCAGAGACTTTGAAGACTTAGGCAAGAAAGTGAAAGAACTGGGAGCGCAGGTGGTCTTCTCTTCCATCCTCCCAGTGGATGGCCATGGAACAAGGAGGTGGAATAAGATTCTGCAGGTGAACAACTGGCTACGTCGATGGTGCCGTCAGCAACGATTTGGATTTCTGGATCACGGAGTGAACTACTTATACGATGGACTACTTGCTAGAGATGGGGTGCACCTTACGAAGACTGGAAAGCATGTATTTGGAAGTCGCCTTGCTACACTTGTAAGGAGAGCTTTAAACTAGAACAACATGGGAAGGGAAGCAAAAGACCAGAAAAAGCCATACACCTGACAAATGCTATTGAGAACTCTGCTAATAGAAGTGGAAAGGAAGAACAAAGATGAAAGAATCTAATTAATAAAAATATTGGAGAAAGAGAAACCAATCACAAACTAAAATGTTTCTATACTAATGCACAAAGCATGGGCAACAAACAAGGAGAATTGGAACTACTAACACAGGAAAAGAAATATGATGTCATTGGAATCACTGAAACTTGGTGGGACGATACACATGATTGGAATACAAGACTAGAAGGATACAACTTATTTGCAAGAAACAGACTTGATAAACGAGGAGGGGGTGTTGCATTGTATGTTAGAAACGCATATATCTGCACAGAGATTGAAGCTTCAGAGACTGGGAGTTCTGTGGAAACTGTTTGGGTAAGAATACAAGGACAGAACAATGGAAAGGACACCATTGTAGGCATTTACTACAGGCCGCCTGTGCAAGCTGAAGATATGGATGAACTCTTTATGCATCAAATGGCCAAGTTCTCCAAAAAATATGACATAGTTGTCATGGGAGATTTCAACTATCCAGACATTTGTTGGGAATCTCTCTCAGGCAAAACTAACAGGTCAAGCAAATTCTTATCCTCTCTTGCTGACAACTTTATCTTCCAAAAGGTAGGGGAGAAAACAAGGGGAACTGCTACCTTGGATCTAATCCTTATAAACAGGGAGGAAATGGTTGAGGAGGTAAAAGTGGCTGGAACCCTAGGAGGTAGCGACCATGCTATTTTAGAATTTTGGATAACTAGAGGCGGAAGACCTGTGAAGACTCAGACGTCAAGGTTAGATTTCAGAAAGGCAGATTTTAAGGGATTCAGAAAGATAATTGGAGGGATCCAATGGCTGGATATACTTAAAGACAAAAATGTCCAGGAAGGATGGGAAATCTTGAAAAATGAAATTCTCAAAGCACAGTTGTTAACAATTCCGAAAAGAGGGAAGAATAGGAAGCATTTAAGGAAACCAGGATGGGTGAACACAGAACTTAAGCACATGCTAAAAAGGAAGAAAAAAAGTTTATAAAATGGAAAGAGGGAGGCATATCTAAAGAAGAATATAATGCTGTCTGCAGAATCTGCAGGGCATAAATCAGATTAGCTAAAGCTGAAAATGAATTGAGGCTTGCAAGAGATGTCAAAAGCAATAATAAAGGATTTTGGGGATATGTCAAAAGTAAAAGAAAAGTCAAAGATGCTATAGGATTTTTACAGGATGAAAATGATGAAATGGTAAGACAGGATGTTGAGAAGGCTGAACTTTTAAATTCCTATTTTGCATCTGTTTTCTCTCAGAAAGGAAATGTAACACCAACTGTTATTCACTGTCCTATTAAGGGAATAGAAGAATCCAGGATATCTATAAACAGAAAGATAGTGAGGAAACACTTAGCTAACCTAAATGAATTCAAGTCTCCAGGTCCAGATGAATTACACCCCAGAGTACTGAAGGAGATAGCAGAAGAAATTTCTGAACCACTCTCCATAATCTTTGAAAATTCTTGGAGAACAGGAGAAGTGCCAGAAGACTGGAGAAGAGCAAATGTTGTTCCTATCTTCAAAAAGGGGAAGAAGGTGGACCCAGGCAACTATAGGCCGGTGAGTCTGACTTCTATACCAGGAAAGATCTTTGAACAAATTATTAAACAACATGTAAGTCAATACCTGGATAAGAATGAAGTGATCAAACAGAGTCAGCATGGGTTTGTAACTAATAAGTCATGTCAGACTAACTTAATTTCCTTCTATGACGGTATCACTGATTGGGTGGATCAAGGAAATGCTGTAGATATAGTATATCTTGACTTCAGCAAAGCATTTGACAAAGTCTCTCATACAATCCTTATTGAAAAAATGACTAAGTATGGAATGGACAAGGCAACTGTTAGGTGGATTCATAGCTGGCTTAGTGATCGGACCCAAAGAGTGGTCGTAAATGGCTGCACATCCAGTTGGAAGAATGTCTCAAGTGGGGTACCACAGGGCTCTGTCCTGGGCCCTGTATTGTTCAACATCTTTATCAACGATTTAGATGAAGGAATTGAGGGTAAACTGATTAAATTTGCTGATGACACAAAGCTAGGAGGGATAGCTAATACTAGAGAAGAGAGAGAGAGGATTCAAAAAGATTTAAATAAACTGGAGAAGTGGGCAGTAACTAACAGAATGGTTTTTAACAGGGAGAAATGCAAAGTACTACATCTGGGCAATAAAAATGAAAAAAGCATATATAGAATGGGAGGAATAGGGCTAAGTGACAGCACATGTGAAAAAGACTTGGGTATACTAATAGATCACAGACTGAATATGAGTCAACAGTGTGATGCAGCAGCAAAAAAGGCAAATGCAGTTCTAGGATGTATTAACAGAAGCATACAGTCTAGATCACGTGAAGTCATTATTTCCCTCTACTCCTCTTTGGTCAGACCTCATCTGGAATATTGTGTCCAGTTTTGGGCACCACATTTTAAAAAAGACATCAACAAACTGGAGCAAGTTCAGAAAAGAGCGACCAGAATGGTGACCGGTCTGCAAACCCTGTCTTATGAGGAAAGGTTGCAGGATTTGGGAATGTTTAGTTTGCAAAAGAGAAGACTGAGAGGAGACTTAATTGCTGTCTACAAATATCTAAAGGGCTGTCACATTGTAGAAGGATCAACTTTATTCTCATTTGCACAAGGAAAGACTAGAAGCAATGGGATGAAACTGAATGGGAGGAGACACAGATTAGATATTAGAAAAAACTTTTTGACGGTTAGAGTGATCAATGAGTGGAACAGGCTGCCACAAGAAGTGGTGAGTTCTCCTTCAATGGAAGTCTTCAAACAGAGGCTGGACAGACATCTGACTGGGATGATTTAGCGAATCCTGCTTTGAGCAGGGGGTTGGACCAGATGGCCCAGGAGGTCCCTTCCAACTCTACGATTCTATGATTCTATGATTCTATGATTCTATTTACAGTTTATCCTTCAATGTTTGCAGGACCCACACAATGCTCATTCAACATACTACGTAAACATCCATTGTTCAGTGACCCTGTATCACTGTCTTGCAAAGATAGCATACAATTTGTTGTAGGTGCTGATATAAGAGGCAAACAATAGCCATTCATCCATTTACAAATATCAATTTAACCTACAAGAAGAGTCAACATTTCAGACTCTTGACCAACTGAGGAAAAAAATGCATAAATTCAAAATGTGAATAACAGTCAATGACTCCTGCCTTAAAATAGATGTCTGGTTAGAGACACTGTAATTTTGCAACATTATGGCTATTTTTCTGCGACTGTTCTATGTGTTATTTTCTGTTTTGTTGTTCAATAAAATGTAGCCACGCTGTTTTACCCTCAACCAGTGTTCTTGAGTAGTATTATGCCCACAGTAAAAGGAGAGCGGGTGATCAGTGGGATGAGACATGGTCCATGTGGTCTCGGGCCAGAGGGCGAGAGCACCCGCTGACCCCCCTTGTCTCCACAGTATGGCCATACAGTTGCAAAAATAAGTATTTGACAAACTGCCAGGTTTGCAAGTTTTCCCACCTACAAAGAATGGAGAGGTTTGTAATTTTTATTGTAGGTACACTTCAACAGTGAGAGATTCCAAAAATAAAAACCAGAAAATCACATTGTATGATTTTTAAATAATTAAATTACATTTTATTGCATTAAATGAGTATTTTTAATCACCTACCAACCAGCCAGGTCTTTCTGGCACTAACAGACCTGTTAGTTTTTATTTAAAAAGTCCTACTCTGCCCTCATTACTTGTATTAGTTGCACCAGTTTGAACTCGTTACCTGTATAAAAGACACCTGTCCACACACTTAATCAATCACACTCCAACCTCCCTAACATGGCCAAGACCAAAGAGCTGTCTAGGCAAGCAGCTTGGATACAAGGTAACAACTATTGGCACAATTATTAGAAAATGGAAGAAACACAAGATGAATGTCAATCTTCCTCAGTCTGGGGCTCCATTCAAGATCTCAGGTTACGGGTGATTCTGAGAAAGGTCAGGAATCAGTCCAGAACTAGATGGAAGGACCTGATCAATGACCTAAAGAGAATTGGGAACACAGTCTCAAACATTACAATTAGTAACAGACTACACCATCATGGATTAAAATCCTGCAGGGCACGCCATGTCCCCCTGTTCACACCAACATATTCCCAGGCCCGTTTGAAGTTCATAAATTACCATCTGGATGATCCAGAGGAGGCATGGGAGATGGTCATGTGGTCAGATGAAACCAAAATAGAGCATTTTAGTATCAACTCTACTCGCCGTGTTTGGAGGAAGAATAAAGATGAGTACAAGCCCAAGAACACTGTCCCAACCACGAAGCATGGTGGGGGAAACATTATACTTTGGTGGTGCTTTTCTGCAAATGGGAGAGAATAACTGCACCATATTGAAGGGAGGATGTATAGTGAAATTTTGTCCAACAACCTCCTTCCCTCAGTAAGAGCTTTGAAAATGAGTGGTGGCAGGGTCTTCCAGCATGACAATGACATGAAACACACAGCTAGGGCAACTTAGGAGTGGCTCTGTAAGAAGCATTTCAGGCTATGTACCCACGTTGCAGAAATGCTGCTGAAATTTCTGCAACATTTCCGCACTCCCGCTGCGGGTAAAATGCATGCGAATTCGCATGCATTTTCGCGCGGAAAACAAGCATTTTGCAAGCGTTTTTCATTTGTGGAATGATTGCGCATTCCAAGCGATTAGCATCACTTGGAAATGTGACATATAGGATGTTAAAATAATTTAAAAAAATAAAAAATATTGTTATTCTCACCTTTCCGACGGCCCCCGATCTGCTCTGCGGCGCTCCCGGCATCTTCCGGTCCCAGTAATGCTTTGCACGAAGGACCTTAGATGACGTCACGCTTGCAAGAGCGCAAAGTCATCAGCAGTCATTCTCGCAAAGCATTACTGGGACCGGAAGATGCCGGGAGCGTGGTGAGAGGCGGGAAGGACTTCGGGGGCCACCAGAGGGTGAGTATATCTCTATTTTTTATTTTTATTCTATTTTTTACAGAATTATGGTACCCAGGGCCTGGAGGACAGTCTCCTCTCCTCCAGACCCTGGGTACCATCCGCACATGATCTGCTTACTTTGCACATGGTGGGAATAGCCACATGCGGAAAGTAAGTGGATCAATGCATTCCTATGAGTGCGAAATCGCCGCGATTCCGCAAAAAGAATGGGCATGCTGCGGATTTTTCCGCTATGCGATTCCGCAGTGGAAAAATTCGCAGCATTAGCACAGCATTCCGAAATCCCATAGGATTGCATGGGATGCGTTTTCTTTGCATTTTCGCGGCGATTCCGCAGCGGAAAAATGCTGCGAAAATGCAAAAAATGCAACGTGTGCACACAGCCTCAAGGTCCTGGAGTGGCCTACTCAGTCTCCAGACCTAATCCTAATAGAAAATTTTTGGAGGGAGCGTAAACTCAATGTTGCACAGCGACAGACCCAAAACCTGAAAGATCTGGAGAAGTTCTGTATGGAGGAATGTGCCAAAATTCCTGCTGTAGTGGGTGCAAACTTAGTCAAGAACTACAGGAAACGTCTGAACTCTATAATTGCAAACAAAGGTTTCTGTGCAAAACATTAAGTTGTTTTTCTATTATATCAAATACTTAATTAATTTTCATTTTTTTGCATGGATATTTTTTAAGATTCAGTTTCTCACAGTTGAAGCGTACATTCTTCTCCATTGTTTGTCAGTGGGAAAACTTGCAAAATTGACAGTGTATCAAATACTTACTTTCCCCACTGTATTTGAGTTTACGCACTTGGATAACAACAGTGCTCTAGCCACGTGCTCACTGAGTATTTTGTGAGTATGTTTAACCTCAGTATTTGTAGGCCAAAATCAGCAGTTAGCAAAAAATGCAGAAGTGGTGCGGTGTTTCTATTATACTTTTCCTTTTATTATTCCACTCCTGGTTTTGGCTTTCAGACACTGAGGTAAAAATACTCACCAAACACTCAAAGTGTGCACGTGGTCTTAAAGTAGGGCCCTCACAGCAGAATCTAGAGTACTCTAGTAGAAGCCGGTGGGTTCACCACCAAAATATTTGCTTGTACAAGTTCTGTAATACAGACAAGCTTTTTCTTGGTAATTACACATCCCTCAATAAAAACTAGTCAACATTTTTCAAAGTAAATTAAAAATGTAAAAGACCATTTTCAAACTGCTAAATGAGAACATGGAAATCTCATTTGCAAGTTAATGTAAATTAGACAAATTTGGATGCATTTGGCTGCAGGTAGGGATGCGTGGGGATATCACAGTTTGGAAAAGTAATATATGAATATGATCTAACTAACACATTCTGCTGCGTCTTAATGGGTGTGGAAACACATCATTACACACTTAAGGCAGTGGACCATTTTCACCGCGCTGCTCACATTTATGCCATAATGGGGCTATTTAATTCCTATCATGCCTTTTAATTGTGAATTTATGAGTGTAATTAAAATATGAACATATTGTCCCTGCCAGTTATGGGAATATGAAGCACTGATCAATCTGTATTTGTCAGCACGGCAAAGCTCCGTAAGCCCAGCCAATTCTATTATGAGTTAGTAATGTCAGTAGATTAACTGGATGAGATGGAAATCTACATCTATTTCTGTTAATTTCACAGTTATGTGAAGCATTCAAACATGCATCATATAGGGGAATTAGTTTTTATAACTGCGTTCTTTAGTTTTGTTATACCCTGGGTAGGTAGAGCAGTTGACCAGGATATTTTTTTAAATATCTTAGTGTACGTTCACAAAGTATCTGGCGATCAAAACGTCAATTTTTTAAGCAAAGAAGGCTTTTGGAATTACTATTTTCTCTGTTTTTCATTAAACCATTAATCAATAAAGAAAATATTGACAAAAAAGTTAAAAAAGATCCCCTTGTTTCCTTTGGGTGCTTTTTTTGCTTTCCCATTCAGTTCTAATGTAAAACGAAAGTAGGAAATGCCTGAAGAATAGTATGCAGATTTCTTGTATACTTTTGGCAATTTTGGAAACATGAAACCGTTAAAAAACACTTAAAAACCTGAACATATGAACAGCAAGTCTTGCAATAAATAGGAAGATCCTTTTGGAATGGTTTCTGTGCACTTTTCAGGCAGATATAGGCTTCCATTTCACCAGAACCCAAGAAGACATAGGGCACATGAAGTGTATATAAAAAATATCAAAATAGTTTATTAATGCTAATTACTAGTGTTGAGCGATACCACCCGATATTGAGAAATATCGGATCGGATTGGATCGGCCGATATCCAAAAAGTATCGGGTATTGCCGATTCCGATCCCGGAAGTCCCATTCAAGTCAATGGGACTGAAATATCGGAATTAACAAAACCCCTTTCTTTCCTTGTAGGTTAATTCTACATGAAGAAAAACAACTAAGAATAATGTAGAATGTATTTGGGGAGGTGGAGGAGACACTAAAGGCATAGAGGTTTAGCCCAATCAAATGGAATAGCAGGAATGAATTTTTTTTTTTAAAAACGTTCGGTGTTACAAAGATATTGACTATGTTAACCTCTTTTATATTTTGTCAGATATGTATGTTTCACTACTTCCATGCTCTTCACCTTCTTTTATAATTCTCCCACACTTTCTCCTTCATGATCCTCAGCAGCAGCATCTTTTTCATCAACTTCTTCTTCACCTTATTCATCTTCTTCTTCACCTTCTTCCTATTATTCTTTTTTTGCACATTATTCATATTATTCTTATTCAACGATTATTCTTCTTCATATTCTACTTCTTCATCTTCTTCCTATTCTTCTTCTTCATCATATTCTTATTTGTGACAGGTATTCCTGTAGTTGTTATCTATAAAAGTTTGAAGATTACACTTCCATTTTGCCTGTCACAAAAGATTTACAACAGGATTTGTCCGCGTTCAGTTTGGCCTGCAGCAGCAGGCATTTTCCAGGGGCACCACGAGGAGGAACGGACTCACCCCCATACACTGCTTAGTCATCTTCTGCTTATAATTTAGATAATATCTTGTGCTCTGATTTTTAGTCTTATGCTTAATGTTCTTCTGATTTTGGTTCTTCTGCTTTTTGTTCTTCTGCTTCTTGGTCTTCTGTCTCTTGTTGTTCTGCATCTTGGTGGTTGTCTTCATGTTCTTTGTCCTCTTGGTCATCTTCTTCAGGGTCATCTTTTTGGTCTTCTTCGGTGTGGTCCTCAGGGTCGTCGTCTTCAGGGTCGTCGTCAGGGAGATCCAGAGTGAGAACCAAAAACCATTTCCTCAAGCTTGAACTTGGAAAAGTAGCAGAAGGTACAAGAAGGCTCAGGAACTGCCGAGAACCAGCTGATGGTACTGGAACCCGGATGGGTAGCAGAAGGAACAAGAGCAAATGGAACTAGTGAGGACCAGCTGACGGTGCTGGAACCCAGAGGGGCAGCAGAAGGAACAAGAGTCAATGGCACAACCGTGGACCAGCTGACGGTGCTGGAACATGGTTACTAAGCAGGAGGTACCTGTGCTACAAAGCACTACCATGGACCAGCAGACGTTGCTGGAACTCGGATACCAAGAAGGAGGCACCTAGGCCAAAGGCACTGCCGAGAACCAGCTGACGGTGCTGGAACCCGGATGGGTAGCAGAAGCTGCAAGAGCAAATGGAACTAGCGAGGCCCAGCTGACGATGCTGGAACCTGGAGGGGAAGCAGAAGGAACAAGAGCCAATGGCACAACTGTGGACCAGCTGACGGTGCTGGAACCCAGAGTGGCAGCTGAAGGAACAAGAGCCAATGGCACAACTGTGGACCAGCTGACGGTGCTGGAACATGGTTACTAAGCAGGAGGTACCTGTGCTACAAAGCACTACCAAGGACGAGCAGACGTTGCTGGAACTCGGATACTGAGAAGGAGGCACCTCGGCCAAAGGCACTGCCGAGAACCAGCTGACGGTGCTGGAAACCGGATGGGTAGCAGAAGGTACCCATGATAAACAAAGTTGCAAGGCCGCGAGCCGGCTGCAGTTACCGAAACTCACAGTCCTACAGGGGTGCTTGTCCTATTGGCACTACGGAACCAGCCTTTATTACCAGAACCCACAGCCCACATAGGAAGCACCTAAACTGCAGGCACCGTAGACTCGGCTAATCCGACCGCAACACGACGGCACTTCCAAGCAACAACTGGCTTTGTTGAAGCCCAGGATCAATCATGCAGCAGGCTGAGACCTACTTGGAGCTAGTTGAAAATATGACCTAGTTTGAATGTGGAGGCAGCAGGAGACTTTGCCATCCACACAGCAGGTGAGCAGCTGGCGTTACTGCACCCCACTAACACAGGAGCTAATGTTTTTCTCTGTGCGGACGGCACTTCTGAGCAACAACTGGCGATGTTGGAGCCCAGGATCAATCATGGAGCAGGCTGATTTTCTACTTGGAGGAAGTAGAAAATCGGTTGTAGTTTGAATGTGGAGGCAGCAGGAGACTTTGCCATCCACACAGCAGGGGAGCAGCTGACGTTACTGATCCCCACTGACACAGGAGCTAGTGTTTTTCTCTGTGCGGACAGCACTTCCGAGAGACAACTGGCTGTGTTGAAGCCCAGGATCAATCATGCAACAGGCTGAGGCCTACTTGGAGCAAGTTGAAAATATGATCTAGTTTGAATGTGGAGGCAGCAGGAGACTTTGCCGTCCACACAGCAGGGGAGCAGCTGGCGTTACTGAACCCCACTAATACAGGAGCTAATGTTTTTTTCTGTGCGGACTGCACTTCCAAGCAACGACTGGCGATGTTGGAGCCCAGGGTAAATCAGTGAGTAGGCTGAGGCCTAATTTCATCAAGATTAATATCTGTTGTAGACTGCTACTGATTTTAAACGTGTTCCAACTAGGCCTCTGGCTCCACTCTGTCTCTAGTATTTCCCCTGGCCTTCAAACCCCACCATTTGCTGCTCAGAAGTGGCATCTGCACAATCAACACTTTCCTGTGTTACTGGGGTTCAGTAACATCAGCTGATCCCCTGATGTGTGTAATGCAATGTCTCCTGCTTTGTCCACTTTCCCACTACTAGTATTTCCCCTGGCCTAGCAACTGGCGGGGTTGGAGGCCAGGGGAAATACTAGAGACAGAGTGGAGCCAGAGGCCTAGTTGGAGCAAGTTTGAAATCAGTAGTAGTGTGAATGTGGAGGCGGCAGAAGACTTTGCCGTCCACACAGCAGGGGAGCAGCTGGCGTTACTGTACCCCACTAACACAGGAGCTAGTGTTTTTCTCTGTGTAGATGGCACTTCTGAGCAACAACTGGCTGTGTTGAAGCCCAGGGATTACAGTTCAGGTGGTAGAAACATGAACACAACAGGAGACCTGGATACTGTTGCCAACAAATTATTTATTCTGGATGAGGACTGGCAAATTCTGGCGAGATCCAGGCCTTGTTCATTTTCAGAAAAGTAAGCCGGTCAACATTATCGGAGGATAGTCGTGTGCGACGGTCTGTTAATACACCACCTGCGGCACTAAAGACGCGTTCCGATAATACACTGGCAGCAGGGCAAGCCAGCACCTCCAATGCATACTGGCTAAGCTCTGGCCATGTATCCAGCTTAGAGACCCAAAACTTGAAGGGGGAAGAGCCGTCTGGGAGTACACTGACAGGGCAAGACATGTAGTCTGTCACCATCTGACGGAAACGTTGTGTCATGATCTGAAGTGATCTGACAGTTTTAAAAGCACTGTGTGAACTTTTTTCCTTTTGGCAAGTTGCCAAGGTGACTTGACTGTCCCCGGTGGTGGTTAGTGGTATCGCACCTTAGGTTTCAGTTTAATGTGCACGTAATTAGGAATCAGGTGTGGGGCTCTATAAAGGAGTCTCAGGGTGTGCAATCACGGCGGGTGATACTGATTCATTTATTCTGAGTTTGTGAGAGCCTGGTGGAAGGATGGAGCTGAGGAGGAGTCCTGCGCAGCTTAGCCAGGGGGGACGTGTGTCAGCTATGGTGTCTGGACGAAGGGCTGGCATGGCGTGGTGGGGTCGCAATGATGGTGTCAGCAGGAAGTGTCTGCATGGACTGGTGGAGTGGCTACTATGGCGAGTGGCACTCACCATGTGGGACTTGGCTGCTGGGCTGGACTCAAGCATGCTTGACTTCGTGGCAGAAGCTGAACTCATCCTTGGGACTCTGTTACTAAGCAGCAGCAACTGGTGGTGGACTGTGCTCCAAGTCAGCACTATGGTGAAGGATCCTGTTATGGTGATGGATCCGGGTGGAGGAGAAGACGCACTCAGGTGGAGGGCTCTGTTGCAGGAGCATAAGCACAGAGCATAAAGCTAAGTGATGTCCCCCTGTATTGTCTCTTTCCCTCATGTGTGTTATTAGTGCAGTGGTGGGATTAGTTTCCGCACCGACCTATTCCCTAGTGAGGGTTTAGGGTCAGGGCGAGCTAGGGTGTTGAGGTACGCGTGCGGCGCCCGGTGCGGAACCGGCATAGGGAACGTTAGGAGTGCAGGGACACTGGCTCAGGGGAGCTCAGGAGGTCTCCAATTCCCTTTTCCCTATCGCAGGGCCCACCACTGTTAATGTTTCCCAGGTCCCCCTTATTATTTAAATTCGCCGTACTGGAGGCGGGGTTTCCAGAATGTTTATTAACGTGTAATACCTAAATTCGCCAGGTGGAGGCGGTGTATCCATCTGCACGTTTTATTATTTAAATTCGCCCCACTGGAGGCGCTGTATCCAGGGTCACGTGTGTTATGGGTTCGCCTTGCGGTAACACCTGCGCCCAGACACGCGTGACCATGACATTATCACCAGCCTTACTTTTTTTTTCTGGTGAGCCTTGGCCATGTGGAGACCTGTGGGTAATTGCTGCCGGGCCTCACTGAGGTGAGTGGGGAGCGGCATGGTGTGTTAGAGCCGCTGCAGCAGCAGTTATCAGGGTCTGGGGCCTCTGCTCAGGTAACCAGGAAATCAAAATGGCGGCGTTTGGCAAAAAGCTCCCTAGAGTCGCTGCTGGGGAGCGGGACTTGCTCGTGCACGGGGAGGTACCCAGGCAGGTGGGAGGAATGGTGCCCCACGGAGCTGCCTGGTATTCCCCGAGGTGAAGGGGTACATCCCTGTGGTGAGCAGACTGGTGTGATAGTCCGCGGGGTTTATGCCAAATCTTCCATACCATTGAAGAAGCTGCCCCCTCCTGGTCGTGTGGAGGCGACCAGCGAGTGTATTTTTCCTCCATATTCCTGCGGCTCTGGCAAAGTGCCCCCTAGAGTCGCTGCTGGGGAGCGGGACTTGTTCATACAGGCGGACGTAACCAGACAGGTGGGTGGAATTGGTGTCCCCATGGTGCTGTCTGGGGTTCCTCGAGGTGAAGGGGTGCGTCCCTGTAGTGAGCAGACTGGTGTGATAGTCCGCGGGGCTTGCGCCAAATCTTCAAATACCACCGAAGAAGCCGCCCCTCCTGGTCGTGTGGAGGCGACCATCGAGTGTATATTCCCTCCATATCCCAGTCCCTTCACCTCTAGGTGTGAGCAGCAGGTGTGCTGCGGGGGAGTAGGGACAAATCTCACCCCTCGCCTTTAACCAACCCTGGGAGTCGCAGACCTCATAGTGATAGGGTTGGAGGGTGGTGTCCCTTGGTGAATGGCGGGGGTGTGAGTGTGGTGACAGCGGGGGGACGCCTCTGTTGTCGAGTCCAGAATGAGTTCACCAAATTTATGACTAACGAATGTGTGCAATAAACGTTCAGGTCCGGACCTGTGTGTGAACGAGCGTGTATGGGTGCCACCAAAAATCATCTTGTGGAAGTGTGTTGTGGAGCCTGATCAGCTCATAACAAACAAACATACACATACATAAACTCGTTCCCCAGGTCGGCGCTGTGGAGATGAGTGGTGCCTCCAAAATGAACTTTATTGCCAATACCAGCGGTGTGTTGTCATAAACCTGAAGTGTCAGGTAGTGGTGAGTGAACTCAGGATCTGGGCGTCCCCGCTGTAGGTGTTTCCCTAATGAGGGGTGGTCTTGAGGGTCCAGAGGCCCCTCATTAAGGAGGGGGTACTGTCATGATCTGAAGTGATCTGACAGTTTTAAAAGCACTGTGTGAACTTTTTTTCCTTTTGGCAAGTTGCCAAGGTGACTTGACTGTCCCCGGTGGTGGTTAGTGGTATTGCACCTTAGGTTTCAGTTTAATGTGCACGTAATTAGGAATCAGGTGTGGGGCTCTATAAAGGAGTCTCAGGGTGTGCAATCACGGCGGGTGATACTGATTCATTTATTCTGAGTTTGTGAGAGCCTGGTGGAAGGATGGAGCTGAGGAGGAGTCCTGCGCAGCTTAGCCAGGGGGGACGTGTGTCAGCTATGGTGTCTGGACGAAGGGCTGGCATGGCGTGGTGGGGTCGCAGTGATGGTGTCAGCAGGAAGTGTCTGCATGGACTGGTGGAGTGGCTACTATGGAGAGTGGCACTCACCATGTGGGACTTGGCTGCTGAGCTGGACTCAAGCATGCTTGACTTCGTGGCAGAAGCTGAACTCATCCTTGGGACTCTGTTACTAAGCAGCAGCAACTGGTGGTGGACTGTGCTCCAAGTCAGCACTATGGTGAAGGATCCTGTTATGGTGATGGATCCGGGTGGAGGAGAAGATGCACTCAAGTGGAGGGCTCTGTTGCAGGAGCATAAGCACAGAGCATAAAGCTAAGTGGTGTCCCCCTGTATTGTCTCTTACCCTCATGTGTGTTATTAGTGCAGTGGTGGGATTAGTTTCCGCACCGACCTATTCCCTAGTGAGGGTTTAGGGTCAGGGCGAGCTAGGGCGTTGAGGTACGCGTGCGGCGCCCGGTGCGGAACCGGCATAGGGAACGTTAGGAGTGCAGGGACACTGGCTCAGGGGAGCTCAGGAGGTCTCCAATTCCCTTTTCCCTATCGCAGGGCCCACCACTGTTAATGTTTCCCAGGTCCCCCTTATTATTTAAATTCGCCGTACTGGAGGCGGGGTTTCCAGAATGTTTATTAACGTGTAATACCTAAATTCGCCAGGTGGAGGCGGTGTATCCATCTGCACGTTTTATTATTTAAATTCGCCCCACTGGAGGCGCTGTATCCAGGGTCACGTGTGTTATGGGTTCGCCTTGCGGTAACACCTGCGCCCAGACACGCGTGACCATGACACGTTGCCTCCTGCTGACTGGAGCCGTCTGTGATGGTGTAGACATTTGTGGCAGGCACACAAAACTTTGCCACATTTGGGCCATACTGGTCTTGCCTTGTGCTGAGGTGCTGCCTCTGCTCCCTCTTTGTGCAGAGCTTCCTCCACTGCCTCAACGCACAGAGCTGCTTTGTAAAGCACTAGCAGCACTGCTCTCGGGTGGAATGGAGAACATGATGGACAGCACCAGTGTGTCTTGGTACTCCCGCATGTTATGAGCCTTTGTAAGTTGTCCTGGTAGCGAGGATCTAGGAGGGTGTACACCCAATTATCAGCCGTGTTGAGAATGTGGGCGATGCGGCGGTCGTTTCTCAGGCACTGTAGCATGAAATCAACCATGTGCCGCAGACTCCAAACTGCCCAAGAAGCAATGTCCCCTGCTTGAGGCGTCATCTCTGCCTGCTCTGCATCACCCCACCCTCGCTGTACATACTGACTAGAGCATTGTGTTCCTCCCTCCTCTGGAGAGATGTCTTCCTCCTCCATTGACTCCTCCTCATCCTCCTCACAAAGTGTTCCCTGCCTAGGCCTTTGTGAGGAACCATGTAGAGCAGACTGTCCAGAAGCAGATGGCATTTGTGACTCCTCTTCCTCCACCTCTTCCAAAACCTCCTCCCTTAATGCTTGCAGTGTTTTTTGAAGCAGGCAGATAAGGGGGACAGTCATGCTGACTAGTCCATCATCTGCACTCGCCATCCACGTGGAATCATCGAAGGCACGCAGTGGTGCTGAAGTGTGACCGGCGCACAGTGTGACTTGTTTGCGCCTGATGCAGCTAGTACTCCATTACTGCTGCCTGCTGCTCACAAAATTGCTCCAACATATGTAACGTTGAAGTCCACCTAGTGCGTAGGTCACATATGATGCGATGTTCCGGAAGGCGTAATCGGCGCTGCAGAGCTGCAATGCGCGATCTTGCCGTGCTGGAACGCTGCAAGTGAGCGCACTCTATGCGGACCTTGTGCAGCAGTGCATCAAGATCCGGATAGTCCCTCAGAAAGCTCTGCATGACCAAGTTGAGCACATGTGCCAGACATGGGATGTGAGTGAGGTTGCCTAGGCCCAGAGCTGCCACCAGATTTCGGCCATTGTCACACACTACCAAGCCTGGCTGGAGGTTCGCTGGCAGAAACCACACGTCGCTCTCCTGCTTGATGGCATTCCAGAGCTCCTGCGCTGTGTGACTTCGATTCCCCAAAGAAATTAATTTCGGTACTGCCTGTTGACATTTGGCCATGGCTGTGCTCATATCGGTCGTAACAGGCTCCTGCAGCGCTGATTCTGAGGAGCTGGAGTATGAGGAGGAGTCAATGTGTACAGACTGGATTCCTGCAATCCTTGGAGTTGGCAGAACACATACAGCGCCACTCTCTAGATCTGTACCTGGCTCCACAACATTGACCCAATGGGCAGTGAGGGAAAGGTATCGTCCCTGTCCATGGGTACTGGTCCACGCATCGGTGGTCAGGTGGACCTTGCTACTGACGGTGTTTAGTGCGCATGTTTAATTTTTCCCTCCACATGCTTATGCAGGGCAGGGACGGCTTGCCTGCTGAAATAAAAGCGGCTGGGCACAGTGTATTGTTGGACTGCCAATGCCATGAAGTTCCGGAAGGTGTCAGTCTCCACCAGCCTGAATGAGAGCATTTCAAGTGCCAGTAATTTGGCAATGCCAGTATTCAGAGCCTGTGCTCGGGGATGGTTTGCCGAGTATGGCTGCCTTTTCTCCCATGCCTATGCTACCGATTGCTGGTGAGTGGCCTGGGAGTGTGAAGATGACTGGGAACGTGGTGCTGTGGGTGGAATGTCACTGGGTCTCCAGACAACAGTGCCAGAGGTTCTTCCTTGGCGATCCTGTGAGGAAGCCGAACCAGCTGTGTGTGAGCTGGAGGAAGAGGCCCCAACACGAGCTGAAGAGGTGGTAGGTGGTGCTGTATGTTGGCCTACGTCTTCAGTGTGTCTGTGTAACTCCACCTCGTGCTTGGTCCGCACATGTTTCCACATATTTGTGGTATTGAGGTTGCTGACACTTTTCCCTCTTTTGACTTTCTGATGACACAACTTGCATTTGACAAAGCAAATGTCATCTGCAACTGTGTCAAAAAAGGACCACGTACTGCAAGTCTTGGGAGCGCCCGTTATGGCTTTTGGAAGAGGAATGCTCCTAACAGCTGCCGAAGTGGAGGCTACAGGCAAACAAGTCTGCCCCCTCCCTCTCCCTCCTGTTTTGGCCGCTCGGGGAATCTCTTCCTCAGAGCTGCTCCCACCACCTTTCTGTTCCTCACGCTATGTTGGGTCAAGGACCTCATCATCTACACTCCCCTCTTCTAACACCTGCTTCTCCTGGGTAGTCTCGCCAGCACTGTACGCACCAGAAAGTGGCACCTGAGTCTCGTCATCATCTGATGCGTACTGAGGTGTGCTGACCATAGGCACTGGCCCACCTGCCTCTTCAGATTCAGAGGGACAAAGCAGTTGCGTATCACTGCATACTCCCTCTTCTTCACATTTTTGAATGCTGCTTGGCTGGCCCCCTCTTTCCAAACCAACAGATTCAGAGAACAGAAGTAGAGACTGTGATGGCTCCTGTCCAGGGCTCTCTGACTGCCTAGGCGATTTGGCAGGTGGTGAAGAGACAGATGGTTGCTCTTCAGTGCTCTGGCCCTGAGAGGACGTGGAAGTCATTGTCCATCCGACAACGGCTTCAATTTGTTCCTCCCGCAGCAGTGGGGTACGGTGAGGTCCTACAAAGCTGTGCATAAAGGACTGTTGCCTGGTAAAACTGGGGGATGCTGACTCACTGGTGCCTGCAGCAGGCACAGAATCCCCACGTCCTCTCCCTGCAGAATCCCCACGTCCTCTCCCTGCTGAAACTCCACGCCCACGCGCCTTACTCCCTGCCTTCTTCATCTTGGTAGACTGATAAAGATAGTCAGAAAAGTACAAAGGGGGGGCTTAGTGTGCTTATTCCTGAACAGCTGCTAACAGGTTTAAGAAACACTAATTTTATAAAGTGTGTGGACTACACTTTAATATGAGCTAATGTGGCCTACACAACTGTCAAATGGAGTGTTTGGTGAACTTTATTTTCTTTTGTTTTTTCAAAAAAGCAAAAAGGATGTGGCCAAAGATTTGAAAGCGATAGTATCACAAACTTTTTGGACCTATTACAATGCAGGAAGGTAACCTACAATGCAAAACATGAGGCTTCAAAAAATAGGGTAATACTAATCTGGCTGCGGCTGAAGGGCACAAGCCAGAAAAAAGGCTCCTCTATCTACTCCTATATAGTGTTTGCAACCAACCAATGTAGATGGATACGGATGGACGCACACTAATAGGAGAATGAAAAATGAGCTGCAATAAAAGAAAAATATGTATGAGGCAGTGACACACGCTGAGCGGCCTACAACCAGACGTGGCTGCAGGACACACTACACAGTGTGAGCTGCACTCACACAGACCTTGCAGACAGCTGTGAACACTGCTGCAAGGCAAAAGAAAGCTACAGTGGATGATTATGTAGCCTGGGTAAAGCACAATATGATTTGGAAAATCGCTATTTCTAACTGTCCCTCAGAGTCTTGAACAGCAGCCTGTCCCTAACTGAATTCACAGCAGAGTGAACCCGAAATGGCGTCGGCTTTTATAGTGCATCATGACATCATTTCAGCAGCCAATAACAGCCATGCCATTACTTAACATGGCTACATGCCTAACAGAATGTGCCCACACTTCTGAGGATTGTCATTGGCTGAATCAAATCAAACTGGTTCATAGCATTATGGGAACTTCCGATTCCGGTATTCGATATGCTAAAAGTATCGGAACTCAATATCGGAATTCCGATACTGCGAATATCGGCCGATACCCGATATTTGCGGTATCGGAATACTCAACACTACTAATTACACATAAAAAAATTCAATACATGGATGTCAAATATCTACACCTGGAAAGCAAATACAACACACTGTGGACAATCCATCAATTATAAATGTATGATATAATGTCCTTTACTAAACCATGTTACAATCAATTGCAATTTAGGATTAAAATACCACTGTTTCCCTTGGTTTCTATAAAAATGAGCTGCCAAATGGTTGCAAAGTGCCTAAGTGCATGTAAACTAGGTAAAGCATCTGCCAGGCTAAATTACCCTTATACCAAATGCAAAATTAATCCACAAATAAAGTGTCTAAAATTTCATTTTGCATCTGGATGGTGTTTCAGGACTGCTGCATCTCACCCTGATGCCCGTTTCGCCTAATCCTTCTTCCGGGGCCATAATCATTACAAGAGGCTTGTGATCTTTTAATATGTCTTGTAGCCAATCAGGTGCTATCCTATAAGTCATGTGATGTCATTTAACTATGTCCCGCCATAAAATATTGCATTTATGCCTATCATTCAGAGTGTTAATGATGCTGAGAGACAGCGGCGAATCTGGCCCTGACGTCACCCTGCCAATGGGCCTCCCACTTCCGGCTAAAATGGAAGGCACTGCATTCCACCCAGCCATGGCCAAGCAGAAGTCAAGCGCTTCCATGAGCCGCCAGGAGCGGGACATCCAGTGCTACGGCAATCGCGCGTGCGCACAGTCTCGGAGTTCGTGATATGATAATATAAAAGTGAGGACAACAGAAAATGTAGTTGGTGTAAAATTAAATGAACAAATGAATACAAGAAGGTGTATAAAAGAATGTGTCAAATGTGTGCCATAGCAACATGATATATTAGTAGTGGAAGCAATAAATGTATGAAAAAAATAGGGACATAATGTTGTAGGTGTAAAGTCAAATCTGTGTGTGATAGAGTGATATATAGTATGTGTGAAATAAAAATATGATAATGACTGCTAAAATTTGGATGAATGGATGTAATATAAAAAATAATGACATAACATATTAGTGATCGAAATCTACTTTGTATATAGAAGTGATAGAAAGTTAAAATTAAGATGTGATTGTCATGATCCAGACCAGGGTTAGAGTCCTGTTTTCCCTTTTCCCAGTCTGATCTTGAATGGGTTAACCTTTCTCAGTCTCAGTCTGGGTTCAGGTTTGATATTTATCGCCGTTGCTTCCTGCAGGCTATGTCGGTTATAGTTTTGCCTAGGGCTGCTGTGGATGACTCAGATTGCTCTGATTTGTTCTCTTGTGTTTGCTGTCTGAACCCATGTCTCTGTTTTTCCCCATTGCCATTTTGACTCAGTGTTCCCCTTTAGTGTATTGACTTCCCGGTTCTGACTTGGCTTGTATCCTGACCTGCTTCTATCTTTTGCCATTTGGCTTAACCGCTCCTAACCGCTACTGACCTTCTCAGCTTGCCTCTGACCCTGAGTTTGTTTATTCCGCTTTGGACTGCGCTACAGTGTGTTGCTTGACTAGGCCTGTCTGACTAATCTGCTGCCACCTGTGGTAGCCTGGCTGCTGCATTGCAAGCCTGCTCTATTTGGGTGCAGCTCTGCGTTCACTCTACTTCCATCTAATGGAGCCTGCACCTATCTGCATTGCAGCAGCCTGACATTATAACCAACCAGAAACAGCCATTTTTTTCTCTGCTCTGCTTTCTATGGATCCGCTCCATACCTTGGCGGATCAAATAGATAGTTAGATAGTTTGACATAAATGTTGCAGGATCTGTCTGTGGAACATAGGGCCTTGACCTCATCTCATAACCACCTGCAAAGGGAGCTTTCTGACTAGGTAAAATCTCTTTGCAGGAATTTTCTTCCCAGTCTGTCTGTAAGTACTCGAACACTGATGTCTCATTTCATTCTCCTGAACCTATAGTCAGGCTCTCAGATACCTTCTCTGGGGAAAAGGAGTGGTTCCGTACATTTATGGAGAATTGCTAGCTATTTTTTTTCTCTTAGACCTCGATCCTCTGGAGATGACAGTCAGCAGGTGGCGATAATCATTTCCTTACTGAAGGGGGGACCTCAATCGTGGGCTTTCTCTTTACCTGCTTTTTCCCCTGAACGTGAGTCTGTGGATAAGTTCCTTGAGACCTTAGAACTTATTTTTTATGGGCCTGACTGGGTCAGAGTGGCAGAGGACAGAATCATGAGTCTCGTTCAGGGGAAACTCTCGGCTGAACGGTATAGCTCCGAGTTCCGTCAATGGTCCATTGAGGTGTCCTGGGATGACTCTGCGCTGAGATGTCAGTTCAGGAGAGGACTTTTGGAACACCTGAAGGATGCTCTCGCTCTCCATCTACCACACAGCTCATTGGAGGAGGCTATGACTCAGGCTATCCGTATGACTCAGGCTATCCGTATGGATCGGAGACTAAGGCAGTGAGGTGTTACACAGCAAGAGGTTCCATTACTCCCTGCTAATACTGTTGTTTTGCCACCATCTGAACCTATGGAGGTGGGGGCCACCAACCTCAAGGAGAAGGAGAGGAGATGACGATATAAAGGAAAGCTGTGTTTTAACTGCAGAGATCCTGGACACTGGAAAAAGGATTGCCCCTCCTACCCAGTGACTAACTAGTGGCTGATTCTGGGTGATTGTTGTGGAGGTCACCCAGACTCTAAGGTACCTTTTTCCTCATTTTCAAAAGTAAATAGTAGTTGTGGGAGTTGCTGCATGCCCACTTCTGCTTTCGTAGACTGCGGGTCATTCATGAACTTTATTGACTCTAACTTGGTGGTCAAGTGTAAGTTAGGGACAGTTAGGCTGGAGACTCCTATTCATGTTGTTGCCATTGACAAAACACCACTGGCTAAGAATGTCATCAAATTTGTCTTAGAGAGGTTTCTTGTTAAAGTGAGTTCCTTGCACCAGGAACGTTTTTCATGGTTTGTTCTGGACAATCTGCCTGAGGGTCTGGTTTTGGGGTTCCCTTAATTGTAGTAGAAGTTGCCTTACTAATGTACTTGTGTCATCCATTAATCTGGAAGGTATTCCGGAGTACCTGAAGGATTTTGAGGATGTTTTTTCTGAAAAGGAGGCCAAGGTCTTACCACCATACCGCTCTTTTGATTGTACTATTATCTGATTCCGGGTGCTAAATTGCCCAAGGCCCATCTGTACAATATCTCTGGCCTGGAGCGAACTGCTATGAAAGAGTATATTTCTGAAAGCCTATGTAAAGGCCACATCCGTCGCTCTGTCTCTCCTGTGGCGGCTGGATTCTTTTTTGTAAAAAAAAGATGGTGGCTTGCGTCCGTGCCTCGATTTTCGAGAATTGAATAAAATCACATTGAGAAATACCTACCCCCTCCCTCTCATCCCTGATTTATACAGCCAATTGTTGGGGGCCAAATAGTTTTCTAAACTGGACCTCAGGGGGGCATATAATCAGGAGGGGGATGAGTGGAAAACGGCATTTCTCACTTCTGAAGGGTAATTTGAGAATTTGGTTATGCCTTTTGGTCTCACCAATGCAACAGCTGTTTTTCAAAATTTCTTTAATCATGTATTTTCTGATTTTATTGGGCACTTTATGGTGGTGTCTTTGGATGATATTCTCGTGTTCTCATCTATCAAACAGGTTCACATGGATCATCTACGTGCAGTTCTCCAGAGGTTACGGGAGAATTAGCTTTTTGCAAAACCTGAAAAGTGTACAATTTTTGTCCAAGAATTGTCCTTTCTGGGGTTCATTCTGTCTGACAAAGGGTTCCATATGGACCCTGGGAAGGTACGGGCTATTGTGAACTGGGTGCAACCCAGAGACTTAAAGGGTCTTCAACATTTTCTGGGGTTTGGAAACTATTATAGGAAATGTATTAAAGGGTTTTCACAGGTGGTCAAGCCCCTCACTGATCTGACTCGTAAGGGGGCTGATATCTAAAACTGGTCAGCTCCGGCTGCGGAGGCGTTTGCTTTATTAACAAAATGCTTTATGTCTGCCCCTGTTTTCGTCCACCCTGATCCGTCAAAGACTTTCATCGTTGAGGTGGATGCATCGGAGGTGGAGGTGGGGGCGGTTTTGTCCCAAGGACCCGCCACTTTTACTAACCTGAGTGTTGTAAATTCACTTTCTGGCCTGCCTCTGGTTGCTAGTGAAGGTGGTGGAGCTGGTTGTATTGACAGAGGGGTCGCGAGTTCTCTCTCTGGGCTCCCGCTGGTGGTTACAGGAGATAATGGAGCTGATCTAACTAACAGAGGCCTGCCACCTGATAATGAGGAGGACGATTGGACATGTGGAGTTTTTGACTGTATTTAAGACAACCGACTCCCTCTATCCCTGCTGGTGATTTCTCCTGCCTTCTGAGGTATTTGTTTCCAGCTCAGTCCCTGCATGCTCAAGCTAAGTGTTCTTTTGCTATTGTTCCACATGTGGCTGTGCACACCATGCGAAAAGTAAGCAGAACATATGCGGATGGTACCCACGGTCCGGAGGAGAGGAGACTGTCCTCCGGGCTTTGGGTACCATATCCCTGTAAAAAATAGAATTTAAAATAAAAAATATTGTTATTCTCACCTTCTGACGTCCCGCGCAGCCTTCCCGCCTCTCTCCACGCTCCTGGTCCCAGTAAGCCTTTGCGAGCGATGACGTTCGTTCTTGCGGGATCACGAAGTCTCGCGGTCATTCGCGCAACGTCATCGCGATCCTGCGAGAACAGATGTCATCGCCGTAATTGTCGCAAAGGATTACTGGGACCGGGAGCGAAGAGAGAGGTAGGAAGGCTGCGCAGGACGTCGGAAGGTGAGAATAACAATATTTTTTTTTATTATTTTTTACATTCTTTTACTATTGAGGCTGCATAGGCGGCCTCAATAGTAAAAAGTTGGTCACACTCGTCAAACACTATGTTTGACGAGTGTGACCAACCTGTCAATCAGTTCTCCAAGCGATGCTCCAGATCGCTTGGAAAACGCTAGCAATTCTGCAAGCTAATTACGCTTGCAAAATGCTAGTTTTTCCGTGGGAAAATCATGGGAATTTAAAATGCGATTTTCCCGTGGAATGGAATTCCGGAATTATCACGGTAATTTCCGCGAGAGTTCCGCTACTTGTGAACCCAGCCTGACAGCGCAGAAAGGCTGCTCCTGATGCTGGCACTGTTAGCAGCAAGATTTTAGCTAGTTAGTTATGCAGTTGTATATCAGTCAGATAGTTTAGCTAGCTATTGTCCAGTGTAAGGCTAAGTGCACACGTTGCGAAATTCCAGCGGAAGTTACGGCGGGAATTCCAGAATGCCATTCTGCGGGAAAACCGCATTTTAAATTCCCGTGATTTTCCTGTGGAAAAACTAGCGATTTGCAAGCATAATTAGCTTGCAGAATGCTAGGATTTTCCAAGCGATCTGTAGCATCGCTTGGAAAACTGATTGACAGGTTGGTTACACTCGTCAAACACAGTGTTTGACGAGTGTGACCAGCTTTTTACTAAATTATTGAGGCTGCCTATGCAACATCAGTAGTAAAAATGATAAAAAAAATAAAAAATTGTGTTTTTCTCACCTTCCAACATCCCGTGCAGCGTCCCCGATCATCGCGATGCTGCCGGCAGATCCCGTTCTCAGTGATGCATTGCGCCAATGACCTTTGATGATGTCGCAGTCTCGCGAGACCGCGACATTATCAAAGGTCATTGCCGCAATGTATCACTGGGAACGGGACCTGCCGGCAGCATCGCTGAAGCCTGGTGACGCTGCGAGGGACATCGGAAGGTGAGAATATGACGATTTTTTTATTTTAATTCTATTTTTTACAGGGATATGGTACCCAGAGCCTGGAGGACAGTCTCCTCTCCTGACCTTGGGTACCATCCGCAAATGTTCTGCTTACTTTTCGCATGGTGGGCACAGCCACACATGCGGAAAGTAAGCAGAACAATGCATTCTTACGTGGGCGTAATCGCCGCTATTCCACAAAATTAATGAGCATGCTGCGTATTTTTCCACGATGCGATTCCACCACGGGAAAATCCGCTGCATTAGCACAGCATTGCGGAATCCCATAGGAATGCATGGGATGCTGTTTTGTGTTTTCGCGTTAATAACGGCCGCGAAAAAACTGCAACGTGTGAACACAGCCTAAATGTTAAATTTACCTTGCAGCACTTTTTTTTTGGCCATTACTGAGGTCCATAGACAAGGCCAGCAGGGCATATGTGCTACAAGTGTGTTGTGCACTGCTTCTATTGTGCTCCATGCACGAGTATAGCATTCTAATTAATATTTTTCACTAACTAAATGTGAAAAAGCCTGCTGCATCCCAGATTTTTGCCAGTTAGCTAGGTGGTTGTATATCAGTCAGATAGTATAGCTAGAATAATACAAAATCTTTAGGACAGAACACATTCTATGATAGGTGGCCCAAGGTCTAATTAACTGAACCACCAGAGGCAATAGCAATGGAAATTGCTCCCACCAATATCTGTACATGCAAGAAATTGGAGTAAAATAATCCACTAAAAAGAAAGTAAAAACAAACTATTCTTATTGGACTAATACATAGAAGGCACCAAAACAAGACAACATTAAAATATCATATCAATAACAGAGCTAAAGTTAAAGAATCAGGTGCAGCAAAAATCAGGTGCAAACACACAGATATAGCACAAAAGATTCTGAGAGTAAGACATATAGATTTAAATAAAGTGACAGTCCGTCAAGCACTAATGAAATTTCGGGTTTCCTTTGAGATGCATAAAAATGACACACATTCCACTACAGGCAACCCACCACATGGAGACCCACCTTGGAGTTACCACATTTCAAAAAATTATTGTCACACACCACTAAAGTAGCATCAATTTTCACAGAGTAGAAATAGTAGAATAGGCCTCTGACACACCTTCAATTACAGGCAACCCGCCAGATGGAGACCCAACTTCGAGTCTTCTCATTTCAAAAAATTGTTTGTAACATCAGCAGCAGTAGCCAGAGCAGACACAGAAGTCACGACAAAGGTGTCACAGAGTGCAATAACATGAGATCAATGCATGACACTAAAATCAACACCATTGCCTATTGTGCCCAGTCTGTGACTGGGGTGCAGAAGTCATTGGAAATCCATAAAAGTTAGGCAGTTTACACTTTCAGTGGATAATAATAATACATTTTATTTCTATAGCGCCGACATATTCCGCAGCACTTTACATTTCAGAGGGGACTTGTACAGATGATAGACATTAAAGCATAACAATAGTCACATAGATCATAACAGATGACAAGGAGTGAGGGCCCTGCTCGCAAGCTTACAATCTATGAGGAAAAAAGGTAGAAACGAAAGGTGGGTGGTAACAATTGCCCTGATTGTTTGGATCAGCCATAATGTTAAGTGTTTAACAGTATAGACAGAGGGCTGATAGATGCATAAAGCATGTGGGAACATGATAAGGGGAACCTGGTTATGGTAAAACTTTTGACTGTGCCACACAGGGATAGTTAGGTTAATGTGTTGAGGCGGTAGGCCAATCTGAATAAATGCGTTTTCAGGGCACGCTTAAAATTGTAGGGATTGGGGACTAATCGTACTGACCTTGGAAGTGCATTCCAAAGAATTGGCACAGCACGTGTAAAGTTTTGGAGACGGGAGTGGGGGGTTTCTTATTATTGAGGATGCTAACCTCAGGTCATCAGCAGAATGGAGGGCACAGGTAGAGTGGTAGAATGAAATGAGGGAGGAGATGTAGGGTGGTGCTGAGCCATGGAGTGCTTTGTGGGTGAGGGTAATAAGTTTGTACTGGATTCTGGAGTGGATGGGCAGCCAGTGTAAGGACTGGTACAAGGTAGAGTCATCGGTGTAATGATTAGCGAGGAATATGATCCTGGCTGCATCATTCAAGACAGATTAGCCGGATGTGGTCATCCGCAAGGACAACACCATTCCTGCACCATCCTCTCCAGTCATTCACAGCGTGTCAGACTTCTACTCTGTTCTGCTGGTGCATGAGCTGGTATAAAAAATGTGTGAACTGACTCGCAGAAATTGGTTATGCCACTTACACTGCTGCTGCTGCTACTAATATTTTCGCGATTACACATTGACGTTTCCAGGGATGAACATCAAGAACTGCGATGCATACTGTGTGCCTCACTGCTGTCTTGGGGAAAACCACTCATAAGATTGTCCAAAAGTGTGTTTCGATACTCCATCATGTGGGCATCCCTTTACAGGGGGGAAAGCATCTGGCTAAATTTATTTTGTACCGTTAATTTAACAGAGTGGCAACCCAGTATTCAGCACTATTTCTAACCCTTAAAATATGGACATCATGCTGAAGATAGTGCAGCAAGAAGTGGCTCATGTCATGTGTCTGGCTCTTCCATGTGGTTCAAGTCCATGGTGTGTTTGTAGCGTGGTAACACTCAAGGTTGCTTCCTCCATCCCCTTTCTGCCAACCGCGGACAACAGAGAGGGGATCATTATTCTCTTCATCTCCTCACGTGTGTGAGGTTCCCCCTGTGTAGGGCTGCCACCAGGTTAGCGCTGTTATCACACACGGCCTTCTCTGGCACCATGTTCAGTAGAGACAGCCGTTGATTTAACTCGTCCTAGATAGCTGTCCACAACACTTGAGCTGTGTGACTGCGATCTTGAAGACATATTAATTTAAACGCTTCCCGATTGCGGTGAGCCATGCCGGTGAGCCATGCCTGGAGGTACAAGATGTAATGCCCCTGCCCATGTTTGCTTGTCCAGGTGTCAGTGGTGAAATGCACCCTGGCAGACATAGATTTTTGTTCAGGGAATGGGTGATGTTATCTGTGACATGCTGGTGTAGCTTTTGGCATGTATAGGAGGAAACATTTTTTTACGTAATCAGAACTGCGGAACCGAGGGCTGGCTGCTGTGCTGAGAGAGGGTGGAGTACGGAGAACAGGACAAACTGCTGGATTGTGAGTGATGTGCAGGCGGAGATGTTATTGTGGATTGCGAAACATGTGTTGTGCTAAATAAAACAAAACCAGCAGGCATGTCCACTTCCGTAACAGCTGACGGGCTCTCACTCACCCTGACTGTATAGGGTACACCAGTTGAATGTCTGCCCACGGAGATCTATGTGAGAAGACTTAGATGTGGTTGATGGGACTGTCAGAGGTTGGTGATGCCTGCTAGTGACATTTTAGCGCAGTGAGATTCCCACACTAATGCATGTTGAAGGCGCATGTGACGTTTCATGCATGTAGTTGTCAAATTATTGAAATGTTTGCCTCAACTGAGATTTTTTTTTGCAAATTTGGCAGATAACACGAGTTGGATCATCCTTTGCAGTCTCAAAAAAGGCCCAGGCTTGGCAATCCTTGCCCCCTTGCGAACTGCACACTCACGACTGGTGCTGTCCACAGCCAGAGATGAGGCTGGAGATGCAGTGCTTGTCGTGGTTGCATCACTTCGTGTCTGTGTGGGAACCTGCAATGTAACCTCCTCGTCTTCCTCCTCCTCCACCTCTTCTGCTGATACTCAGCTGCGTACCTCTGGGTTCACACGAAGTGGGATCTGCAGCCTCATTGTCATCCTTTCTGTTCTCATATTTCTCACCCTGAGAGTCAACCTCCTCCTCTTCCTGCCCTGACATTACAATACAGTCCGCATATGCCTTTGGTATCTGAGTCTCATCAGAATCACCTCCACCCCCCGGTGGTTAATGTCTGGTGACGAGGGTCTGGATTCTGCTTGCACCTTACTTTGTCCGGCCAATGATCCAACATGAAAAATTTTTGGGCATCAGTGCAGATGCCTTCCTCCTCTGGATTCTGTGAATATTTGTAGCTGACCTCTGATGCCCATGAAATAGAATGTGTGAACAGCTCTGCAAAATGACCCATCTGTGGTTCCCCACAGTCAGGTTGGTGTTTGTAAATTTGTGACACAGGTGGAAACAAGGATATTGGGGTGCCACCTCTGAAGGATTGCACTGTGTGTGATGTTAAGGTGGAGGAAGAGGAGTAGAGACAACTTGATGCAGCAATTGCCATACACTGTAGCACATGCTGTTTCTAAGCCACATCTACAAGGCGTACCGCTGTGCAGCTGCCAAAGAAAGAGAGACAAGTAGCCTGTCCAGTAACAGATGCAATCACTGTAGCACATGCTGTTTCTAAGCCACATCTACAAGGCGTACCGCTGTGCAGCTGCCAAAGAAAGAGAGACAAGTAGCCTGTCCAGTAACAGATGCAATCAGTGGTCTTTGGATAGGACAAGACAGTGTCTGTTCAGTTGAGAGTTCATTAACATTAACACCTAACAAACATACACGTCGAACACTAGTCCTATTCCCCCTTCCACCATGATCTCACTTTTTCCCCACTCATGTTGTATGTACCCTTCCCCTCTTTTAATCTGCTGTTTCACAACCTTAGGCCCACACCTGTCAGTCACCTGTCCTTAAATGAACAATAACTATTTATTAGGCTTAATGATTTTTAAGTGGAAATCTGTTCTTCTGATTTCTCACTGAAACACAGTTTTATAGCAAATGATTTGGATTAGCAAATTGGACTTCCTGGCTGCACTCCAATATTAGGCCTTACAATTTTTAAGTGAAAATCTGGCCTTATGATTTTTCACTGAAATACAGTTTTATCACAAATGATTTGGATTAGCAAATTGGGCCTCCTGGCTGCACCCCAATATTAGGCCTAATAATTTTTAAGTGGAAGTCTGGCTTTATAATTTCTCACTGAAGCACAGTTTTATCTCAAACGATTTAGGAGTGGGAAATGGGGAGTAGGAAATGAGGCCTCTTGAAACTGCAACACAGTTTTAGCACAATCTAGTTTGATGCTGGAAGATCGATTTCATAAAGGACAGAATCCTATCTCGCTAACTAACAAGTTCACTTTCAGCAGCAGCAGCACTAGCAGGAGCGGCCTCTCTGCACTGTGACACTGAGAAAATGGCACCAGCAAAACAAAATGTCAGTTTTTGATATGGACAGGGATATGTGATTCCCTCATCACAGAAGACCTTGTGACATGATGTTTGATGGATGGTTTCTGCGCCCTGATTGGCTGTATGAATGTACACACATTAAGTTATTTAAAAAAAAAATACACTCCGCTGTGCCTCCGACCTAGACACACTCCCTCCCCTAATCAAATACATCCCCCCATCTCCCCCGCTATTCATACAGCATCACTATCCTAGCCAAAGTCATAACAAAAGAATTAGTGAAAATGAGATGAATTACTTACAGCGGCTACACCAAAAAAAAAAATGGATGGCACTCATCGGTTAAAATCTTCATTATTCCAATACTTTAAAACATCGGCATAGGGAGGATGGGAGCGGGAGTGGAAATGACGACGGCCATTTCGCGCTGCAGTAGCGCTTAACTGTGACTGGATCTTGCCAACTTTGAGTTTAAATGGTCGGGAAACCGAACACGAATCCAAATGTGCTACGTTCAGGACGAATTTAAGATTGAAGAACGTTTTCCGAACAAATCTTCTTTAATCATATATGCAAATGCATAAAACAGATAATTACTGTTCTGTTGTGAGTCATGATTTGTTAGGGTACGTGTGTGTTTGTATTACAAAACAATTGTATATAGATAGAAATTAGATGTGTATATATCAAGTTAACAGTTGGATAAGTGCCTCACTGCATATATCCCCAAAGAGTTCCTTAACACAGCAGCAGGCAGACAATCTGTCAGATTACCCAGCTCTAATAAACACCAGCAACTTCCATTTGTGGATTTCTTTCCAGCTGACTCCTACTTCACTCTCTCCGTTTCCTTTTGTTTTCTTAATAACATGTTCACTTCCTGCTGCAGGCATCTCGCTGAACATTACATACACAGCTTGGGTCAGCCGGGCCAAGACAGAAGCAAGCTAAAAAAATCAGCAAGAATCTGCCGTAGAGCTGACAGCAAATTTAAAGAATGTTCTATTTTCAGAACTGTCCCTGCAAGGTGCATTTTATACCAGATGTCGAGGAAAGCTTCAGGAAGAAGTGATGTAATTCCAATCATTTATTTCTGAAGGCATTTTTTTTGTTACACATGTATATGATATTCCAGTTTGTGTCTGCAGATCATTCTTAAAATATTTTGTTCTTCTAGGAGCAAGTTCATTTAAAATATTTTGTTTTCATTTAGAAGAGAAAAAGAGACTAGAGCTTTACCAAATTAATAATTATTCAAAACTTCAAAAAAATATTTCATTTTAAGAATTTTCTATTAAAAATGTATTTTCTTTGGTCGATAAAACCTAACGCAAGTAACCAGAGAGTGGTAAAATACAGGACATAAGTATAAAAGAAAACGCATTCATATTTTCGTTGGGGAGGTCACTACTGATTGCCTGCCACAGTCACGTGTTGCCTGAGATTTCTTGTTCAAATTATATAACTATTGTGTCCAATCAGGAAGACAGGAGGATGACTGATACTCATCTAATGTTCCTTGTTCCAGCGCTGATCGTAGCCAATCAATCCAGTCTCTTCTCCTTCTCGGTTATTTAAAGCCAGCTCATGAAGCAAGAAGTCACATAAACCTTTTAATACTAGATGATAGGATGGTCCCGAATAGTGGAAGGCTTTTTTACATCTTTTTTACCAAAATTATGTCAAACAAGTACCCTATTTTATTTTCATGCACTATTGCTATTTATTTATTTACTGAAGGGTATTTGCTCATTTTGTTTTTATCTTAGGTTGTGTCTTATTAGTAGCCAGTGTGAACATATGCCTACTCACAGCATGCACACCAATTTATATTCCAGTCCATTGCTTTTGGTATTTGGGTGTTCATGTAGTCTACATCTCTGCTGCTACACTTTGTCACAAGTAGAAATGAGCGAATATTTCAATGTTCAGTTCAGATTGCGATCAACAAATTTTCAACTTTTGCCAATATAATTAGTCGAATATTCGCCGAACATAACCGAACGCCATTCATTTCAATGGGAGGCAAAAACAAACACATGCACAACACCTTATAGTGGAACCTAATCCTGCCAAAAAAAATCAAATGAGGAACAGACACCAGGAAAGTGACCTCAATTCACCCACAGTACAAATTTTAGTATGGCACTGCAGGTATCTGGGTCTGGGACAGCATATACAGCATTTGATTAAATATCACAGTAGGACATGGTGGGTGAGGGATCGGTGTAGGCCTCCTTTGCTGGGAGCTCTGATACCACATGCAACACCTCTACCTGCTTTCATACTGAGACACACTAAGAGGAAGTGGAGGCCTGACAGTTTCAGAGGCCTACTGCTACAGGCAACACACATGAAAGAGACCTAACCAGGAATGTTCACATTTCCAAAAATTATTGGCAGACAATACCAAAGTGGCATCAATTTCACCACAGTATAGATAGTATATTAGGGACTGATAGATCTTCCACTAAACTCAATCCAGCAAATGGACACCCAGCCAGGAGTGTTCACATTTAAACAAATGAGGGCCTTACACCACAGAAGTGACATAAATTTCACGAGAGTAGAAATTGTATAATAGGGACTGATGGGTCTTCCACTAAACCCAATTCAGCAGATGGACACCCAACCAGGAGTGTTCACATTTCCAAAAATTACTGGCAGACATCACAAAAGTGGCATCAATTTCACCACAGTATAGATAGTATAATAGGGACTGACAGGTCTTCCACTACACCCAATCCAGCAGATTGACACCCAACCTGTAGTTTTAACATTTTAAAAAATGACGGCCTGACATCACCAAAGTGGAATAACTGTCACAAGAATAGAAATAGCATAATTGGGACCGAGATGTCTTCCGCTACAGTTAACCCAGGAGATGTAGACTAAACATGACTGTTCCCATTTCCATAAATTTGTGTTAACATCAGCAGCAGCAGCCACAGCAGGCACAGAAGCCACACTAAAGATATCACAGAGTGCAGTTACGTGACATTAATGCATCAAACTAAAAAATGCAATATCACCTAGTCTGTTTAGTCTGCGATTGGAGTGCAAAACTCCTTGGAGATCCATGACTTGCACATCTTGAAGAAAGTTGGATGGTCTACACTTTCAGGGGACTGCTGGCTGAGCTTATTTGTCAGGAAAGCACCAGCAGCGCTGAAGACACATTCTGAGAGAACGCTGGCTGCCAAGCATGATAAAACCTTCAAGGAGTGTGAGGCGAACTCAAACTACTCATCCATTTTGGAAGACCAAAATGTGAAACGGTCCAAACCCTCCCTGACGGTATTGATATTCAGTTTTAGATACTCCTGCACCATCCTCTCCATTTGTTCACGTGTAAGACTTGGACTGTGTTGTGCTGGTGCACGAGTTGGTCTAAGAAAACGTGTCAAAGGATTCACAGAAATTGCAGGTCTCCTACTGTATGACACTAGAAGCAGAAGGTTTTTTTGGTGGCCTCTGGATCAGGCCTCTACAGCTTAATTTCAACCCAACAAAATGACAAAGTGTGATACTGAGGGTTGTCTTTTTGCAACTGAAAAACTATAATTTTTTTTAATGTGCCTTAGGTCTGCAGACAGGTTCATATTAATGCCACAAAATGACAGCTTGGGATACAGCAGGCTGTTTCTCATTTAGCAACAGAAAAAAATATATATTTATATTTTCTTAATGTGCCTTAGGTCTGCAGTTTCATATAACCACATCACTACAGACAAGGTGGGATACAGCAGGCTGTTTAACATTTAACTAGTGAAAAAATATTATTTAGAATGCTATACTCATGCACGGAGCACAACAGAAGCAATGCACAACACACTAATAGGACATGTGCCCTGCTGGCTTTGTCTGTGGACCTCAGTAATGGCAACAAAAATGCTGTAAGGAAAATTTAACCACATTGGAAACTAGCTAGCTGCAATGTCTGACTGATATACAACCGTCTAACTAACTAGCTAAAATCTTGCTGCTAAGAGTGCCAGCATCATGAGAAGCCTCTCTGCGCTATTACAGTGTCAAAATGGCACTAAAACAAGATGTCCACTATTTATATGGAGAGGGACATGTGATTTCAGCAGACAATGACACAAGCCATTGTGTCATGGCATTGTGGGTGTTTCCTTCGCCATGATTGGCTAGCCGCAATGTGCACACATAAAGTTAGTGTAAAAAAAATGACTGCTTACAAGAACGCCGTGCCTCTGAGCTCTGCAAACCCCCTCCTCTCATCAAACACGTGCCAAACGCTCATGATACACAACCATTATTGTTGCTAAAGTGCTGAAAATACTTTTGTGGCAACGCAAATATTTTCCTTCGCTTTTACCGAATGTTACCGATTTTATTTCTGATTTTATAAAATTTTGCTTGTATTTTCGATCACAAATCTGAATGTGCCATATTCGTGCCGAATTTATGTTTGGCGATCGTTTTCCGAACAAATTCGCTCATCACTAGCCACCACTGAAAACTCAACTGTGTTATTCCGTGGATACAATATTCAGTTAAATCAAGCCCCGCAGTACAGCTCTGCTATTTCGGGGTTGCTACATTGCTAAATCAAACCCTACTGCAGAACTTTGCTACCCCATGGTTCCAACATTGCTAAATGATGGTAACGATGATGCTGCTTTATAGATTAAGCTCTGGTACACTAGTCATCACTGATTGAGCTTTTCTACACTAGTCATAGCTGATATGGCTTCATTGCACCATTTTTTACTAATCCAGCTATGATGTGTCAGTTCAGTATCTCCTCTGTTCTTCAGCACCAGCTCCATCAGTCTGAGCTGCTAAAGAACTGCTCTTCTGGATGAGGAAATGTAATGATTCCTTGCCAACATTATGTGTTTTGGGAATCTGCTGTAATTGTTCACATATAACATGATTAGGGGATGAGCAAAACTGAACTGTAAACTACGGAGTTCGTACCAGACACCTAGTACCGAACCAGAACACAGACCTTTAACAGGATGTCTGGTTTACTGTTGGGATTTGGATGCCTAATAAAGTTTGTTGAAAGGCAGCAGTGCATATCAGTATTGGTATGGCTGTGATTGGCCAGCAAGTCACATGATCCAGACTGCATAAATGCTGGATCATGAGTGCAGCTGTCATTCTGCTCTGATTAATGCAGGGATAGGACACAGCTGGAGTGAGGGACAGAATTGGATTGTGCATTCTGCAAAAAAGTCTCTTTGTGAACCTTGCACATGCCTCAGTGGGAGTACTGTGCCATAAAGCTGCTACGTGTATTGTGCACCCATATCTGTGGGAGTACTGTGCCTAAAAGCTGTTGTGTGTACTCTACACCCATATGTGTGGGAGTACTGTGCCAAAAAGTCACTTTGTGTACTCTGCAACCCTGCCTGTGGGATTACTGTGCATTTAAGCCTCTGTGTGTACTCTGAAACCCTGCCTGTGGGAGCAATGTGTCTTTAAAGGGAACCTGTCACCCCCCCAGGCGTTTTTAAGTAAAAGAGCCACCTTGTGCAGCACTAATGCTGCATTCTGTCAAGGTGGCTCTTTTATTTAACATCCCTTCCACCGCCGAAATAATTGTTTTTAAAATTGGTCAGACATACCTGATATTTGACAGGGGGCAGGTCTTTCCCCCCTGGACGCCTCACATACATCAGTCATGTCCAGCTTTTGAATTTGGCACCGCCTCCTCAGTGTTCATTTTTTTCTCATGCCTGCACTGTAATATTCTTTCAGTGGTGCAGCAGGACCTGTGATGACATCAGCGCCATGTGACCAGTAGGGGCGGAGCTCACCAGAGCAGTGGTGCAGCAGGGATGACATCAGCACCATGTGACTAGTAGGGGCGGAGTTCAGCAGAGCAGTGGTGCAGCAGGACCTGTGATGACGTCAGCACCATGTGACCTATAGGGGCGGAGCTGAGCAGAGCAGCGTTGCAGCAAGACCTGTGGTGATGTCAGAATATTACAGCGCAGGAACGAGAAAAAGAAATGAACGCTGAGGAGGTAGCACCAAATTCAAAAGCAGGACATGACTGACGTATGTGAGGTGACTGTGTCCAGAGGGGAAAGACCAGCCCCCCTGTCAAATATTAGGTATGTCTGATCAATTTTAAAAACGATTATTTCTGCGGTGGAAGGGACACTAAATAAAATAGCCACCTTGACAAAATGCAGAATTAGTGCTGCACAAGGTGGCTCTTTTACTTAAAAACACCTTGGGGGTGACAGGTTCCCTTTGAGCCTCTGTGTGTACTCTGCACCCCGCCTGTGGGAGTACTGTGCCTTTAAGCCTCTGTGTATACTCTGCACTCCCATTGTGGAAGTACTGAGCCTTTAAGACTCTGTGTTTGCTCTGTACCCCTGCTTGTGAGAGTACTGTGCCTTTAAGCCTCTGTGTGTTCTCTGAAACCCTGCCTGTAAGAGCACTGTGCCTTAAAGCTTCTTTGTGTACTCTGCTCCCTCGCATTTGAAACTACTGTGCTTTTAAGCCTCTGTGTGTACTCTGCACCAACGCCTCTGGGAGTAATGTGCCTAAAAATATTTCTACTCTGCATCAGTGTTTTTGCCATTTTTGGTCCAAAAAATTATTTTACTGTACCGCTGTGTCTGTATGAGTAGTGTGTCTAAAAAATAAATCTACTCTGCAGCCACCTCTGCCATTTGTGGGCCAAACAAATAATTTTACTTTTCTGCTGTGTTTGTATGAGTAGTCTGGAGCCGTTTTCTTGCAATTATTGTGTAGAAAGAAAAATTCTACTCTGCAGCTGTGTCTTTGACATTTTTGGTCCAAAAAAAAATCTAGTCTGCAGTTGTCTCTTTGTCAATTGTGGGCCAAATAAATAATTTTACTGTATTTCTGTGTCTATACAAGTGGTGTGCCTAAAAAATAAATCTACTCTGCAGCCGTCTCTGCCAATTGTGGACCAAGCAAATAATTTTACTCTACCGCTGTGTATATACAAGTAGTGTGCCTAAAAAATAATTTTACTCTGTAGCCATCTTCTTTTTTATAATTGTATTTTATTAAATTTTCAAAATTGTATTACAGAAAACAACAAGAAAATCATTCAAGACAAAAACATATTTCTTAAGATAGCAACAGTTTAAACTATTTTGACTATAAACAGCTTTTATCAATGCGTGTAAACTCAACAGAGTAAGTCTGCATCTCAAGATATTGTTTTTAACCCGTTTTTGCATTTTCGTTTTTTGCTCCCCTTCTTCCGAGCGATAACTTTTTAATTTTTTGGTCAAAATGGTCATTTGAGGGTTTGTATTTTGCGGGACAAGTTGTAGTTTTGAACGCCATAATTGGTTTTAACTTATTGTGCACTGAAAAATGGGAAAAAATTCCAAGTGCGGTGAAAGTGCAATTCCACAGTTATTTTTTGTTTGTTTTTTTATCATGTTCACTAAATGCTAAAACTGACTTGCCATTATGATTCTCCAGGTCATTATCAGTTCCTAGACACTTAGACACCAAACATGTCTAGGTTCTTATTTATCTAAAGTAGTGAAAAAAAATCCAAACTTTGGTAAAAAAAGCAAAATGGTGCCATTTTCCTAGACCTGTAGCGTCTCCATTTTTTGCTATCTGGGGTTGGATTGCCCGAATGAAAGATGCGAAAGGAACTTTTATATTTTTTTAAATATTTTTAAAAACATTTTTGTTTACTTTTTGCATGCTTCAATAGTCTCCATGGGAGACTAGAAGCTGCAGTTGTCTGATCACCTCTGCTACACACAGATGATGATCAGATCGCCTGTGTGCACAGAAATGCTCACATTCTATGGTAGTGGTTGGCACTCATAGCAATCTGGCAATGACAACAATAGAGGTCCCCATGATCAAGTGACGGGTCATAGATGGGCAGGATTTCCGACGCGCTTCTGGTGATCGCAAGTTAAATGCTGCTGTCAGAGATTGACTGCAGGATTTAACAGGTTAACAGCCACCTGCGACTGTTAGGAGTACATGTCAGCTGTTCAAAACAGCTGACATGTGCCGGGAAAGATGTGGGCTCACCGCCGGAGCCCACATCAAAGGGAAGGATTCTGACTTTGGCATATTATTACACCCAACATCGGAAAAGGGTTAACTGAAACAATAAGGCTTCTTTTACACTTCCCGTGTTTTTTGCGGTCCGTTATTTTTGTGGTCTACCGCAAAAACGGGCTGCAAAAAACATTCTTGGATCGCCGTTTTTCCCTGTTTTAACAAATTGGTGGGAAAAAATATGGCGATCTGCAAATACGATATTCCGCAAAAACAAGCTACTGTTGTTTTTGTGGTACCACTGAAATGTATTGCGGCCGTGTCCATGAGCTGTGAAACAGATCGAGCAAGCTTGATATTTTTTCACGGCCGTATGTACGGCCCTCATGGCCATACAGCATACGGCGCTCCGATGAATTTTTGCGGGCCATTTTTGCTGCCCCATAGAAATCTATTGGGGCCGCAAGAACGGCCTGCAAAGACACGGCAAGTGTAAAACAAATCTTACACAAGACCTGAGACAGAAGTGGGTGTGAGAAATAAATTAACTTACTTACTATATAACCTATGACAACTAATTACCACTGTACTTATTAGTATTCTCTCTGAAATGAATATGTGTGCCAAAGAGTCCAAACTGCATTAAAATGCTCTATAGTGTTATTCAGCATATCTGTAAGATATTCCATACCTTGAATATCTTGTATTTGTGACTGAAGTTCAGTATTCAATGAGGGTTGAACTGACTTCCACTTACAGGCGATCAGACATCTATTAGTCATTGTTATTTGTAATAAAAGCTGTTTAGCTTAACAGCCTGGTTGAAACGGTGATATATTCAGTAAATAAAATTTTGGATCCAAGGGAATCTGAAGGCCAGCAACTTTACAAATCAAGGACTTGACAATTTCTCAAAAACTTTGTATATTTGAGCATGACCAAAACAAATGGGGTAGCTCACCTTCAGTATTCCCACATTTCCAACAACAATTAGGGATGGTAAGGTTAAGTTTATGCAGGTGGCAGGGAGTATGAAACCAGACCATGATTAGTTTAGATTGGCTTTACCTGTAGATAAAACATGTAGTAGTTTTGACTGTATTCCTACAGATCTTCTGCTAAACACAGAGTGAGAGAAGTTTCCCCAAAAATTCCTCCAATTTACTCATGTAGGAATACTTTGGTTGGCCATCTGGATAAGGGTTAATTAATATCTGATAGATATCTGATATAAGACCCATGGTTGAAACACCTGCTTAACACAATTTTTCAAAACGAGTGGGGTAAGAGACTTTGAAGATGGAAAAAATGAAATGCATTTAGTGTCTGATTTGCAGGTATTGGTAGTGATAGTTAACTGGTAGATTATGACTTGTGTATGATGTATTAAAAGGTAATAAGATCTACTATATCTGTAAAATCAAAAATTTGGCTTAGTCTGTGTAGTGGAACCTCCACCAGGGGGAGCTGGTGAGGGAAGAGAGGTTACACACTAAGAGCAGCAACTCTGAGCAACAACACAGGTGCCACAGGTAACGAGAGAGAATAGTCAGACGAACCGAGTCAGAAACTAGCAGGAGCAGACGTACCAGAAGGAGCAGCAATACACGTAGTCAAAATACCAAGCCGAGAGTCAGAAAGCCAGAACATGAGCATGGGGTCCAAAACGTGAGACGAAATATGTGGTCGGGGTACAAGCCGGGGGGTCAGATGCCAGAGAGGGAGACGAATACCAAGAGACGGGGTCAGAGATCAGTCCGGGTCATACACATGAATATCAGTCAAAGGCAGGAGGATCACCAAGGTACAAGGGTCAGAGGCTCTAAACTGGAAGCTTGAGCTATCACTAACACTGGTCAGCAGACTGTGAGAGACTGAAATAGCCCAGCTAGCTCCAGAACGAGGCTGAGGAGATTAACCCCCGCATGACCATTCAGGAGTGAAGACAACAGAAGATAAAATCCGGACTGGACCATGACAGCCTGACTATTATTCAGGATATCATGCATCACAGGATTAAATAGGAATGAAATCAAAGGCGAATGCTCCAAAATCAGCAGATTTTTTAGGAGCACTGATCCCAAATCATTTTGGTAAAGGTTATTGGATCAAGCATATGTAGATTCAACTTATTTGAAGAGGTCAGCCACAGGTAGGAGTTAGGGTGCATTGGTCCTAACCAAAGTTTCTCAACTTCATCCATCTAGAGCAGTGTTCCCCAACTCCAGTCCTCAAGGCCCACCAACAAGTCATGTTTTCAGATTTCCTTTATATTGCATAGGTGATGGAATTATCACCTGGGCAATACTAAGGAAATCCTGAAAGCATGACCTGTTGGTGGGCCTTGAGGACTGGAGTTGGGGAACCCTTTTCTAGAGAATAATCTGAGATTACACCAAGCTGGGATTTGGCAAAGGTGAGTTGCCCAGTAGTACTTGATAACATCAGGGACACTCAATCCACTTCTAGATTTACTCGCAAGCAGAATTTGATTTTTAATCCTGTGCCCTTTTTGTGCTGAAATAAATTGAAGAATGAATAATTGAACATTCTGTAGCTCCCTATAAGGAACACATACAGGAAGGGTTTCAAATAGGTATAAGTGTTTTGCAAGTATCGTCATTTTGACAGCTGAGATTCTTCCGAACAGAGATAACGGAAGACTGTTCCATGTAATAGGTAAATGTCTAAGTTCAATGAATAAATGGGGAGAATTATGTTGGTATAACGTTTTGTAGTTGGAGGACAGCTGAACCCGTTAGGTTTGTTGGAGCAGTGACTTTTCATATGTAATTATAGTTTCTCTTTAGTGGATTTAACAGAGAGTCTGGGACATTTAGAGGGAGAGCCTACATTTTGCTATTGTTTACTTTGTAACCTGAAAGTTGACCAAAATTTCCCAAAAGTGCATGCAGGTTAGGGAGGGTAATATGTAATTGTGTTAGAGTGAGTAGAACATCGTCTGCAAATAGAGATAGTTTGTATTCTCTGTCCCTCACCATTACTCAGTGAATGGTTGGGTGAAGGCATTTATGGCAGCAGCCAGAGGTTTTATACATAAAAAAAATAGAGGGGATAGGTGCCAACCTTGTTGAGTACCATTATGGATAAGAAAAGGCTGAGATAACACATGTGGGAGTTTAACTGACATGGAAGGATGGGAGTTAAGACATTTTAGGGCTGTAATGAACAGTCCCGAGAGTCCAGCTTGGTTCAGAGTTTCAAACATAAATGACCACCCTGGCCGGTCAAAGGCCTTCTCTGCATCTAGGTTGAGTAGCAGTGCTGATTTCTCCATCTTCTTTACGACTTCTATGAGGTCTATTACCTTCCTTGCATTATTATCCCCTTGACTACATGGTATAAATCCCACCTAGTCTTTTTGGGTATGATGTGGAAGCCAAACAGACACACGTAATGCCAGTATTTTGGTGAAGATTTTTAAATCTGCTTTAAGTAAAGCAATGGACCTGTAGTTGGTACAATCCAATGGGTCTTTCCCTGATTTTGGAAAGGAGTGATATATGAGTGCAGCATAGTGGGTGGTATTGATGAACAGGGCCACCATCAGGGCATTACTGCCCTTACTGCTGTATGGGGCCCAGTGAACACAAGTAAAAAGCAAGGGCTCGGACCCTGTCTTACTTACACACTGACAATATATACAGAGCTCCTGTGTATAATGTCACTGGTGATCACTGTATTACCTGTATATTGACACTATATACAGAGCTGCTGTGTATAATGTCATTGATGATCACTATATGACCTGTACACTTACACTATACACTCAATACAATGTACATAGCTCCTGTGTATAATGGCACTTATGTAATAGTTTTTTTTATTAATGATCGGTATTGTTGTATTCGGTCACTATGTGGTGGTAATATGTGGTCTGATCACACTGTGGCAGTATTTGTTCCATGTGTGGTACTATTCAGTAACTATCTGGTGGTTATATATGGTCTGTTCTTGATGTTGCGGTATTTGTTCATTATATGAGGTATTATTTGGTAGTTGTATATAAAAAAATTATGTGACACATTCCCTTAAAGAAAAATAAATACAAATATTCCTAAAACGAGTATTGGATATTTTAAGAAATTATTAATAGGTTAGAGTAGAGTAGGGCCTGCAAGAAGAGTCTACCTTGTTGTGGTGGTGGCTTAAATAATCTTTTGGCCAAAACAAAAGCTAATGGCTATGCATGTGATCTGGTGTTCGATAGTAACTGTTAATATGTGATTAGTGAGGACGAGGTGCAGAAGTGGAATTTTTCTAAGAGAGGGTGGTGGGACTGTGGAAGGAGTGAGGGGTGTAGGCAGAGTTGGAGTCGAGTCTAGATGGAGTTTAAAGGGGGTCTGAAAATGTTGCCAGTATGGGGCCCTGAAATTCTTAGTGGCAGCCCTGTTGACAAGCCTGTAAGGAATTTGTAAATAGAGTGACTAAATGGAGGTTTAGGAGTGCTTTAAACATTTTACAATATAGATAAGACAGTCTATCCAGACAATCTGGTTCAGGGGATTTGCCATTAGGAAGTATTTTAAGTATATCAACTAATTCTTCCTGGTTGATTTTTTGTTTTATTAAGACAGGCTGTGGCCACTGAAGAAAAGGTAGGAAGTTTACATTAATGCAGGAAGGTTTGAATAATTATCCACCTTGTTTCAGGGTTAAGAGTGAGAGTATCCTGAAGAGAGTATAATTTAGATAGGTAGTCATGGAAAATAGTAGCAATTTTGGTTGGATCATATAAGGTTGTCCCTTTGTTGATCATATAAGGTTGTCCCTATCTTCCTTAATTGCTTCGCTAAAAGACTGTGAATTTTTCCCTTTGTCATAGTATTTTTGTCTGCAATCTTTTAGCTTAGAGCGGATCAAAATACAGTGTGCACTGCACAACGCCATCAGTGGCAAGGTCCACATAACCACTTACACATGGACCAGTAAGCACGGCCAGGGATGTTACATCTCCCTAACTGCCCAATGGGTAAATGTAGCGGGGGCTGGGACAGAGGCGGAAGGCGCTCTAGCCATGTCCTACCACCACTGAGAATTGCTTGATATTTCTCTGTCCAGGTTGCCTCGTCCTCCTACTCTGCTTCCTCCACCGCCTCCTCAGCCGATCACAGTAAAACATGCCCCAAAATCTTTAGCACAGCCAGAGGGAAATGACAGCTGACTGTTGTGAAACTCCTCTGTTTGGGGGACAAATCCCACAATGCACAGGAGCTATGGCCTGGGATCAAACAGCAAACAGATGAGTGGTTGATGCCGGTGAACCTCGAACTCAGCTTGGTGAAGTGTGATAACGGGTGAAATCTCAAAGCAGCTCTGGGCCTAGCCGATTCAGTGCACATCCCTTGCCTGGCACATGTGCTGAACTTGGTGGTGCCAAGCTTCCTGAAAAACTATCTACATATGTCAGAGCTGCTGCTGAAAGTACAGGCAGTTTGTGTGCACTTTCTGCAATCTCACCCTGCTGCTGCTTGCCTGTGTAAGTAGGTGTGCCGACTCGGGGGTGGTCCACTACTTGCCACAAACAGACTCGAGACAGAGACAGAGTTGTGTTCAACAGGTCCTCTTTTATTGGCCGTCCTCACGACGACCGCAGCAACATACAGCAGCAGCTTAACACTCTCCGCACACAGGCCTGGGTACCTTCGCTTCCTCCTTACTTCTGTAGGATGGTCCTCGAGGTTCTTTCACTGCAGCTGCCCTAGGCCTACCACTACAGCGCTTCACCTGCCCGTGTCCTTCCATCTTGTGGTACCCCCAGGCTCTCTGCGTCTGCGGCTTCTCTTGTCAGGGCTACCCTCCTGACTGTCTCAGCTGTCAGTCCCCTCTGGAGCTTCTTCACTGTGCTTCTCCTCCTTGGGTCTTCTCTACTCCTGATCTCCTCTCCCTGGACTGACCGCTTCTAGAACTCTCTGTCTTCCTTTTATCCTCCCCTTGGGAATTCCCCCTAGAGTCCTTGTAACCCCGCCCCCCATGACTGTGCGGTTTTGTAGCCATAAGCTGATGTTAAGTCCATTTCTCACAGCTCTCTAATGCCATCTTGTGGCCAAACTTCAGTATTACACCCATCTCCCCTATCTCCAGCTGTCTCCCTTTTTTCAATACAACAGTCCACCTAAAGCACACTATCCATTACCTTCCCACTGCAGACAGGTCCATTTGTCAGTCCACTTCCCCTACACCTGTATGCGCTGCAGCATCACTTCTGCCTTCCCAGTCACCGTCTCATATATAACATACCAACGAGGTGGAACTCCACCTTGCATATGCTGGAGACTGTGCAAGCAGCAGCAGATAGTGGAGTTTCAGCTGCAGCACGCACGGCTGAGTTGCTCTGCAGAACAATACCACTTCACTGTCAATGAGTGGGCCTCAATGCGAGATCTGTGTACAGTGTTGCGCTGCTTTGAATACTTCACCAATATGACCAGCACTGATGACACCACCATCAGTGTTACTATATCACTTATATGCATCCTGGTAATACCAATTCAGGTGATGACTGATGATGTGGTGGCACAGGAAGAAGAGAAGCAGTAGGAGCAGAGCCAATGCAAACCATCATCAGGCCTTTTGTCCACACGTCTACACATGGCTCAGATGGTGGGTTAATGTTCCAACAGCGGCCAGGCACCAAACTGTACAGCCAGGGGACAGTTTGGGAGGACGATGAATAGGAGGAGGAGGAACAACAGTGTTCATGGCAGGGTGGCAATCAGAGAAGCTCACAGGCATCACTGGAGTGTGGCTATGGGGGATTTAGAGGACCCTGATGATACACCTCCCACCGAGGACAGTTTGTCATTGCCTCTGGGCAGTCTGGCACACATGAGCCAATACATGCTGCTGTGCCTGAGCAATGACATTAAGCAGGGGTTTAGACACAGTGACCCTCAATGTCCCTTCCAAATGTAACATTCTATGATTCTATTATTCTATGACCGCCGAGTTGCCGTATTGCTACCAGTGCAGATTAATGGGTGGCTAATCTGCTGGATCGCGGCTACAAGGACCGCGTACCATCATTACTTCTGTCACTGGAGCGGGATCACAAAATGTGTGCATACAAGCACATGCTTGTAGAGAAACTACTGATTGCAACTTACAGCGGGGGCTCAGTAGAAGAACAAGCTAGAGACAAAGGAGGAAGTCATCACACCAACGCATCTGGGCCACCTCCACCACCTCGTAAGTCAAGGTTAGCATGGCCAGCATGTGTCAAAACTTTATGAGCATGCCACAACATCCGACACCACCATCTGATAGTATTAGCAAAAGGCAGTTTTACAACAACTTGGTGGAAGAGTACCTGTCCACAAGTCTCCACCTACTAACCTAATTTAATTTCGGGGTCTCCATATTGGAGACATGACCTAAGCTTGCCTTTTATGCCTTGGAGGTGCTGGCCTGCCCTGCCTCAAGAGCACTGTAGGAACGTGTGCTTATCACGGCAGCAGGTGTGATCATAGACAGGCACATCCGCCTGTCAACAACCAACATGGGAAAGCTAACATTCCTTAAAATGAACCAGGCGTGGATCCCCCAGGATTTGTCCATACCTTTTTGATGACTAGTCAACTATACCAGCCGCACCCAGTCAGTATTCAACTCTAATTACCATTCGTTTCATTTGGGTGCCTCCTGACCAAATAAAAAACTGTGTCCACTTCCTCCATCTCCTCCATTCCCTAAAAAGAAAAAAAAACAGTTTTGGATTACTCCTACATTGCCTCTTCCACTTGCACCGCCATGTCCACCTCTTCCCCTAGTTGGACCTACGCCTCCTGGTTCTAGATTGCTAGTTTTAGTTTTATTAATTCTAAGTTGCTCTAAATTAGTTCCATAAAGAAAAATTCCAAAATACCAAAAGAAAAATAGTGTTGGATTACTCCTCCCTTGCCTCTTGTACCTACACCACCACGTCCACCTCTTCCTCCACTTGGACATAGACCTCCTGGTTCTAGATTGCAAATTTTAGTTTTGTTATTCCAAATTGTTTTAAGTCATCGCCATAAAAAAATGAAAAAAAAAAGAAAGAAAATACCCCCCAAAAAACAAGCAAAAACAGTGTTGATCACTCTTCCATTGCTAATTCCACCTTCACCGGCACATCTACCTCTTCCTCCACTTGGACCTATGCCTCCTGCTAGTTTTAGTTTTAATTCTAGGATCTTTTCAGTCATCCCCCAAAAAATAGAAAAACACTAAAAAAAGGAAAAAAAACACAGAAATAGTGTTGGATTACTCCTTCCTTGCTTCTTCCACCTACACCACCACATCCACCATCTTCTCCACTCGTACCTGTTCCTCCTGGTTCAAGATTATTATTTTTTATTTCTGCTCTGCTTAGCATAGGGGCAGGATGCAGCTGTTGTGAGGGTCAGTATTAGGTTTTGTGTGTGCGCAGTGTTCCAGAAACACTCACTATGTGTACTCTGCACCCGTGTCTGTGATGGTTTTGTGCTTACTCAAAAGTTTTCCTAACCTGCAACCGTGTCTGTGGGACTCATGTCATGTGCATCAAGAATAAAATTTCTACTTTTATGCACCCATGTCGCTGAAAGCACTGTGAGTAAAAACAAATTCTTCCACTCTTATGCACCTGTATAACCTAAAAATATCATACACAACCAAAGTATGTTCAAATAATATAGATTTTATTTCAATAATACATAATATTAAAAGGGAAATTTCCAGATGGATTTATGTCTTAGGTCATGGGTGTTCCAGCAGGACAATGACCCTAAACATACTTCAAGACACACTCAGAAATAGATGGAAACAAAGCACTGGAGCGTTCTGAAGCGGGCAGTAATGACTTTGGATCTAAATCTCATTGAACACCTGTGGAGAGATCTTAATATCGCTGTTGGGAGAAGGCGCCCAACAGCGAGAGACTTGGAGTAGTTTGAAAAAGAATAGTGGTCCAACATACCAACTGAGAAGTGTAAGATGCTTGTTGATGGTTATAGGAAGCAACTGATTACAGCTATTTATTCCAAAGGGTGTGCAACCAAACATTAAGATGAGGGTGCCAACAATTCTGTCTGGCCCAGTTTTGAGGTTTTATGTGAAATAATTATGTCCAATTTGCCTTTTTTTCTGGTTTTCTTGTGTTGTTCCAATACCCGCAAAGGAAACAAACATGTGCATACCAAACATGTAATTGCAATGATTTTCGAGGAGAAATACTTCATTTTCTGGAGCAGTTTAAAAAGAGCCAACTATTTTGTCCATGACTGTAACAAATTAGACATTTTTGTTTAAATGACGAGCATATTTTAACAGTGAGCATAATACTTTTACATTTCATTTTTTTCACTTTATTTCATGTTTTTCTACTGGAAAAAAATAATGTAATTGTATTTTTGCCAAGTAATATTCCTATGTATATTGATAATTAATAAAAATATGAATTCATGCTTTTTCATTCAAAATCTGAACAGCCGTCATACAGTTTCTACTCATTATTGGGCTCAAGGGTGATCCTTGCCATTCTGCTGCCTGAGGCAGAGAGTGTGCAAGTATGTGAGTATGTTTTTCATTTTATTATCTCTCCTTTTCATTTTCATAGTAAAATATCGTTTTACAAATTACTTCAACTCCATTAAATTTCCACGCAAAAAAAAATCCCTCCATTGTCACAGTTACTGGACAAGAGTATTTCCTGTTTGGATTACTTTATTGAACATTTGGATTAAATGCTGAAAATAAATGTCCAATTTTAACATGTGTTTCCCAAAATGTGGAGGAGTATAAGGCTTGATTAACACTGAAGTCAAGGCTCCTTTCTCTGAGTTTTAATTTAACATTGCAGAAAGAGAAACCTGAATGTTTCTAAAGCAAACCATTGACTTTACGCTTCACTGTGCTGTTCTGTAAAAATAAAAGAAATAGCAAAAAAGGAAAAATATTGTCCTGTTCAACTAAATGGCTGGTATAAAATATTGGAATTTTGCAAGTGGATACTGTCGGAAAGCCACTAAGCATGTCACAAGACAGTGAAGGCAGCTGTGGCTGAAAATCATCTTATATAATATTATATATACAGCTATATAAGAATGGGTATGGCAGCAAGTAGAAAATAATACATAGATGCAAAACATAATGAGAATGTACAGTGGGGAAAAAAGTATTTAGTCAGCCACCAATTGTACAAGTTCTCCCACTTAAAAAGATGAGAGAGGCCTGTACTTGACATCATAGGTAGACCAAAACTATGAGAGTCAAAATGAGAAAACAAATCCAGAAGGGTAACTTGTCTGATTTGGCAAGATTTATTTTTTAAATTATGGTGGAAAATAAGTATTTGGTCATTAACAAACATTCAATATTTGTTATATATCCTTTGTTGGCAATGACAGAGGTAAAACATTTTCTGTAAGTCTTCAAAAGGTTGGCAAACATGTTGGTTTATTCCTCCATGCAGATCTCCTCTAGAGCAGTGATATTTTGGGCCTGTCGCTGGGCAACACAGACGTTCAAATCCCTCCAAAGGTTTTCTATGGGGTTGAGATCTGGAGTCTGGCTAGGACACTCCAGAACCTTCATATGCTTCTTACAAAGCCACTCCTTTGTTGCCCTAGGAGTGTGCTTGGGATAATTATCATGCTGACAGACCCATTCACGTTTCATCTTTAATGCCCTTGCTGATGGAAGGTGGTTTGCACTCAAAATCTCACTATACATGGCCCCATTCATTCTTTCATGTTCATGGATCAGTCGTCCTGGTCCCTTTGCAGAAAAACAGCCCCAAATCATGATGTTGCCAACCCCTTGCTTCACAGTAGGTATGGTGTTCTTTGGATTCAACTCAGCATTCTGTCTCCTACAAACATGACGAGTTTTGTTTCTACCAAACAGTTCTACTTTGGTTTCATCAAACCATATGACATTCTCTGTTGTGAATTCCCTTTCTGGGCTCCCTCTGGTGGTTACTGAAGGTAGTGGAGCTGGTCAGATTGACAGAGGTGCTGCGAGTTCTCTTTCTGGGCTCCCTCTGGTGGTTACTGGAGGTAGTGGAGCTGGTCAGATTGACAGAGGTTTGCCACCTGATAATGATGATGACAAATGGAGATCTGGGGTTTCTGACTGGATTATTTAAGACAGCTGACTTCCTTCAATCCTTGCCGGTGATTTTCTTCCTGTGCCTTCTGAGGTCTGATGTCTCCTGCTCTTTTCCTGCATGATTCAGCTAAGTGGTTCATTTGCTAATCTTTTTGCATTTGATCTGGTTTTGTCTATCTCTGCTTTGTGCAGGTCAGCTTGCTCCTGCTTGGGCTGTGCTGGATCACCGCCCATATGTTACTACTTGTATCAGTTTGTTCAGTCCCCTGTTATATTGGTCTCTTTTTGCTTTGCTTACAGTATATACCAGAGTGCAGATATAGTGGGGGCGAAGTCATGTGAATTCAGTGTTTTTTGTGCATCAGACGTGTTGGATTTTTCAGGGCTTTTTGCGTGATTGCAGACAGTGTCCTTCCTTTCCTGTCTAGTCAGTTTGGGCCCCATCATTTGCTCAGTCTATTTTTCTGCCTGCGTTTGTGTTTTCATCTTGTCTCACTGACAATATATGTTTGGGGGCTATCTATTCCTTTGGGTTCTGCTCCGGGGCAGTTTAGATTTCACCTTTCTTGCTTTAGGCTAGTTAGCACTCTGGCTGTGCCAAGGCGTCTAGGGCATCTTAGGTATGCTCCACGGCTACTGCTAGTCGTGTGGATAGGATCAGGGGTCTGCAATCCGCTTAGTTACCAACTTCTCTGGTTTTCTGGTGGCTTATCCTAGTTCTGCTATCCTCCTCGGTGACCCATTCATAACAGAATCACCAGCCTTACAGTAGAATCTAGGGTACTCTAAAGAAGGAAAGAATTTTAAGAAAAAGTGTCAGAAGAAAAAACAAGGGCAGGGGCGCAGACATAGGGCTTCACCTGGTATAGATCAATTAAAATATAAAAGTACTCTGGAGTACTCACCCTTTATGGGTTGTGTTCAGACACAACCACTCTCAACATTTGTTGCAGTCATATAGCTGCTGCAGAGCTCGTGCAGGTGGACAGCGTCCACTAGGTATCATAAGTTGAGCATCCAAGAAAAGCACTTCTGAGCATCCGCGCTGCTTTAGTGATAAGAATTCTTCAGAAATCTATATAAATCTTTCAAGTTCTTTATTATATGTACTACAGAAACTACGCGTTTCGAGGTGACAAACTCTGTGCTGTAACCTGAAGAAGAGGTGCAGTTTGTCACCTCGAAACGCGCAGTTTCTGTAGTACATATAATAAAGCACTTGAAAGATTTATATGGATTTCTGAAGAATTCTTATCATTAAAGCAGCGCGGATGCTCAGAAGTGCTTTTCTTGGATCCTCAACTTATGAAGAAAAAGTGTCAAAAAATTTTTTTTGTATATTTTTTCCTTTTTTTTTCTGGGGCCATAGGAGGATATTTTTTGTCTAAATGGAGACTAAGCAATTGTCTGATCGTGTTGAGCAGCTCCCTGCTGAAGTGTGGGGAATTTCTGCCTATCTCGCTCAATCATCTGCTGTTGAACCAAAACTCCCTACTCCTGATGTGTTTTGTGGGGATCGGTCTAAATTTTTCAATTTTAAGAATAATTGTAAACTATTTTTTGCTTTGAAAACTATCTCATCGGGGAGCTCTGTGCAGCAGGTTAAAATTGTCATCTCCATGCTCTGCGGCGATCCCCAGGATTGGGTCTTTTCTATGACACCCGAAAATACTATTCTGGTTAATGTGGACGCGTTTTTTCAAGCCCTGGGGTTGTTGTATGATGAACCTAATGCTATTGATCAAGCTGAGAAAACCTTATTGGCATTGAACCAGGGTCAGGATTCTGCAGAGTTATATTGTCAAAAATTCCAAAAGTGGGCAGTCCTTGCTAAATGGAATGACGATGCCCTAGCAGCTCTCTTTCGGAAGGGTTTGGCAAAAACCATAAAAAAGGTTATGGTGGGATTTCCTGTCCCCTCTGGTCTTGACGACTCTATGTCATTGGCCATTCAAATTGATCGGCATTTACGTGAATGTAAAACTACACGAGAGGCATTGCCACCTTTCAAACGAACTTCTGAACCCATGCAATGCGATAGGGTTTTGTCTAGGGCGCAACGTCAGGAGTTTAGAAGGTGTAATAAGTTGTGTTTTTTCTGTGGGGACGCCTCTCATACTATTTCTGTCTGCCCTAAACAAGAAAAGCATTTTGCTCATGCATTTGCGGTGGGCAGTGTACAGCCTAAGTTCCTTTTGGCAATTACCTTGATCTGCTCCTTGTCTACATTTTCCGCTAAGGCTTTTGTGGATTCAGGAGCAGCTTTGAATCTGATGGATTTTGACTTTGCCAAACGTTGTGGTTTTCCCATGATACCCCTGTGGACTCCTATCTCTTTGAGGGGTATTGATGCAACTCCTTTGGCGGAGAATAAACCCCAGTTTTGGACCCAGGTGGTAATGTGGGTCGCCCCGGATCACCAAGAGAATTGTAAATTTTTGGTGTTGCACAATTTGCATGATACAATTGTTCTCGGTTTTCCTTGGTTGCCATCTCATAATCCTGTTTTGGACTGGAAATCTGTGTCTGTGGTGAGTTGGGGTTGTCAATGTGTTCTTAGTGACACTCCTGTTTTCTCCACATCTCCCCAGTCTCATGATATTCCTCACTATTTGGCTTATTTTTCTGATATATTTAGTGAGAGTAAGTCTGCATCTTTGCCTCCTCATAGGAGTTATGACTGTGCAATTGAGTTAATGCCTGGGTGTAAATTTCCCAAGGGTCGGCTTTTCAACTTATCAGTACCTGAACATCATGCTATGCGATCTTATATCAAGGAGTCATTGGAGAAGGTTCATATTAGACCATCCTCTTCACTTTTAGGTGCTGGGGTTTTTTTGTGGCCAAGAAAGATGGCTCATTAAGGCCAGTTATTGACTATCGTTCCCTTAACCCTAGAACGCATACCTGGGGCCTCGCAGGCCCGCCCTGTTAATTGTTTTCTATTTTCTGCAAGATTACTTTAGCTAGAATTTTGAAACTGTAGGTATTCCTCAGGTATATAGTTGTTTGTCATTTCCAGTTGTTCATTTATTTTTATGTTACAGGCATTTCGGTACAACAACTCTTTTTTGTGAATACCCCATATTCACATACCTGGGGCCTTTTAGGCCCATACTGGGTTTACATGTGATCCTAAGTCTTTTTGTCTTCACTGTTGCTGGGGAAGACTTTGACTCAGTCTTTATGACTCTGCTGTTGCTATGAAGAGTGTGAATTCTGCCTGACTACATGGTTATGTGATCTTGGGAAGGAGGCTCCCTCACAACATCATGCGTCTCTGACATCATCATGGGTCCTGAACACTGTTCATTGTGTGCTACTTGCTGAAGAAACTTTGGAGGAAGAAGTCAGCTTTCTTGTTTCTTGAAAAAGAAGCTTTCTGAGTTCCAAAAATCCAAAAACTTCTACTGCACCTAAAAGAAAGTGGTGACCTGCTGAAGGTGAGAGGAGGGGTCTGCACTTTACCCTTAGCACACACTAACAAAGAGTGTACAACCCTGATTGTAATCCTTTTTTTTTTTTCATTTTAGTTTACTGACTTCTAAGGTTACAATGGCACAGTCTACATCCAGGGGTTTGACTGACCAAGAAATAGAAGCAATCATTTTTGACAGTGATGAAGACAGTGAACTTTCTTTGTCTGATGAAGAGTACATGCCACCAGCTAATGTCTCTACTTCATCGTCCAGTGATTCTTCAGATGATGAAGAAGTAATGGATCCAGCAGAACATACAAATAGAACATCCAAAACTAATGTTTTTTGGAACAGTACTGCTGAGGTTCTTGGACGAACCCCATCACATAATATTGTACGAGTTGCTCAAGGAACTGTAGGAATTCCACAATTCTTGTCCAAAAGAGATATGTTCTGTAAATTTTTTTCAGATGATATTGTAGATGAGGTAGTTTTGTGTACTAATTAGAAGGAAAACGTATCACTTCAGGAAGAAAACAAACATGGAAAAATATAACAAAAGAGGAACTGTTTGCTTATATTGGCCTTACTCTTCTGGCAGGGAGTACAAAATCATACGATGTTCCTATCAGAGAACTCTTTATGAACCCTTTTTCAGATCCACATTACAAAGCTACAATGTCAGTCAATAGATTTGAGGATATTCGGAGAAGCCTTCGTTTTGATGACAAGAGAACTCGTCCTGTCAGTTGTTGCGGTCATTAGTAAAGTAGAAAAGGAACCTTTGAAAAGAGATATTCCTGCAGCATGTTTACTGCAACTTTTATATAAAAAACTTTTAGACAAAAAAAATTATTATAAAGAGTTATATCGAATGCGTATATTGGGCGTTTTAAGCCCGTTCAGTTACTCTTTTGTTTTCTTTTTGCACATAGTAATGTTTTGAATTATTCACATCTTAGGCTGTGTTCCCACTGGTGCTGGGGTCTGCCAGGAGGTGATCCGTAATGGATCTGATCTCTTGGTAACTCCAGTTAAGGCTGCTGGAATGCCAGGATTCCTCCTGCCTTAGCTGGGGTCACCAGGAGGTCAGATCCATTACAGATCTCCTCCTGGCAGACACCAGCTCTAGTGGGAATGCATCCTTACTTTGCAATTTTCAAATAAACTTTGAAAATTATTTTTGTTTGAGTTATTCCATGTTATTTGCACACGGGCCTAAAAGGCCCCAGGTATGTGAAAGTGTAGATTTTTATGGTCATGCGTTCTAGGGTATTTCTGATTTATTTTACAGAGTTAAAAGTGCCTGTTGGTTTACCAAACTTGACCTCAGGGGGCGTATAATCCTATTCGCATCATCAAGCACGGGGATGAATGGAAGATGGCATTTAATATCCCAGAGGGACATTTTGAGTGCCTGGTGATGCCTTTTGGGCTCACTAATGCCCCTTCTGTCTTCCAATCTTTTATGAACGATATTTTCCAGGACTTTGTGGATAAGTTTTTGATCATTTATCTGGATGATATTTTGATCTTTTCCAGTGATTGGGATTCTCATGTGGAACATGTCCGGACTGTGTTCCAGATTTTGAGGGAAAATTCTCTGTATGTTAAGGGATCGAAGTGTCTCTTTGGTGTACAGAGGATTTCATTTTTGGGATTCATTTTGTCCCTGTCTGCTATTGAAATGGACCCGGCCAAGGTACAGGCCATTCTTGATTTGGTTTAGCCACTTCTTTGAAGGCTCTCCAGAAGTTTTTTGGTTTTGCTAATTTCTACCGTATATTTATAAGTAACTTTTCTGTTATTGTTAAACCACTGACTGATTTGACCAAAAAGGCGCTGATGTGGTGAATTGGTCTCCAGAGCCTATCTCGGCATTTCAGGAGCTTAAGCGGAGATTCACTTCTGCTCCGGTTCTACGGCAACCTGATGTCTTACTCCTATTTCAGATGGAGGTAGATGCTTCTGAGATTGGTGCTGGAGCAGTTTTGTCCCAAAGAGATCCGGGGACTTCTAAGATAAATCCCTGTGCCTTCTTTTCTCGAAAATTTTCTGAGCGTAACTATGATGTGGGGAATCGGGAATTGTTGGCCATGAAATGGGCATTTGAAGAGTGGAGACATTGGTTGGAGCGAGCTAGAAATCAAGTTGTGGTCCTCACCGACCACAAGAATTTGATTTATCTTGAATCAGCCAAGCGCTTGAATCCTAGACAGGCTAGGTGGGCCTTGTTTTCACGCGTTTTAATTTTGTGGTCTCCTTTCTTCCGGGCACTAAGAATGTTAAGGCGGACGCCCTTTCTAGGAGTTTTTTTTGTGGATTCTCTTGATGTGACCGAGCCTACTACCATTCTAAATGAGGGTGTAGTTCTTTCCGCCATCTCACCTGATTTGAGACGTGCCCTGGAGGAATTTCAGGAGGATAAACCTGAATGATGCCCTATGGGAAAATTGTATGTCCCTGACCAGTGGAGGAGTAATGTCTGAAATTCATTGCTCCACGTTAGCTGGTCATCCAGATATTTTTGGTACTAGTGATTTGGTGAGTCAGTCTTTTTGGTGGCCTGCCTTATCTCGTGATGTCAGGAATTTTGTGCAGTCCTGTGGGACTTGTTCTCGGTCCAAACCCTGTTCTCGTTCTAGTGGTTTGTTGATGCCCCTGCCGGTGACCAGGAGGCCATGGACCCATATCTCAATGGATTTTATTTCTGATCTCCCTGTCTCTCAGAGAATGACTGTTATCTGGGTGACCTGCAATAGATTTTCTAAGATGGTCCATCTTGTACCACTCCCACCAAAGTTGCCATCTTCTTCTGAGTTGGTGCCCTTGTTTTTACAACAGGTGGTTCGTTTGCACGGGATTCATGAGAACATTGTGTCAGACAGAGGAGTTCAGTTTGTTTCCAGATTTTGGAGAGCTTTTTGTTCCAAACTGGGAATTCAGTTATCTTTCTCCTCTGCATTTCATCCTCAGACCAATGGGCAGACTTTGAGAACAAATCAGACTTTGGAATTCTATTTGAGATGTTTCATATCTGCTGATCAAGATGACTGGGTCTCATTTTTGCCCTTGGCCGAATTCGCGCTAAACAATAGGGCTAATTCTGCCACTTTGATGTCTCAGTTTTTCTGTAACTTTGGGTTTCATCCTCAATTTTCTTCGGGGCAGGTGGAATCTTCGGCCTGCCCAAGTGTGGATTCTGTGGTAGAGAGAATGCAGCAGATTTGGGACCAAGTAGTGGATAAGTTGTCCCACTCTCAGGAAAAGGCCCAACGGCTTTCCAACCGGCATAGGACCATTGGTCCCCAGTTTAAAGTGGGTGATATGGTTTGGTTGTCTTCAAAAAATATTCCTATGAAGGTTGCGTCTCCAAAATTCAAGCCAAGGTTCATTGGACCTTATAAGATTTTGTAAATCCTTAACCCGTTTCTTTCCGTTTGGCTCTTCCAGTTACGTTTAAGATTCATAACGTTTTTCATAAATCTTTGTTGAAGAGGTTTGTGGAGCCAGTAGTTCCCATGGCGGCATCCCCTGACCCTGTATCGGTTAAGGGTAATTTGGAGTATGAGGTAGAGAAGATATTGGATTCTCGCTTGGCTAGACGGAGATTCCAGTACTTGGTCAAGTGGAAAGGTTATGGCCGGGAGGATAATTCTTGGGTCTCTGCTTCTGACATTCATGCCGAGAGATTTGGTTTGTGCTTTTTGATCGGCCTGGTGGCGTGGATGAGGGTTCGGTGATGCCTCCTCAAGAGGGGGTACTGTTGTGAATTTTCTTACTTCTGGGTCAGGGCTCCCTCTGGTGGTTACTGTGTGTAGTGGAGCTGGCCGGATTGAGAGAGGTCTGCCACCTGATGATGATTGGAGATCTGGGGTTACTGATTGGAGTATTTAAGTCAGCAGGCTTCCTTCAATCCCTGCTGGTGATTAGTTTTCCTGTGCATTCTGAGGTCTGATGTCTCCTGCCCTGATCCTGCATTTTTCAGTTAAGTTGTTCATTTGCTAATCCTTTGCATCTGATCTGGTTTTGCCTCTTTCTTCTTGTTGTGAGGGTTCAGCGTGCTCCCTGCTGGGGGCTATGCTGGGCCCCGCTCCATATGTTACAGCTTGTGTCAGTTTGTTCAGTCCCCTGTTATATTAGTCTCTGTGCTTTGCTGCCAGTTCATACCAGAATGCTGATATAGTGGGGGTGAAGTTGTGAGACCTCAGTGTTTTTTGGTACATCAGTCGTGTTGGATTTTTTAAGGTTTTTGTGTGATTGTAGATAGTGTCTTTCCTTTCCTATCCTATCTAGTCAGTTCGGGCCCCATCATTTGCTCAGTCTATTTTCTGCCTGCATTTGTGTTTCATCTTGTCTCATCGATAATATATTTTTGGAGGCTATCTATTTCTTTGGGTTTCTATCCGGGGCAGTTTAGATTTCACCTTTCTTGCTTTAGGCCTAGTTAGTTCTCCGGCTGTGTCGAGGTGTCTAGGGCATCGTAGGTACGCTCCACGGCTACTGTTAGTTGTGTTGTTAGGATTAGGGGTCTGCAATCCGCTAAGTTACCAACCTTTCTGGTTTCCTGGTGGCCTAGCCTATTCCTGCCATCCTCCTCGGTGACCTGTTCATAACAGAAGGGGTTTCATAATGAGTCATTCAGCTGTTCACAAGCATCCATCATCACACACATCACTACCAATTACTATCTATACTAATTCATGGCCGAGCGGCCATGCGAACCTTTTACAGCAGCGTCCTTCTGGGACCTTCCTGATGGTCCAATCTGAGCTGGAGAAGGACCTGAGCATGTGACCTTCGATCTCCAATGAGATATCATCCTACGGGCATGCTCAGTAGACTGAAAGGAGGACTTAGTCCCTGGAGTAGCTCGCTGCTGACCAGCATGCTTTGCTATAGCTGGACCAGAGGTGGCAGCAGCAACCAAACCCACAGTGCTAGTCTGAGCAGAGCGCAGGGATTGAGGAGTCTGCTGATCAGCCTCCTCTGGGTCGGGAGAGGAATGGGAGACCGCCGAAGGCAAGGCTGGGGATTCCTGCTGTGCAGTGACAGGAACCTGACGCCTATCAATCCGTTTATCTAGAAGTTATTCCTGAGTGCCTGAAGGATTTTGAGGATGCTTTTTTCCGAAAAGGAGGCCTAGGTCTTCCCACCACACTGTCCTTTTTATTGGACTATCAATCAGATTCCAGGTGCTAAATTGCCAAGATCTGTCTGTACAACCTCTCTGGCCCAGAGCGAATCGCTATAAAAGAGTATATTTCTTAAAGCCTACCTAAAGGCCACATCTGTCCCTCTGTCTCTCCTGTGGTGGCTGGATTCTTTTTTGTAAAAAAAAAAAAGATGGTGGTTTGCGCCTGTGCTTCGATTTTCAAGAATTGAACAAGATGACAGTGAGAAATACCTACCCTGTCCCGCTCATCCCTGATTTATACAACCAATTGTCGGGGGCCAAATGGTTTTCTAAATTGGACCTCAGGGGGCATATAAACTTATCCGTATTCGAGAGGGGGATGATTGGAAAACGGCACTTCTCAGTTCTCAAGGCTTATTTGAGAATTTGGTTATGCCCTTTGGTCTCACCAATGCACCAGTTGTTTTTCAGATTTTCATTAATCATGTATTTTCTGATTTTATTGGGCACTGTATGGTCATGTATTTGGATGATATCCTCATGTTCTCATCTAACAAACAGGTTCACATGGATCATGTATGCATGGTTCTCCAGAGGTTACGGGAGAACTCGCTTTTTGCAAAACCTGAAAAATGCCCATTTTTTGGCCAAGAATTATCCTTTCTGGGGTTCATTCTGTCTGACAAGGGGTTTTGTATACAAAAACACGAGTGAGCACAACTATGGGATGGTGCTAAGGTTAGGTTCCCAAACCATATGTAAATTAAGTATAAACCTAGCACTCAACTTAGGCTAGTTTCACACTTGCTTTTTTTTGCAGCGCGTTTTTCCCGCAAAAAAACGCATTGAAAAAACGCATACAAAAGCATACAACTGCTGCGTTTTTTTCAAGCATTTTTATGAGCATGCATGAAAAAAACGCAGCGTTTTTATGCGTTTGTATGCGTTTTTAGTGCGTTTTTACCGCGTTTGCGTTTTTTTCCAACATTAGGTGGCCCCTCACACTAACCCAAACCATGACTTTACTAACCCTAACCCTGACCCTAACCCTAACCCTGACCCTAACCCTAACCCTAACCCTGACCCTAACCCTTAACCAAATCATACTTAACCCTAACCCAAACCCTAAACCCTAACTAACCCTAACCCTAACCCTAACCCTGACCCTAACCCTAACCCTAACCCTGACCCTAACCCTAACCCTAACCCTAACCCTAACCCTGACCCTAACCCTAACCCTAACCCTGACCCTAACCCTTAACAAAACCATACTTAACCCTAACCCTAACCCTAACCCTAACCCTGACCCTAACCCTAACCCTAACCCTGACCCTAACCCTTAACCAAACCATACTTAACCCTAATCCTGACCCTAACCCTGACCCTAACACTTAACAAAACCATACTTAACCCTAACCCTGACCCTAACCCTAACCCTAACCCTAACCCTGACCCTAACCCTAACCCTAACCCTAACCCTGACCCTAACCCTTAACCAAACCATACTTAACCCTAATCCTGACCCTAACCCTGACCCTAACCCTTAACAAAACCATACTTAACCCTAACCCTGACCCTAACCCTAACCCTAACCCTAACCCTGACCCTAACCCTAACCCTAACCCTAACCCTGACCCTAACCCTTAACCAAACCATACTTAACCCTAATCCTGACCCTAACCCTGACCCTAACCCTTAACAAAACCATACTTAACCCTAACCCTGACCCTAACCCTAACCCTAACCCTAAACCCCCTTAACTAACCCTAACTCTAACCCAAACCCCTAAATTCCATGGTTAAAAAAAAAAAACGCATATGCAAAAAAATGCATACATGAGCATGCCAGTGCGCACATATGCGCAACCATAGGCTATAATGGCCATTTTTAGCGCAAAACGTGCGCATATGTGCGCATGCGCTTTTTTGCAGGGCCAAAAAATGCAACATGCTGCGTCTGGAAAATACAAACGCACACCCCAAAAAAACGCAGCGCATGAAAATCGCATACATGCGCTTACAAGTGCGCAGGTATGCGCACCCATGTTAAATATAGGGGAAAAAACGCATGCGCACATATGCGTTTTTTTCCAGCGCTAAAAAACGCAAATGTGAAACCAGCCTTAGATGCGTGAAAAAAACTAATTTATTGTAGTACACGAAAAAACGTTTCGGTCTGTTGTGACCTTCTTCAGTTACGTGTTACACTCAGTATGCAAGGTACGAGAATATCTCTGATGAGAGACCTGATGTGCTTTATAATATAACAGAGATCTGTGTTGGAAGCTGAGCATATAGAGCTGCAAAATATCTTAGTTGTGCATGAAGATCGGGCACTTGTGCCTGGTGGCACAAGTGCCCGATCCTCCTCAACTAAGATATTTTGCAGCTCTATATGCTCATATATAATTTACAAGGGGTTTCGTATAGACTCTGTGAAGGTACGGGTCATTGTGAATTGAGTGCAAGCCAGAAACTTAAAGGGTCTTCAATGCTTTTTTGGGGTTTGCAAACTATTATAGGAAATTTATTTAGGGGTTTTCACAGGTGGTCAAGCCCCTCACTGATCTGACTCATAAGGGGGCTGATATCTAAAACTGGTCAGCTCCGGCTGTGGAGACGTTTGCTTTATTAAAGGAATGCTTTATGTCTGCTCCTGTTTTGGTCCAGCCTGATCTGTCTAAACCGTTTATCCTTGAGGTGGACGCACTTTTTGGAGGGGGCTGTTCATCGGATCATGGTGATTATGGACCACAAGAATCTGTCTTACATTGAGTCGGCCAAACGTTTGACTCCCAGACAGGCAAGGTGGTCGCTTTTTTTCACGTTTTAATTTTTCTAGCACCTTTCAGCCTGGTTCCAAGAATGTCAAGGCGGATGCCTTATCTCGCAGCTTCGATCCGATATCACCTCACAAACCTCCTTTCTCCATTCTTCAGCATGGGGTTATCATTGCTGGGGTGTCCTCAGAGTTGGAGCAGAAGATTTGTGAGGCTCAGTCTCTTGCTCCTTCGTAATAGCCTGACAGCAAGCTCTTTGTTCCGGTTAAGTACTGGTTCAGGGTGCTCCAGGAGTTCCACGATTCTGCTCTTAGTGGGCATCCTGGAATCTCGGCCACTCGAAAAGCTATTGCTAGCCTGTTTTGGTGGTCCTCTATGGCCTCTGATGTTGCCCTGTTTGTGTCTGCTTGTGATACTTGTGCCCATGCTAAGAGCTCCCATAACCGGCCAGCCGGGGAATTGATGCCATTGCCAATTCCGGATAGTCCTTGGACTCATTTGTCCATGGACTTTATCACTGATCTCCCTCCTTCCAGTGGCAAAACTGTGGTCTGTGCGGTGGTGGATAGATTCAGTAAACAGGAGCATTTTGTACCTTTGGAGGAACTGTATAATGCTGAAACTCTTTCTACGTTGCTTGTTGAGCACATGGTGTGATTGTATGGTTTGCCTTTGATTGTGGTTTCAGATAGGGGTGTAAAATTTGTTTAAAAAAGCAGAGTGGGATTAATAAGTTAAAAATACAAAACTTTAAAACTTTATTATGTATGTTTAAAAATGGGTCCTATATTGGCAACAAGACCAACAAACATACAACGAGAGAACTCACATAATCAACACTCAGCTATACTGCCGACCCAATAGTTGGATATCCTTAGATATCAATCAACAGTTTTGAACTCATGAAAAGACCAAAGGACAGAATCCATACTAATGGTTTGTTCTAATGCTGTGGTGCAAACACTCAAATCATGAGAAATATCAAGAATCCAGTGTTCCAGTAACATCAAATTCAAATAAATAGGAAAGATCTCACCTTGCTTTCCTTTGTGTACCCAAACTTCAAGGGACCATGAATAAAGATATCCAAGGGGGAGGCACTTATTTCCATCCATACAATACACCACATAGGAAATCAAAAACGACCCTTATTCCCATAACCCCAAGGGTTTTTTCTTCCTAAAGCATTTTGTTTAGCAGACTCATCAGCGGAAGGTAGATAAAGAGCAATAGAATAGATCTATTATTTCTCCTACATCTACCTCCATCGCTGTGGATCCCCAATGTGTTCCATAAGTCTCTCCTGAAGTCATTCGTACTGTCCTCGGATGGGTCTCCATCCCCATCCGCCTCCAATTTCTGTGGATGGGCAGATGGAGTATGAGTTGGAATGGATTGTTGATTTGCGCATGGTCCACAGTTCCCTGCAGTATTTGGTTCATTGGAGGGGCTACGGTCCTGAGGATCGATCCTGGGTCCCGGTGAAGTCAGTTCATGCTGATCGATTGGTTTGGGTGTTTCATGCGTGGTGTCCTGGGAAACCTGGGGTCCCGTGGCCCCCCTTGAGAGGAGGGTACTGTAATGATCCAGACTGGGGTTGGAGTCCTGTTTTCCCTTTTTCCCAGTCTGCTCATGAAGGGGTTAACATTTCTCTGACTCAGTCTGGGTTCAGGCTTGCTATTTATCGCCGCTGCTTCCTGCAGGTGATGTCGGTTATAGTTCCTGCCTAGGGCTCCTGTAGCTGACTCTGATTGCTCTGATTGGTCCTGCTACGTTTGCTATCTGATCCCGTGTCTTTGTTTTCCCCTATTCCTGTCCTGACTCAGTATTTCCCTTTAGTGTGCTGACTACCTGGTTTTGACTTGGCTTGCATCCTGACCTGCTTCTGTCTTTTGTCTTTGTATTATCCACTTCCGACCATAGCTGATTCTCTGGCTTGTCCCTGACCGTGCGTTTGCTTATTCCTTTGGTACTATGCTACAGTCTAGGATTTGACCCGGGTAGTTTGACTCCTCTGCTGCCTCCTGTGGTAGCCTTGCTTGTTAGGATTGGGTCACCGAGGAGGAAAACAAGACCAAGCCAAGTCACAGAAAAACCAGAGAGGTTGGTAACTACACGGATTGCAGACCCCTGACCCTAACCACACAACTAACAGTAGCCGTGGAGCGTACCTACGATGATTCTAGATGCCTCGTCACAGCCGGAGGACTAAATAAGCCTAAAGCAAGAAAAGGGGAAATCTAAACTGCCCCAGAGCAGACCCCAAAGGAATAGATAGCCCCCACACAAGTATTGACGGTGAGACAAGATGAAACACAAACACAGGTAGGAAAAAAGGAAGAGCAAACGATGGGGCCCACACTAGCTAGAAAGGACAGGAAAGGAAAGATACTTTCTGCAATCACACCAAAAAACCCTGTAAAAATGTCCAGCACTTCTGATAGCAAAAAATATCCTGAAGTCACTAGACTTCTCCCACTATATCAACACTCTGGCATATTCTGAGAACAGAGCAAAAAGAGACCAATCTAATAAGGGACAATATACAAACTGGCACATACAGTGACATAAGTGTGGAAATTCAGCACAACCCCAGCCGGGGCTGGCTGACCACACAAAAAACTGATTAGACCAAACCAAATCAAATGTGAACATTAGCAAAGACAACTTAGCTTGAGAAGGCAGGAACTGAGCTGGAAACTAAGACCTCAGGAGGCAGGAAAAAATAACCAATATGGGAATAGGGAGTCAGCTGTCTTAAATCCAGTCTGAGCCTCCAGATGTCCACTCCTCTTCCTCATTATCAGGTGCCAGGTCTCTGTTAATAAGATCAGCTTCACTACCTCCTGCCACCACCAGAGGGAGTCCGGAAAGAGAACTCACAAGTCCTTTGTCAGCACAACCAGCTCCCTCACCAGAAACCAGAGGCAGACCAGAAAATGAGTTCACAACACTTGCTGCTGCACTGCAGGCCAGCTCTGTTTGGGTGCAGTCCTGCTTCCACTCTACTGCCATCTTGTGGAGCCTGCACCTACCTGCATCGCAGCAGCATGATATGTATGGCATCCAAGCTGTTGTTTGGTTCCTGGAATCCAGTGACTTGGATCATTCATTGGTTAAACTGCTCTTGACCCTACTTGAATATATGCTTACACATAATGTGTTTGTTTTTAAAGAAAAGAACATATCTACCAACCCAGGGCACTATCATGGGGGCAGCTTGTGCCCCGGATTATGCCAACTTATTCCATGGATTATGGGAGAGACAGATTTTTCAGACAGAATACAGAAAAAGGGCTCAACTGGATGGCCTAAATTGATGACATTTGATTTATGTGGGAGGGGAGTCTGTCCAAATTACAGAAATTCATGGTAGGCCTCAATGACAACAAAATGAACATTAAACTTACCTTCAAACATGGCAGACAACTTGACTTTCTTGATATTATAATTAGTTTCTTAGACAATGTCAGAATCATTACTGATGTACATCGTAAATCGACAGCTACCAATTCTCTCTGCCATGCAGGATCCTCTCGCCCTCAGAGTCCACAATACGAGGGATTCCTACAGGACAATTTACAAGGATTAAAAGAATTTGCTCATCAGAGGAAGCATTTGAAACATAATCACAAGAATTGACTTCAAGATTCCAAGCAAGGGGGTACAGTAATAGGATTATTAAAAAAAGCAACAATAAAGTCAAGCATCTGTCAAGGAATTATCTTCTTTATCGAAATATGAATAACAGTAAAACAACGAGACAATGAATGTACGTCTTATCACTACATACAGCAACCAGTGGAGTGATCTGAGAAAAATCACTCAAAAGCATTGGTGTATCCTCAAAAGTGATCCTATCCTTAAGAAAACTTTACCTCAAGAACCCTCTTTGACAGCAAGGAGAAGTAAAAACATACGAGACCTTTTTGTACACAGCCATTATTTTCCCCCACAAACTAATTTTTTTCAGACTAAAGAACCACCATGGGGAAGTTTTCCTGTGGAACATGTATAGCTTGTGCCAATATGTAGCGCACAAAAAACTTTTCTAATGGGGATGACTCCAAAACTTTCAACATCAGACATCATACTTCTTGTATGACAAAAATTGTTATTTATCACACAGAATGCCCCTGTGGACTGGTTTACATAGGCATGACCACTAGGGAACTGAGGGTTAAGATCCGTGAACACGAGAGGGACATAGAAAAAGCCAAAAGAAGCAATGAAGTGGAAACTCTTAAATGAATTCTGCACCATTTCAGAAAATTTCATCACAGTGAACTTAAGGGTTTGAAGGTAAGAGGGATTGATAGTCTATATCCCTATGTTGGGGGGGGGCAATGCCAGGAAGCTTGCAAGGCTTGAAAGGAAATGCATATATAGACTTGGCACTGTGACCCCAGGGGGACTTAATGAAAATTTCAGGTTCAATGCATTTCTGTACAGTTTTTTCTATGTGGGTGTGTTTTTTTTATTTAGGAGTATTTATGTATTGTGTTTTTATATATGTTTCTATGTTATTAATATCTCTTTTCTTTATTGTTAGGTAGATGTATTTGCCATCATCATATTACTTATGATCTCGCCTTCTCATCTGCAGACATCCTTAATGAAGTAGACGTCTCTTTTATTATGGACTTACCAGTGTGTATTTTCTTCCATGAATGGATTATTTTTTGCCATTAATTGACTGTATCTTGTAGCCAAAAATTTGCTCTGAGCAATATTGGTAGAGTTGAGCGACTTTTGGTTTTTTAGGGTCGCGTTTCGTTTCGTGAAACCCGACTTTTCCAAAAGTCGGGTCGAGCAAGATCGTCCGATTATAGGGAAAAGTCGGGGTCGTCCCGAAACACGAAACCCAATGTAAGTCAATGGGGAATAAAAGTCGGCAGTGAGAGGAGGACAGGAAACACACCAACAGTGCCCATTTGAATGCCAAAAGCATCAATTCTTCTTACTTAAGCTTGTCAACCTTAATTAACTTCATAATACAAGTTACGCACTGAAAAATGGGGGTTATTTGGCTACAGACTGTGGGGGGGGGAGGGCTGGCTCCAGGTTTTCATGTGCCCTGGGCGAAAGAGCGCCCCTTTAACACATACCACAACTCATCATGCTCCGATACGGCAGAGAAATAGCGGTATAGTACAATGAAAAATACCACACTTTTTACATCTCATGACGAGGCCCATCTATTTCTCCATACAGAATCATTGGTCCCATATAATGTTTGAAACAGTATATGATGAGCTCCACATAATGCTACAGTATATGTTGGTCCCCATGGATGAAGCTCTACTGTCTTATGGGCCCAAATAATGCTCCAAACATAATGGGCCCCATTTCTAATGCTCTAGTGTATAATGGGCCCTGTAAATGCTGCTCCAGTGTCTGATGTCCACCTTTGGAATGTTCCAGTGTATGGTGGGCCCCATCTATCATTCTCAGACGGTGTTAGGCCCAGTATGGATTGCACGTGATTGCACAAAGGTTAGAAAGGGTACCGTATCCCCGGATAACATGTATGGATAGCGTACACATTCAAAATATATGTCTCAGGAGGCAGGCTCAGACGGTGTTAGGCCCAGTATGGATTGCACGTGATTGCACAAAGGTTAGAAAGGGTACCGTTTCCCCGGATAACATGTATGGATAGCGTACACATTCAAAATATATGTCTCAGGAGGCAGGCTCAGACGGTGTTAGGCCCAGTATGGATTGCACGTGATTGCACAAAGGTTAGAAAGGGTACCGTATCCCCGGATAACATGTATGGATAGCGTACACATTCAAAATATATGTCTCAGGAGGCAGGCTCAGACGGTGTTAGGCCCAGTATGGATTTGACGGCCCAGATTACACAGCGGAGGAGCAGGGAGAGGTAAAGATTGCAAATGCTGGGGCCCTGCCCAAGCAAGGGGGGCCCACTCGTGGGCGTCGGTACTGGCACTGGGCCCCTCATAGTACAGCGGTGTGTCTGACGGCGGGTGTGCACCACCACCGTCAGAGACACTTGATTGCACTATGAGGGACCCTGTGCCAGTGCCCGCACCCAAGAGTCGACCTACCCACCTGTCCAGGGCAACGGCACTCGCACGGTGTCGTGCGGTAGGTGGTGACCCCGGCCATGGGGGGGAGGCAGCACAGTTAGGGAGTTTTAGAAAGTGGCATATGTTGATGTTGGACATTCAGCTGATGCAAAAGGCGAAATAGGTGAAGTACCAGGAAGAGGTGGACCAAAGTAAGCCATTTTTCTGTCACCCTATGTGTCATCAGGGGAAGGTGGGACAAAATCCTTGGAAACCCATGCGTGGTTCATTTTAATGAAGGTTAGATCATCCACATTTTGGGTTGACAGACGGGTCCTTTTTTCTGTCAGGATTGATCCAGCTGCACTGAAGACTCTTTCCGATAGCACACTTGCAGCTGGGCAAGCGAGCTCCTGTAAGGCATATTGGGCCAATTCAGGCCAGGTGTCCAGTTTAGCGGCCCAATAGTCAAAGGGGAATGACCTGTGTGGGAGAACATCGATATGGGAGGAAAAGTAGTTTGTAACCATAGTTGACAACTGCTGTCTCCTGTCACTTTCCATCGATGCAGTATTACCAGTTGTGTGAGCGGTATTTGAAAAATCAGTCCACAACATTGTCATGAAACCCCTGTCTCCAACGCCACTTCTGCTGTGTGCACCACGAACACCTCTGCCAAGCTGCCCCCGCCCCGTACGGCTCGTGTGAGAACCATCACCGCTGCTGTGTGCTGGGAATGCCTCAAGCAACCGATTTACCAGAGTTGCTTGTTTATTAGCCAATATTAGGTCAAGGTTCTCCTGTGGCATGATGTTTTGTAATTTGCCTTTATAGCGTGGATCCAGGATGCTGGCCAACCAGTAGTCGTCATCGTTCATCATTTTGGCAATGCGGGGGTCCCTTTTTAGGATCCGCAAGGCATAATCTGACATGTGGGCCAATGTTCCCGGTGTCAATGATGCACTGCGAGTGCTGGGTGGAGGAGCACTTTCTGGCAAATCCACATCCCTCCAGTCACGCACAAACCCTGTACCAGATCTTGCCACGCCAACATTTTCACTTGCCCCACGAGATGCATCCTCCTCCCCTAAGTAATCATCCCCATCATCATCCTCCTCCTCCTCTTCTTCCTCCACCTCGTCCAGGAGAGGTCCCTGAGCAGACAATGGCTGAATGTCATCAAGGATTCCCTCCTCCTCTTCCTCCTCATCAACATTGGCTGCAGACGCCTGCTCCTTAAGGTGCGTCAAAGTTTGCATGAGCAGACGCATAAGTGGGATGCTCATGCTTAGGATGGCGTCGTCTGCGCTTACCAGCCGTGTGCATTCCTCAAAACACTGAAGGACTTTACAAAGGTCTTTCAGCTTCGACCACTGCACACCTGTCAACTCCATGTCTGCTCTCAAAGTGCCTGGCCGTGTATCCTCCCACAAATGCATTATGGCCTGCCTCTGCTCGCACAGCCGCTCCACCATGTGCAGGGTGGAGTTCCACCTTGTTGCAATGTCGATAATGAGGTGGTGGTTGGGAAGGTGGAGCAATCGCTGCAGCTTCTGCATACGAACGGAGTGTACAGGCGACCGGCGGATGTGCGCGCACAGTCTTCGCACCTTCTGGAGCAGGGCTGTTAACTCCGGATAATTTTTGAGGAAGCACTGCACCACCAGGTTCAAGGTGTGAGCCAAGCAAGGTATGTGGCTGAGTTTTGAAAGGGCTATGGCTGCCACAAAATTACGGCCGTTATCACTAACTACCTTGCCTGCCTCAAGATGTACACTGCCCAGCCATGACTCAGTTTGTCGCTTCAAGTACTCGGCCAGCACCTCGGCGGTGTGTCTGTCGCCCAAACACATCATCTGCAACACAGCCTGCTGACGCTTTCCACTAGCTGCTCGATAGGGGGACACATCGTGTGCAACAGTGGCAGCTGCAGATGGAGTGCTCGTACGACTGCGCTCTGTGGACGAGCTTTCGCTTCTGGAGGAGGAGGAGGAGGAGGCGGGTCGAACGCCTACAGCCAACTGTTTCCTATACCGTGGGCTAGGCAGCACTGTCCCACCACCGCTGTCCCCTGTGGACCCTGCATCCACCACATTAACCCAGTGCGCAGTGATGGACACGTAACGGCCCTGGCCATGCCGACTGGACCATGCATCAGTTGTGAGGTGCATCTTTCCGCTCACTGACTGCTTGAGTGCATGGACAATGCGGTCTTTCACATGATGGTGGAGGGCTGGGATGGCTTTGCGAGAGAAGAAGTGGCGACTGGGTAGGTCATAGCGTGGTACTGCATAGGCCATGAGTTCGCGGAAAGCTGTGCTTTCCACCAACCGAAAGGGCATCATCTCAAATGAGATTAGTTTGGCAATGTGGGCGTTCAAACCCAGTGTACGCGGATGAGAGACTGAGTACTTTCTTGACCTACTCATAGTGTCTGGGAGGGTGAGCTGGACTTGAGAGCTGCATATGGTGGAAGTAGCGGTGGACAGGGCGGACTGAGAGAGGGTTGATGATGGTGATGGAGTTGGTGTTCTTTCTGATGGCCTAGAATCAGTCTTTCGTTGATATAACAGTGGGATTCCCTGACTGCTGTGGTCTTGCAACGACACCTCAACATTTGCTGCTGTGCTAACCGGTGGGCTTACAGTGGGGGAAACAATGTAGCGTTGCTGACTACCTTTGTTGTGATCAGTTGCACATGTGGCACTTGAGGTTTGGTGTTGTGTCCACGCTTGCAAGTGCATGCTGGTTAAATGTCTAAGCATGCAACTGGTATTCAAATTTTTCAGATTTTTCCCTCGGCTAAAGGTCTTTGCGCACTTCTTACAGATAACCTTGGCCTGATCATGAGGATTTTGGTCAAAAAAGTGCCACACTGCACTCTTCCTACTTTGGCAGACACTTTGCGGCCTAGCACGCTGTGATCTTTTGACCCTCTGGACAAGCTGTCCAGCAACTCTTTTGATGTTTGGAACCTGTCTTTGGAGTGCTCCGGGCCTGCCAGATAACAGGTGTTGCGATGTCGATGTCTGCTGTGGATGCTCCTCATCTGAGCTATTGGAAGCAGCACCCTCTTCCCCCAATGGATGCCAATCTGGGTCAACAACTGGGTCATCCATCACCTCCTCTTCTATGTCATGTGCACCTTCCTCTGTGTCACCGTGTATGGTGGTATAGTGTGCGGGAAGGGGCACCTGAGTCTCATCAGGGTCAGAATCTGGCTCTGTACACTGCGAGGACAATGTAGTGCTCTGAGTGAATGTACCAGCAGAATCATCCATCAGCGGCTGTGCATCAGTGCACTCCATGTCAGATTCATCTTGGCCTGGGTAATTCACCATTTCACTTGATAATCCAGGCATGGTATGTGAAAACAGCTCCATGGAGTAATCAGTAGTATGGCCTGCATCATCCTTCAATCTTGGTTGGGGTGAAGGACACAAGGAAAGGTGTGGTTCATGAACATGAGCCTCCAATGACGACTCAGTGCTTTTACTTTTTACAACTGAAGAAGAGGAGGCGATAGAGCTGGAGGCTGAGTCAGCAATGTAAGACAAAACTTTTTCCTGATGCTCTGGCTTTAAAAGCGGTTTGCCAACTCCTAGAAAACTAAGCGTTCGAGGCCTTATGTAGCCAGACGATGACGCAGGGACAGCACCTCCTGCATTCGGTCCTATTTTGCTCTTGCCACTACCATCAGATCCACCACCAACACCATCATTACCAGCTGCCAACCCCCGCCCAATTCCACGGCCTCTTCCACCAGCCTTCCTCATTTTTGGTAGAAATGTAGACAAAATCCAACAAACTATATAGTAATGTAAAACAAGGTACAAGGTGTCTATAGGACAGGGGAGATTTTGAATTTCTGCAGACACTTGTGGACACTGGACACTTTTGGATTGTGTGAGGCCCACTGATATCTGAGCGCTATGTGACAGGCTCGATGGCACAGCTGTGACCAAAGTGACTAGAGGATAAGGGAGATTTTGAATCTCTGCACACACTTTTGGACACTGGACACTTTTGGATTGTGTGAGGCCCAATGAATATCTGAGCGCTATGTGACAGGCTCGATGGCACAGCTGTGACAAAAGTGACTAGAGGATAAGGGAGATTTTGAATCTCTGCACACACTTTTGGACACTGGACACTTTTGGATTGTGTGAGGCCCAATGAATATCTGAGCGCTATGTGACAGGCTCGATGGCACAGCTGTGACAAAAGTGACTAGAGGATAAGGGAGATTTTGAATCTCTGCACACACTTTTGGACACTGGACACTTTTGGATTGTGTGAGGCCCAATGAATATCTGAGCGCTATGTGACAGGCTCGATGGCACAGCTGTGACCAAAGTGACTAGAGGATAAGGGAGATTTTGAATCTCTGCACACACTTTTGGACACTGGACACTTTTGGATTGTGTGAGGCCCAATGAATATCTGAGCGCTATGTGACAGGCTCGATGGCACAGCTGTGACAAAAGTGACTAGAGGATAAGGGAGATTTTGAATCTCTGCACACACTTTTGGACACTGGACACTTTTGGATTGTGTGAGGCCCAATGAATATCTGAGCGCTATGTGACAGGCTCGATGGCACAGCTGTGACAAAAGTGACTAGAGGATAAGGGAGATTTTGAATCTCTGCACACACTTTTGGACACTGGACACTTTTGGATTGTGTGAGGCCCAATAAATATCTGAGCGCTATGTGACAGGCTCGATGGCACAGCTGTGACAAAAGTGACTAGAGGATAAGGGAGATTTTGAATCTCTGCACACACTTTTGGACACTGGATGGACACTTTTGGATTGTGTGAGGCCCACTGATATCTGAGCGCTATGTGACAGGCTCGATGGCACAGCTGTGACCAAAGTGACTAGAGGATAAGGGAGATTTTGAATCTCTGCACACACTTTTGGACACTGGACACTTTTGGATTGTGTGAGGCCCACTGATATCTGAGCGCTATGTGACAGGCTCGATGGCACAGCTGTGACCAAAGTGACTAGAGGATAAGGGAGATTTTGAATCTCTGCACACACTTTTGGACACTGGACACGTTTGGATTGTGTGAGGCCCAATGAATATCTGAGCGCTATGTGACAGGCTCGATGGCACAGCTGTGACAAAAGTGACTAGAGGATAAGGGAGATTGGATTGCTTTTAAAAAAGCAGTTTGCGGAGCAGTGGGTAAACAGCAATGCAGGAATGTCAGGAAGCCTTAGAAGGCAGCCCAACAACCAACACCACTGATACACCACTATATAGCCTCCCCTTGCACTGCACACACAGTGACTGGTGTGTTGTGCAGGCCAAATTGCTAGCAGCAGAAGCAGTTTTTTTGTCTTCTCAGCAGGACAAAAAAAAAAATTGGGATTGCTTTTAAAAAAGCAGTTTGCGGAGCAGTGGGTAAACAGCAATGCAGGAATGTCAGGAAGCCTTAGAAGGCAGCCCAACAACCAACACCACTGATACACCACTATATAGCCTCCCCTTGCACTGCACACACAGTGACTGGTGTGTTGTGCAGGCCAAATCGCTAGCAGCAGAAGCAGTTTTTTTGTCTTCTTCCCTGCCTAACGCTCTCCCTACAGAATCAGCAGCAAGCTCTCCCTATACTAAGATCGGCAGAAGTAAGATGGCGGTCGGCGTGCACGCCCTTTTATACCCCCTGTGATGCCCACCAAAGCAAGCCAATCACTTGCATGCCCTTCTGAAAGATGGTGGTGACCCGTGCCTATGTCATCACGTTGCCCACAGTGTCCGTGGATCCTGCTTGGCTGAAAAAGAGCGCAAAACAAACTTTTGAAACGCGACTTTGGCGCGTAAGTCGCCGACCTCGTGGCCGACCTCATCCTAGGGTCGGGATTCGTTTCATGAAACCCGATTTTGCCAAAAGTCGGAGACTTTTGAATTTTTTCGACTCGTTTCGCTCAACTCTAATTATGGGCATTTAAGCTTTGCTACCACAAGATCAATTTTTTTTCTTGATATATTCTGTCTGGATCTTTAACTGTACATCTGGAGTTATTTATGCATTAATCCTGATTTATTTATGTGCCTCACTATATCAGTGTGGTGGCTAGGCTATAGAACATATATATACTATATATATATATATATATATATATATATATATATACTAGCTGAAGAGCCCGGCGCTGCCCGGGCATAGTAACTAACTGTGGTTAGTTATAACAAACTATAATTATCCTCCATCCCATAGTCCCGTGCCCATATACCCATCATACATATCCACGATCCCATAGGCCAAAGCCCATATACCCATCATACATATCCTCCATCCCATAGTTGAGTGCCCATATACCCATCACACATCCTCCATCCCATAGTCCCATGCCCATATACCCATCATACATATTCTCCACCCCATAGTCCCATGCCCATATACCCATCATACATATTCGCCATCCCATAGTCGAGTGCCCATATACCCATCACACATCCTTCATCTCATAGTCCAATGCCCATATACCTATCATACATATCCTCCATCCCATAGTCCCGTGCCCATATACCCATCATACATATCCTCCATCCCATAGTCTCATGCCCACATACCCGTCAAACATATCCTCCATCCCATAGTCCCGTGCCCATATACCCATCACACATCCTCCATCCCATAGTCCCGTGCCCATATACCCGTCATACATATCCTCCATCCCATAGTCCAGTGCCCATATACCCATCACACATCCTCCAACTCATAGTCAACCATTATGATATCATAATGAGCGGCGGGGCTTGCAGCCTATGATGACATCAGCGTCGCCATGGCAACCATTGTGACATCATAATGAGGGGCGGGGCTTGATACGCACACACTTTTTCCCCAGTATGTAGATAGGGGCAAAATTGTTTGGTGAATTGGAACGCGCGGGGTTAAAATTTCACCTCACAACATAGCTTAGGATGCTCTCGGGGTCCAGACATGTGACTGTGCCAAATTTTGTGGCTGTAGCTGCGACGGTGTGGATGCCTATCCCGGACATACACACACACATTCATACATACATACTGTACATACACACTTTGAGCTTTATATATTAGATATACAGTATATATATATATATATATTATTGATTGACAGTAATTATGATCACTGTATGTAATATATTTTACTTTGTACGGACTCTTCAGCTAGTAAGATTTATAATTCTGTATTTGTCCCCAATTCACTTTTGTGATCACATCATCTATTGGTAGTGTGAGGATATTCCTATCCACTCTGCACTAGTTCCCATGGCCAATATATTTTGAGCAACATCAATTTTTATGCATTTGCACTTTAATTATCTCCATTTTGATGTTCCATGTAGGTGGTCTCTTTCACTTCCATCCTCTCTTTCCTATATTACGGTATATTAGTGTTCATTCCCTTAGTTCAAATCACCCTTTTAGCACCATTTGCCACTTCTCTATATTAGAAACTGGGTCTGAGCAGAAAAAGTAAGTTAATGTGCATGCAAAATGTAACTGCATATGAACACATGACCTTTACACAGAGAAAACCAAAAACAAAACACAAAACAAATATCCTGGAATAAAAAAGTAAAAAATATATTGCAAAAATTGCATGAAGGTAGTAATAATAATAAGGGTATTTAGTTAACATAATTTTGATCAAAATAATGTAGAAGCCATCCCGCCACGTCAAGGCAACCCCCGTGGGACAGTCCTAACTCTTGTATTTAAAACCTTTCCACTTGTCAAGTGACATAAATGTGAACAAGGACAGAGGGACTGAACCACCAGTAATAGTATAGGCCAGACAGGATGGATTTTCCAACTCAGAAACAGGGCGGTCACACCCTTATATGCACAGAATGCACAATGAAACAAATGAGAAACTGGGTCTGAGCAGAAAAAGTAAGTTAATGTGCATGCAAAATGTAATTGCATATGAACACATGACCTTTACACAGAGAAAACCAAAAACAAAACACAAAACAAATATTCTGGAATAAAAAAGTAAAAAATATATTGCAAAAATTGCCTGAAGGTAGTAATAATAAGGGTATTTAGTTAACATAATTTTGATCAAAATAATGTATATTTTTTACTTTTTTATTCCAGGATATTTGTTTTGTGTTTTGTTTTTGGTTTTCTCTGTGTAAAGGTCATGTGTTCATATGCAATTACATTTTACATGCACATTAACTTACTTTTTCTGCTCTGACCCAGTTTCTCATTTGTTTCATTGTGCATTCTGTGCATATAAGGGCGTGACCGCCCTGTTTCTGAGTTGGAAAATCCATCCTGTCTGGCCTATACTATTACTGTTGGTTCAGTCCCTCTGTCCTTGTTCACATTTACGTCACTTGACAAGTGGAAAGGTTTTAAATACAAGAGTTAGGACTGTCCCACGGGGGTTGCCTTGATGTGGCGGGATGGCTTCTACAATATTTTGAACAAAAATATTGTAGACTAAATACCCTTATTATTATTACTACCTTCATGCAATTTTTGCAATATATTTTTTACTTTTTTATTCCAGGATATTTGTTTTGTATTTTGTTTTTGGTTTTCACTTCTCTATATTGTATAGTTTAAGTTAGGATAATTTTCAGTATCTATTTGTCAGTATGCCTTAGCGCCCATTAAATCACTATTTTTCTTTGCGATTTTCCCCTTCTGTTTTGGCACACTCTTCCAGCACTTTCTGCGGTTCTTAAAGTATGGGCATTTTTGTCCTGACATTTATTTTCATTACTAAACTCAATGGCCACCTAGGTATCACAGTGTACTGACATCTGACATCTCATTCATTCATTTCATCTCTACTGACGTCACCAGATGCGCATGTGCATCTTCTCCCTGCTTGGAGCTTTGGCGGGTTCGGGCTTCCCTGACGGATGCACCCACCAGTCGCTGGGAAACTAGCTTCCTTAGCCATGGTGGGCGTATTTGTCTGCTGTCCCAGATGGCTGAAGCTCCCTTTGAGCGGTGATGTTGACTGCGCATGCGCCACCCACATGGTGATAGTTAGTACACTCCTCCCACCTTCTGAATAGTTCATCATCCAGGTCCTGCCGTTTTTACCTAAATTCAAAAGTCCTTTTCTTTTTAACATGTATAAGAGGGTGGAATCTCCCTTTGAAAAGGGTTATAATGGCGCATGCGCTACCCACATGGTAGCATCCAGCACCTTCCCCCTGTATTTCATTGGCTTTCCATGTAGGGCCTGTTGGCGTTTCATTTATAATTTAAAAAGGTCCTTTTTACCCCTCTGTCTGTTCATTGGACGTACAACCACCTATTTTATTTTTCACTTATGCCATCTTGCACCTTATTGGTCCCTTTTTCTAGTCCTCTTTTACTCATTCTCTATTGGCTCGCCTCACCTATGACAGATGGTGCCCATTCATTAATGAAATCAATCCCTCCTATAAAAACGCACAATAAACTCACTGTTAGATACATACCCTGATGAAGCCTTGGGTGAAACATGTGTTGGGGCTTGTGGACCAGAGCACATGCACCTTACCCCAGTCCTTTTTGAAACAACATATTTATGTAAGCATTTTATGAATTTTCTCTTGCCAAGAGTAAGTCCTAGTATCATGCTTGTATGACTTAGGGTATTCTTGGTTGGATTTTTTTAGTTCAATTTTTTCTGCACATATCTTGCACTTTACCTTTAGAAATTTGTATATGATGTATACTGTTATGTGCTCTGGTACCACTCCATAGGAGTATTCTGGTTTTTTTATAATCCCTGTCTTTGATAAACATTTTTTTAACTGGTATTAATGAAATATTTATTTTTAGGACACCCTAGTAGCACTCCTTCTGCTTTAAGTTGGTTTAATTTATCTATTTATAGAGTGTGTCTCCTGAATGTTTTCTTATGGTTAGCTCAATTCTTTGTTGGTATTCATCAAAATATAAATAGATAGATAGATATGGGGTGGATAGATAGATATCCATGAGATATATAATTAGTGTCATACATGTTTAGTTTACCATACTTGTATTAAACTACTAAATAAATAATTTAAAAAAAATTGACGTAGTCCCCTCCACTATTTTTGATAACCATCCCAGGTAAAGCAAACAGCTGCTGGTTTCTATTATCAGGTTGGGAAGGTCCCTGATTACTGGGCTCTTCACAGCCTAAAAATACAAGCCCGGAGCCACCCCAGAATTGGCGTGTCACATTAAGTGCACCAATTGTGGCACTTTGCCTGGCATTTCCCAATAGCTCTGGTATGGTGGCAATCGGGGTAATAGTTTTTGGAGTAAATGACAGCTGTGGTTTGTCAAAAATCACAGCTGCCATGAACCCCTTGGGTAACCTAGTATTAAAAAAATAACATACATGCAGAAAAAATACTTTATTTGAAAAAACACTTTCCCACACTTTCCTACCTTCATTAATTTATTTAAAAAATGTGGACACATAGGTCCTCCGATGTAGTTCCTCGATGTCTCCAGTGAAAGTGAAAAGCAGCAAAGTGAGCGCTATTCACAGGCATCGGGTAGTGGCTCACTTAACTGCTATTCACATTCGTCTGAGACATCGAGGAATATGGACTACATCAGAGGACCTGTGTGTAAACATTTTTTGTAATAAATTGGTGAAAGAAGAAAAGTGGGGGAGTGTTCTATCAAGTAAAGTATTTTGTGTTTTTTTTTCATTTTTAAGGTTTTATTTATTCATTATCTAACTTGTTAATAATAATAATAATAATAATTAAAATACATAAATAAATGAATTAATGAAAAAAACAAAGTGGCCCCCTTAGTTTTGATAATCAGCACAGATAAAGCAGACAGATGGGGGTTGATATTATAAGGCTGGGAAGGTCCTTGGTTATTAGGCCCTTCCCAGCCTAAATATACCAGCAAGCAGCTGCCCCAGATTTGGCACATCCATTAGATGAGCCAATTCTGGTGCTTTGCTCTGCTCTTCCCGATTGTCCTGGTGTGATGGCAATCAGGGTAATATTTTGGGGGGTTGATGTCAGCTGTGTAATGTCAGCTGGCATCAACCCCAAAAGTTAATAATGGAGAGGCATCTGTCAGGCACCACCATTACTAGGCCATTATGTAAAAAGAGAAAAAAACCACAAACTCAGAAAAAAAACACTTTATTTTAATAAAGACTCCCCTCATTCTCCAATTTATTAAAAAAAAATGTTCCCACAAAGCTCCTCTAAAGTAACAAACGATCTTCAATGTCACTGGCATCGCAGAATAGCAGTAAAGGGCTGCTATTGACAGTCCCCAGGTAGTGAGAACAACTCTCAGCAGAGCTTCTGGCTCTCGTTGAGTGAAGCATTGAGCCAATGGCTCTGATGAGAGTTGTTCCCACTACTTAACTGCTATTCAGAGACACAGGAGACATCGATGATTTTGGCGGTTTAATTTTCAAATACAGAGGTTTTTCCTGTGTGTGTGTGCTTTTCTATTTCTTTTTAATCACTTGGTTATTAATGGGGGTTCTTGACAAATCACAGCTGCCATCAAATCTATTTACTACCCTGATTGGAACCACACAAGGGCAATTGGGAAGAGTCAGGCAAAGCTCCAGAATTGGTGCATCTAATGTGATGTGCCAATTCTGGGGCGGTTGCACGCTTATATTCTTGGGCTGGGACAGGCCCAATAAACAGGGACCCTCTCAGCCTGATAATTTAAACATGCAGCTGTCTGCTTTATCTGAGCTGGTTATCAAAAACAGGGGGGGACCCTACATCATTTTTTTAAATTACTTTTTTATGTTCAGATTCATATTTTGGGTGCGTTTGCGCTGCATAAAAGCACTTTACAATGCATGTGCTTTATTTTAACTGCAGATTTACCACATCTAATGAAAGTCTATGGGGAAATTCCACACAGAAGACTAGTGTTCTTGCAAGAGAAATTGACATGCTAAGGTTCGGAAACCCGCACCACATATGAGTTTACGCAGCACAAAAAAAATAGGCACAGTGGGCATGGGATTTCTATTAATCCCATCACCTGTGCTTGTACTATACAAAGCAGCATTTTGGATGCAGAGAAAATACGCTACTACTCCTGATTGTGGGCACGCAGCCTAAGAGGAACTATACTACTAACATCTACACAGCTCCTGGTATGATAATATTAGATGGAGAGAGACCTACCTTCTGATCTCAGCAACAAAAGGTAGAAGAGTATTTGGTTTTAGTGCCATTTATTTGGCGTTCAATGTACAGGAAGTACAACAGTCTGTAGTCTGCATTCATGTCACTCTGTAACTGTACGTCAATAGGGAAAGGTGACCTGGTCTGTCCCTAGGGCTGGGACCCTAACTATCCCTACTCCCAAAGGTACCTCTAAATGCGAGGAGGTTTGGATCACCAGCCTTACTGTTCTTCTGTTATATCCTAAGCTGTCCTCACCCCAAGGAGGTCTGGGATAGAAATGCTAGAACATAAACATGTAAGACAAACAGGGATAGCAAAAAGCAATTAGCATACAAAACACTCACCAAAGGTAGAGAGGTATATAGGAAATGGTAGGATTGTACAAACCAAATGGGAATAGGACAATGAGGAAACCCTACACCCAAAACAGCATGCCACAATCTCCAGTAGTAACAATGATCTCCAACTCAGCACAGCGATTCCATGGAGCTAGGAAGTAAACTTTTACTGGCAAGGAAGAAAAAGTCTTACCAGATTTTATAGAGAGAGGAAATGACCAGGTCAAGAACAGCTGTGAGATAGAGCTGACAGTTTCAAATCAGCATAGAAATGGTGGTTAACCTCTTCAGCAGCAAAGGAAATGAAATCCATTTAAAATGAAATGCAAGCACACAGGCTAAATGGAAGATCTGTGATTCACAATACGTAGTGATTTTCTAACCCCAAATCTCCCAGGAGATCCACTCGTGACTCACTCAAGATAGTAACTCCCCCTTCTACGATGGGCCACAAAACTCTTCAGGCTGGGTTTATCCTGATGAGCTAAAGGAAAGGACCATATCAGCCTACCGGCATTAAGCTCAGTTGCCAGCACACACATCCTCTCCTCCGGACCATACCCCTTCCAATGTACCAGGTACTTTACAGAGCAGTGAACCATATGGGAATCAATGATTTTCGCTACCTGAAATTCTAAATTACCATCAATAACAACCGGTGGCGATGGTAAAGGTGACGGTTCCACAGGCGCAACAAATTTTTTTAGCAAAGACCTGTAGAAAACATTATGGATGTTGAGAGTTGGAGAAAGCTTAAGACGAAAAGCTACAGGGTTGATTAAGGTGACCAACTTATAAGGACCAATAAACATAGGACCTAATTTCCAATAAGGAACTTTCAGTTTAATATTTTTGGCAGAAAGCCATACTAAATTATTCACCCTCAGGTACGAACCTGACAATCGTTCCTTATAAGCTATACGTTTGTATTTGTCCCCCATGAGCTTTAAATTATTCTTAACCCCTTCCTACAAAGATGAGAGTGAAAAATAAAATTGTTACTCTCCAGTAACTCCTGAAAACTCATCAAGGTACAGAACTGTGGATTGTGGATGGAAGCCATATGCGCCAAAAAATGGTAACTTACCAGTGGACTCGCTATGACGATTGTTCAAAGCAAACTCATCCAGTGGTAAAAAAGAATACTAATTCTTCAGGTTATTGGACACAAAACATTTGAAGTATTTTTCCAAACTTTGGTTTAGGCATTCAGTCTGACCATTAGTTTGAGGATGGAACATTGCCGAAAAGGTTAGATGCATCCCTAAATGGGAACAAAATGCTCCCCAAAAATTTGATGCAAATTGGGTCCCCCAATCTGACACAACATCAGAGGGAACCCTGTGAAGCTTCACAATCTCAGTGACAAACACCTGAGCCTGTGTCTTGGTGTAAGGTAGAACAGGATAATCAATAAAGTATTCCATTTTACTAAACCTATCCACCATAACTAAAATAACTGCTTTTTCAGAGAACGAAAGAAAATCTGTAATGAAATCCATGGATGGTCAGGAATGGTCAATGGTAAAAGAGCCCTAGATGGACAAGTATGTGGAGTCTTGGAACATGCACAGACACTACATGAGAAAACAAAGTCAACTACATCCGTATGCAACCTTGGCCACCAAAAACAATGAGAAAGGAGGTCCAAGGAGAACAGCCAGAGCCGAGTTAGGATGTGCCTCTAAAATATTGAGACGCATATGTACAGGTACAAACAGTTTCCCTGAAATACCAGCAGGGGCGTCCCCCTGAGCCTTCAGTACCTCATCCTCAAGTTCAGAACACATTGTGAAGATGACCACCCTTTCTTTTAAAATAGGGACAGCATCATCAGTGCTCCCACCCCATGGAAACTCTGAGACAAAGCATACACTTTGACGTTCTTAATCCCAGGACGGTAAGTGACCACAAAATTAAACCTGGGGAAAAACAAATACCATATAGCTTGCCTGAGGATAAGACATTTTGCAGATTTAAAGTACATTAAGTTTTTGTAATTAGTGATGACTGTGACCGGGTGAACTGCCCCCTCCAAAAATGACACCACTCCTCAAATGCCAACTTAATGTACAAAAGTTCACTATTGCCTACATCGTAGTTTCTTTCGAGATAGTACAGCCCCAGCCCCCACCTCAGAAGCATCAACCTCAACATAAATGGTTGAGAACCTTCGGGTTGGATGAGTACTGTTAGGCGTCGGGCTCCTGTTGCTGCAAAGCAGGAATCCCGAGCCTGGTCTTCGGTGGTCTCCCATTCCTCTCTGGCCACAGAGGAGGCTGCTCAGCAGACTCTTCAATCCCAGCGCTCTGCTCAGCCTAGCATTGTGGGTTTGGTTGCTGCTGCTGTAGGGAAGATGACCTGACGGACGGACGGACTAGTCAGAGTGAAGAAAGATAGGTTTGCACAGTGTAGGTAGGAGTCAGTGATTACAGTGGGGAAACAACTAGGAAAGTGTAGTGGACGTGCAGTACCTTGGGATGACCATTAGATGGCAGGGTGGAGTGTGAGCAAAGGACTCTACAGCAGCTTAGGGCTTTAGAAACCGTTGGTCATGGGGGGCGTGGTGACAGTTAGAGTGATAGTTTCAAGGAACCGGGGGAGTTATAAATACTGAGGGAGGGTTCCAGAAAGTTCCAGTCCCCAGGGGGAGCTCAGGTGACAGGAGGACTACGCCAGTCTGTGTGCCCTGAGGAGAATCCGACCAAGGGGACTGAGGAGAGGAAACGTCAGGGGGGTGGTCCTGACAGGAAAGGACCGCAGCAGAGACAAGGCTCTGGGTGGAGGACACCGTATGTGTAACGACGAAACTGGCCAGTAAAGTGCTGATGGTGTACGGGCCTAAGGCGGCCACAGTAACTGAGCTGTCAGGATTGTCACAGTGTGAGACGGGACGGTACGTATAAATACGTCCCTAGTGTAACGTACGGTGTTGAAGCGGCCCTGGACACGGAGGGCAGAGAGAGAGATATCGCGGTGTACCGCGAGGACTGTCAGTCGGACGGTGAACAATAAACTTGGACCTGTTGCACCCAGAATCTGCCTCATCGTGTCTCTGTTATCATCTCTGCGCGGTAAGAAGTGGGACCACCCCCTATCACCCCCCAGCTCGGCACCCCACCACCGACCCTACATTTGGCGTAGTCGGCAGGATCGCCGCCGCTAATACCTCATCTTCTGCGGCAGACCTGCCTCAAAGAATGGAAAAGGACTCGGACTACTCAGTTTGGATTACAATTACCGGTGGATTACGATTGGCTTACCAGTGGAATACAAATGGGAAGCGCTGTGGCGGATCTGTGTGGCCAGCAGAGGATCCGGGGCGGTACCAGGTACTGTGCAGTATGGCGGTGTTGCTTCAGCGCAGAGGAGAGGTCCGGGTGTTTGCAGTCATGTTGAATAGACTGGGACCCCCTCCAACGTATCCCAAAAGGAAACAGTATGTGCCTGGAGATCGACGCTTCCATATATTGGACCCTGACAGGAGGGTGGAGAGGCCTGCCGACACCTCACCTCACAGAGGGAGTGGCACAGAAGAAAAACTTGGCTGCGGCTGTCTGATGCCATTCGAGTGCTGCCCAACAGACGGTATGAGACTCTGCAGGTGTTGGGGCATCGGCTGCCTAGAGTGGCAGTGGCGGCAGGGGATGGAGCTGTGCCAGAAGTCGCCCTCAGAGCCACGGGAGAGCAGCGGGATGCTGAGCTGGGGAGCGGAGCCTGAGCGGAGTCAGCGAGAACGGCCGCCACCAATACCAGCAGAGGACTTCTCAGCGGAGCCCCCGAGTTTGGGGGAAAGACCCGCGGGACAGTGGAGCGAGGGACGGAGGCTGCGGGTGAAGCCGCGTATTGATGTGATGGAGGCCGCAGCACCGGGGAAGGTGAGAGTACCCCCGGCACCACCAGTGCCTCCGCCAGCGGCCCTCATCATTCCGCCGCAGCACGCTGCCCCCTGCGCACCGGAAGGCCTGGGTACATCGGGCCCAGTGGTGTATGCAGAGTTGTGCGAGGCCCCTGCTCAAGTCCCTGAGGTACCCCGCCTGGAGCCGCCAGTGCGGAAGTCATCCAAAGAAGACGCTGCTGCGTTCCCCCTGCTGATAGCAGCTGCGTCGTTGGAACCGGCTGTTACTCCGGCTCCATTGGAAGTAGTGGATGCGGCCTGTCCTGAGGCCGCGGTTATGCCGCTGCTGAAGTCGACTGCGGCCGACTTAGTGGGCCTTGTGATTCCAGCCTCCAAGGACCCGGTTGTCCCCATTTGCCACCTGGCCCCAGCGGCTGTTGAGCCGCAAAAATCATCGGCCGCCTCTGATCCACGTCCTTCCTCGGTTAAGTCCCGCCCACCGGACTCCAGGGCTCATGCCGGACCCTCTGTTTGGGTCGCAGGAGTTATAGAGAAGAAGAGGGCCAGGGGGCAGGAAGTCTGGAGCCTGCTCCATGAGAGGGGAGAGGCTGGCATGGCGGCTGCACGACCCCCGGGACGGCTCGTTTATACTATCTTGCAGAAAGGGACACTTCTTGCATCCTGGGAGCTCCACGGTTGTGGGGTCCCATACTACTGACCACCGAAAGGAGGATTGAACTGTCAGGAGTTCGTTGCACCGTTGTGCAGGTCAAAAGGACAGTTCGCGGTCAGCTTTTAAAAAAAAAGAAATGTTTATCTGTGATTTTTATGTCTGTTTTTCTATGTTCCTCTTACAGGATAGTTTGTGTTTACTTGTTAGACTGACAGAGCGGGGATACTTAGAAGAGAGGGAGTGTCCATGTCCAAGGAAGGGGGGAGAAAGAAGACATGCAATGTTATGTTGTTATATGTTGGTTTTAAAATGAGCAAAAGAAAACGGAAAAAAAAATTATAAAAAAATGGGGTACTTGTGCTATTATAAAGTTGTATGATGTATAATATGCAAAGTAAAATGCAACAGGTCCGGGTAAGGGAAGGTCTGCGGGACCAAAGGAAAGTGTGAGATCCGGTAGGGATCTAAGAGTTGAGGAGGTCTGGGAGACCGGGACGCCGACCATGACATGTAATTGAAAGAAGGAAAATGAGTTGGAAGACGTGAGAAAGACAGCCGTCCTAGGTCAGGTCCCCAACACCACGGACACCCCTGAAGAAGGAAAGGCGGGCGCCGGCAATGATCTGGTAGGTGAGTGGCCTCGATCTTGGCGTACCGGATAGTGAAAGGTAACAGTAGGGGAGAGTAGGGGAAAGATACACGCCGTAGAGAGAATACGGGTGTACCTTGCCCAATTTGAAAGACGTTGTCATGTGGCGTGCACGCTGGTGAGTAGCAGTAGGCTGCTCAGAGCATAGTGCTCCCAGTATGGTTCGGCCCCCGCAGATAGTAGTGGGTTTGGCTCAACTTCTGGTCCGACAACAGAATGTAGGTGTAGATTCAGAACGACGAAGGCAGGGATGACGATTGTCGAGGACGACAATGGACAAAGGAAGGGGGAGTGTAGGGAAGGTGACCTGACGGACGGACGGACTAGTCAGAGTGAAGAAAGATAGGTTTGCACAGTGTAGGTAGGAGTCAGTGATTACAGTGGGGAAACAACTAGGAAAGTGTAGTGGACGTGCAGTACCTTGGGATGACCATTAGATGGCAGGGTGGAGTGTGAGCAAAGGACTCTACAGCAGCTTAGGGCTTTAGAAACCGTTGGTCATGGGGGGCGTGGTGACAGTTAGAGTGACAGTTTCAAGGAACCGGGGGAGTTATAAATACTGAGGGAGGGTTCCAGAAAGTTCCAGTCCCCAGGGGGAGCTCAGGTGACAGGAGGACTACGCCAGTCTGTGTGCCCTGAGGAGAATCCGACCAAGGGGACTGAGGAGAGGAAACGTCAGGGGGGTGGTCCTGACAGGAAAGGACCGCAGCAGAGACAAGGCTCTGGGTGGAGGACACCGTATGTGTAACGACGAAACTGGCCAGTAAAGTGCTGATGGTGTACGGGCCTAAGGCGGCCACAGTAACTGAGCTGTCAGGATTGTCACAGTGTGAGACGGGACGGTACGTATAAATACGTCCCTAGTGTAACGTACGGTGTTGAAGCGGCCCTGGACACGGAGGGCAGAGAGAGAGATATCGCGGTGTACCGCGAGGACCGTCAGTCGGACGGTGAACAATAAACTTGGACCTGTTGCACCCAGAATCTGCCTCATCGTGTCTCTGTTATCATCTCTGCGCGGTAAGAAGTGGGACCACCCCCTATCACCCCCCAGCTCGGCACCCCACCACCGACCCTACACTGCCACCTCTGGCCTAGCTATAGCAACACATGCTGGTCAGCAACGAACAACTCCAGGGACTAAATCCTCCTTTCGGTCCATGGAGCATGCCCATGAGACGATCTCTCATTGGAGATCGGAGGTCACATGCTCAGGTCCTGCTCTGATCGGATCATCAGGAAGGTCCCAGAAGGTCGTGGCTATAAAAGCCTCGCATGGCCACCCCGCCATGTGCTATGATAGACATTAGTTCTTATTTTTATAGTGGTGTGTGTGATGATGGATGTATGAGACAGGTGAATGACTCATTATGAAATCCCTTCCCTTTGATACGCATGTTAGTAGGGTTTAGAGATTAGAGTCAGCACTTAGTATTGGTATTGCCCAGCGCAGCAGTGCATTCAGCTCACTCATCCATTAGAGCCAGTGGGTGCCAGTCAGCACAGGCGTCACAGTGCCGCATATATTGCAGCGTCCGTCTGTACGGTGCCGTGCACAGATAGTGTGCTTTTTCCAGCACTAAGCTCAGGCTGGTTAGTGGCGACCGCAAGTGCAGACGCAGTACACGCTCAGAGTGGTAGGCTAATGCTTGCTGCACCCTGTGACATTTAACAGGGCACAGCGTTCCAGGGGGAACTTTCCCTGGCTCCGCAGTAGCGGTTCCAGATGCTAGTGGGTCTAGAGGGGCACGCTTCTCGTGTCTCAGAAGCAGTGTCCTGTGACCTCACACTAGCGCTCCTCTAGCCGTAGCCTGTGAGGTTTAACAGGCTCCGGCATTGGTTTCTGCAGACTCTGTTCAGTAACAGAGCCCGTTTCCTATCACACCAGCTCAGTGGTTACCTGCCGGTGTCAAGCGAGCATTTTACTACTCGCTGTCCGTTGTTGTAAAGCAGCAGTATACCATCTCTGCACGGTGGACCCCGGGTTGTGATCTCACCTCTTCATAATTCATATTTGGTGCGATCCACAAACCCTTACAAGTACCTGCGCAGTGTAAAAACACCTCTTCAAAGAAGAAAATGCCTGCCGAGAATAGTTGGACCACTTCTAGAAGTCCGTTTCTTTCCTAGTCATGTCAGTGAGGGGTTTGACAATAGACAAGAAGTTTCTGATAAATTTACGATAATAGTTTGTTAACCCCAAAGTGCATTGTAATGCTTTCAGATTTTCTAGGAGGTCCCATTGCAGACCCAGCCAGACTTTATCAGGATCCATGCGTAAACCTGCGGCTGACACCAGGAAACCTAAGAACTGAACCTCTTGTACAACGAATACACACTTCTTCAATTTGGCATACAGTTTATTATTTTGTAGAACCTGTAACATCTGCCTGACATGTACCTGATGAGACTTGAAATTGGGTGAGTAGATCAAAATATTGTCAAGATGCGCTAGTATAAATCTACCCACAGGGTGACAGAAGATGTATTTAATGAAATATTGGAACACCGCAGGAGCATTAGCAAATCAAAAGGCATGACAAGATTTTCATAATGCTATCCTGGGGTATCTTCCACTCATCGATGGTGAAAAAAAGCTGCAAAAATGTTGAAGGAAATGACATGCTCCTTCTCTGAAAAATGCAGCAGTTTTCCATTTCAGTCAGGAAAAAAAGGAATCGTGTGCATGAGATTTCAGAAATGTTTTCCTTTTTGTAAGGAGTGAGACTCCGACACTGGTAAAGCCTACACACTAAGTGCAAAGCCTATCAAAATTTGAAAAGAGGAATTGCAATACACCTTGGAATACATGTAGCAGATGGCTTCAGAAAACATTTTTTCCCCTTTTTGAAGGAATGAGACTCCTAGACTGGTAAAGCATATGCACTATGTTCAAGGAATTCCAAAAATTAGCAGGAGGCACTCCAATACACCCTGGAACCAACTTGGAGTAGGGCCTGAGAAAACAATTACATTTAGGAGTGGTATTTCTGTGACCAACAAGGAGTCCTGGATTCGAGACCACTACTCGGGGTACAAATGGCCCAACAAGGACCTTCAGGCATAAGCCATGTGGGGGAAGCTTCTCCAACCCATCCTGGGGAAAGAACACTTCAAATCCTTTATCCATTTATTCACATACAGTAAGATGTGCATTTGGGCCTTTCTTTATTTTTGATTTGCATCTTTATTTAAATTTTACACAGAGTTTATGCAAATCAGAGGCTCGCAGGCTGCAGTCACTGCTCCCTCCATATTTAAGTTGATTCCGTGGGTTTTTAGTGCTGCTGGCATAATAACTAATAGGCACATCCAGCTGTCAATTTAAAATGCTGACAGGTTTACTGTTCTCAAAATGAACAAGCCATGGATTGGCCAAGACTTCTCAACCCCACCAGACGACAGCAGCATAACATAAAGGCAATTGAAATGTTCTTTTTTCCCTGGTGTATTCCCATACACCCTTTCCCACCTCAAAAAGGGTCCATGGTTTATTATTTTTCTTGTCCTCCTCCTATACCATTTCAACAGGGTTATCATGTGGCACTCAGTCATACATTATGAAGCGCCATCAGGCAGCCCTCACTCATTACTTTTGAAGGGTCATCAGGCGGCCCTCACTCATAAACTTTTGAGGGCTAAAAGGCTACCCTCACTCAAATATTTTGGAGGGCCAGCAGGCGGCCCTCCCACTAAATTCATTTTCAGAGCTACATATTTTATTTTAAAAAATAATACCATACAATTTGCAGGTGGAAGCACAACAAACACAGTCATCCACAAGACCTAACTTCCTGTCCTACTTTGCAGGGTGGAGCGGGATAGCACTCTTAAAGCCAGAACAGTGTTAAAAAGTGGTCGGTTGGATGACAGATAATGCCTCCAGTATGTTTCCTAGTACCTCCCTGTCTTCCACACGGTCCTGTCTCACTAGCCAAGACTCTGGACCACCTAATCCTCAACCTGAGCCTCCTTCCTCCTACCATGGCAAGTCCCAGGAGACAAGTGATCCCACACTTTAACACTCCAAGAAGATAGTTTTTACATTTCATTTATTGATTCTAGCCTCTTGCCCTGCATGGAGACATGAGGAGATCATGTGTATTGATGCTAAAATTATTTAAACAACCACAGTCAAAAGAAGACGATGGTTGGCAAAGGCAGTTAGTGTCTCAAACAGTTGATGATGATGAGTTGCCAGCAAGTTATGTTAAGTCAACAAGTCAGGAGTGCGGAAGTGGAAGAAGATGTGGTAGATTACGAATTCACTGACCCAACCTGGCTAGGTGCCATGCAGAGCAAAGACAGTAGTGCAGAGATGGCGGTAAGCACCCCAACAGCTTGTAATTGGCAGTAGAGTGGCCAGAGGGAGAAGGCAGACAACTGTTCCCAGAGCATTCCACATGCGGCAAGTTCCCAGGCCAAGGGTTTAGTGTTACTTTTTTTCTAATTTACTCCCATGCACTCATTCTCACACAAAAAGAGTATATTGTTCAGTTTCTTCTTTTTCTTGTCCTCCTCCTCCTCCTTTAATCCAAAACTATCACTCTTCCAGCTCATATCCCTACACTTAATGCAGCTAACTGTGGTTTTAATAGAGAATAGAATAAAATAGATGTAACACTGATAAGAACTGCTGGTTTGAGGTTTCTGCAGAAAGGACTGTAGAACCTATAGGCCTTGCCTATACTCCTCTAATGCACAACAATCCCTTCTCCAGAAGCTATCCCTACACTCATTGCAGCTAAGAGCGATATTATTATCAAAACTCCTAAATCTATCCCAAAATGGTATCAATAAAAATATCAGCTCAGGGCGCAAAAAGTAAGTCCTCACTCAGCCACAGATCCTGAAAAATGGAGACTTTATGGATCTTGGAAAATGGCGCTATTTTTTGTTTTCGTAAAAATTTTGGATTTTTTTTTCACTTCTTAAATAAAAAAGAACCTAGACATATTTGGTGTCTGCTATGAGGCAGCGACTGGACTCATATGTGAGGGTCGCTATGTGTCCCCCAGGATGCGCTCAGAAGCTTATTAGATCCCCTAGATTGCTTTGTGGTCACAACAGGTTGCCTGTGAGTCACAAGACAGAATAAAAGCAAGTGTGAACTTGGTCAAGTTATTTGACCAAGGAATTGTTCAGGAAAATCCGGTATGGGCTTTTATTTTTGAAATGGACTGCAGGAAGGTAGTGGGGCTGGTCTGTTTCCTCCAGCCCTGATCGTACACATGGCCCATGGCCACAGAGTGGAGTGAAGGAAAAAAACTCTGCAGGAAGAGTTTAAGGTGTGTCAGTTTTGAGCTTGCTGTCAGACAGAGCAGTCAGTCTGCAAAGCATTCCCTGTGTGAGGTAACACAGGGCCAAGCAGAACCAAAAGGTCTGGTACCCCCAGCAAACACGGCGGTGCCGTCACTCACGACAGTCGTTCCTGGACTGTATTTGATTTTCCCAGCTGCGATCCAGAGGATACAGCATGCTATGCACTGTGTGAGTTTTCTTTTTGGACATTCAACACATTTTGTTTTTGAACCTGCTTGGGTCACTGCATTATCACTGCACATCATGGACACTGCTGCACTACATATGGTTGGAGAATGCGGGCAGTGTGAACCGAGGCATATCAAAAGCATGCTCCATGTTGCTTATTAGGCCTGCAATGCTGCAGCTTATGCCGACTGATAAGATGGCGAGAGGCAGGTCCCCTAGCAACCACATACCGGTCGGAAGCCCGGTACAAGGTCCTGTCAGTTCCAAGGAAGATGGCGCCTGAGGACAACATGGAGGCTTTTCTCACCATCTTCGAATGCACTGCAGAGCGGGAGAGCTTGCCGGTGGCTCAGTGGACTGAGGTGGTGTCCGACTTCATGACGGGAGATGCCCAGAAGGCCTTCATAGACCTCAGTCGGGATGATGTCCTAGACTATGGAAAGCTGAAAGGTGAGATCCTTGCCAGACTGGCGGTTAATACATATGTGCGGGCCCAACGGGTATTCCAGTGGACGTTTGCCGAGACTCGCCCTGCCAGGTCTAAGGCCTATGACTTGCTACAACTGGTTAAAAAATGGCTCCATCTGGAGACCTTAACCCCATTACAGATGGTAGAGAGAGTGGTGGTCGACCGGCTGGTGAGGGCTCTGCCAGCAGCCATACAACATTGGGTGGGGCAAGGGGACCCAGGCACTCTGTACCAGGTAGTTGAACTGATAAAGGGGTATACAGGTACTCAGGACTTTAAACAGGACACTGCTCTAGTGCGGCTGTCACGTAAGGCCCAGAAGCCTGGGAAAAGTTCCCAACCCTCTACCGGGGTAAATATGGATCTTGCCCTTACCAAGGGGATATCTCGTAAGGAGAATGACAACAGACCCATGTTCCCTAAATTGGCCCCAAGGTTCCCTTGTGCCAAAGTTGTTAAAGGGAATCTGTCACCCCTTTTTTGAGATATCATATAATGATATCATCATATAATGATATCATTCAATTGTGCGTCACATAAGGATTCTCTTAGTACTTTTGCTTCCCCCTGACCCCGCACCTTTCATGCATAAATACCTTTTTTATATCGGTTCAGATGTATGTAAATTGCCGCTGTCCGGTTCGATGGGTGGGGCTTATATGCATATGAAGTCTTCATATGCGTGGGGCTTATATGCATATCAAGACTTCCCGGTCATAGACACAAGGAAAAATACCGGCGCATGCGCAGTAACGATTATATGCTTTGCCCACAGTTTGGCAAAGCATACTGTGCAAGCGCCGGAGGCCTTTGCAATGCACAAGCGAGGAAACAATATGTGAACACAGGAAAAAGAAAGAAGAAATACGTAGAGCAAGACAGGGAGGGGGAGCAGGCGAATAAGCTCCGCCCATCGGACCAGACAATTTACATACATCTGAACCGATATAAAAAAGGTATTTATGCATGAAAGGTGCGGGGTCAGGGGGAAGCAAAAGTACTAAGAGAATCCTTATGTGACACACAATTGAATGATATCATCATATGATATCTCAAAAAAGGGGTGACAGATTCCTTTTAAGTGTTGGAGATGCCAAGAGCCTGGACATGTGGTTGCCAACTGCCCCCAATAACAGAACCTATGGACTGTTTGTATACATGTCGTGTATCTATGTATGCCCAGCCCGTCTGCACTGCCACTACAGACTGTGCCAGTACCGAACCTCAGCTCTGCGAGGTACTTGTTAATGGGTACCATACGGACGCTCTCTTGGACTCAGGGAGCTTGGTGACCCTGGTACAAGGGTCCCTGGCTGCTGGGGACAGGCCTAATGGATGGAAGATGGGGGTAGTGTGCATACATGGGGTCCTCTGAAAGTACCCGGTTGCGGAGGTCACGTTCTCCACACCGTGTGGGGAAATAAAACATGTAGTGGAAGTGGTAAAAACTCTTCCGTATGGGATTGTATTGGGAAGAGACTTTCCACTGTTCTGGTCCATCTGGGAGAGCAAGGGTAACCCTCTCAGGGTAAATGGTATTCTCGACACAGAACCCGAAGATCCCAAGTCTGGGATACTTGTCGTAGGGGTCGCCAACCTAGGGACAGAGTGTCCCCTTAGAGGTATTGGCAGGAGAGGTCGAGGAGGTCCCACCAATCCCTGAGCTGGAGGTGTCCTCTGGTAAGTTCAGGACTGCCCAGCTGCAGGATCCCACTCTGTCCCGGGCCTGGGAAAGAGTAATTGAGGTGAATGGTGTGGCCACGTGCAGAGATGGAGTTTCCCAGGATGCCGATCAACCAGGAGTTACTGTACAGGGTTGATAAAATCTGGGGTGAGATGGTAGAACAACTGATAGTACCCCAATCTTACCATCGGGCTGTGCTCGACATGGCTCACACTCACATGCTGGGAGAGCATTTGGGGGCCAAATAGATGCAGGAGCGCATACTGCATCATTTTTTCTGGCCAGGTGTTTACGCTGAGGTCCAAAGGTACTGCGATACGTGTCCGAAGTGTCACCTGACCTCATCCACCGCAAACTACTGGAGACCATTGGTACCTCTGTTCATTATAGAGGTACCTTTCAAGCAGATTGCGATGGATCTGGTAGGGCCAATAGTGAAATCTGCCCGAGGTCACCAACACATATTGGTAGTCGTAGACTACTCCAACCAGTACCCAGAGGCAATACCACTCCGCCACACTTCGGCTAAATTAATAGCCTGTGAACTATTTGCCATGTTTTGTCACCTTGGGCTACCCAAGGAAATCCTTACAGATAAGGGAACTCCTTTTATGTCTAAGATGACCAGGGAGCTATGTAAGCTGCTCCAAATTAAACAGCTACGTACATTTGTATGCCATCCACAAACCAACGGGTTGGTGGAGAGGTTTAATAAGACCCTCAAAGCCATTCTCAAAAAGGTGGTCGCCAAGGATGGGAGGGATTGAGATATGTTACTGCCCTATCTAATGTTCGCCATCTGTGAGGTATCGCAGGTGTCCACGGGGTTCTCCCCATTTGAGCTCTTGTATGGCAGGCACCCAAGGGACTACTGGATGTAGCCAAGGAGACGTGGGAACAGGAGCCCACTCAACACAAGAGTGTTAACGAGCATGTGGCAAGTATGCTGGATCGGATTGCAGCTGTGCAGCTCATAGTAAAGGAGCATCTACTGGATGCCCCGGCCACTCAAAGCCTCATGTATAATAAAAGGGCCACAGTCAGGACCTTTAAAGAAGTAGATCGCATGTTGGTCCTCGTGCCCATCCCAGAGAGTAAGCTCATGGCAGAGGCCATTTGAGATACGGGGAAGGTAGGCAAAGTGAATTATAAGGTGTACCAACCCGGGAAAAGGAAACCTGATCAGTTGTATCATGTTAACCCCTTCATGACCCAGCCTACTTTGACCTTAATGACGTGACCATTTTTTGCAATTCTGACCAGTGTCCCTTTATGAGGTAATAACTCAGGAACGCTTCAATGGATCCTAGCGATTCTGAGACTGTTTTTTTCATGATATATTGGGTTTCATGTTAGTGGTAAATTTAGGTCAATAATTTTTGCGTTTATTTGTGAAAAAAATGGAAATTTGGCAAAAATTTAGAAAATTTTGCAAATTTCAAATTTTGAATTTTTATTCTGTTAAACCAGAGTTATGTGACACAAAATAGTTAATAAATAACATTTTTCACATGTCTATTTTACATCAGCACAATTTTCGAAACACAATTTTTTTTGTTAGGAAGTTATAGGGGTTAAAAGTTCACCAGCAATTTCTAATTTTTACAGCAAAATCTAGAAAACCTTTTTTTAGGGACCACCTCACATTTTAAGTCAGTTTGAGGGGTCTATATGGCTGAAAATACCCAAAAGTGACACCATTCTAAAAACTGCACCCCTCAAGCTGATCAAAACCACATTCAAGAAGTTTATTAACCCTTCAGCTGTTTCACAGCAGCAGACACAACATGGAAGGAAAAAATGAACATTTAACTTTCTAGTCACAAAAATGATCTTTTAGCAACAATTTTTTTATTTTACCAAAGGTAAAATGAGAAAGTGGACCACAAAAGTTTTTGTCCAATTTGTCCTGAGTACGCTGAAACCCCACATGTGGGGGGAACCTCTGTTTGGGCGCACGGCAGGGCTCAGAAGGGAAGGAGCGCCATTTGACTTTTTGAATGGAAAATTAGCTCCAATCGTTAGCGGACACCATGTTATGTTTGGAGAGCCCCTGTGTGCCTAAACTTTGGAGCTCACACACAAATTATGCCATTTTATAAACTAGACCCCCTAAGGAACTTATCTAGATGCATAGTGAGCACTTTGAACCCCCAGGTGCTTCACAAATTGATCTGTAAAAATGAAAATGTCCTTTTTTTTTTCAAAAGTTTTCTTTTAGCCTCAATTTTTTCATTTTCACATTGGCAACATGATAAAATGGATCCTAAAATTTGTTGGGCAATTTCTCCTGAGTACACTGATACCACATATGTAGTCATAAACCACTGTTTAGGTGCACGGCAGGGCTCGGAAGGGAAGGAGCGCCATTTGACTTTTTGAATGGAAAATTAGCTCCAATCGTTAGTGGACACCAATATCGCATATGGAGAGCCCCTGTGTGCCTAAACATTGGAGCTCCCCCACAAGTGACCCCATTTGGGAAACTAGACCCCCCAAGGAACTTACCTAGATGTGTGGTGATAACTCTGAACCCCCAAGTGCTTCACAGAAGTTTATAACGCAGAGCCATGAAAATAAAAAATCATTTTTTTTATCAAAAAATGATTTTTTTAGCCTGCAATTTTTTATTTTCACAAGGGTAACAGAAGAAATTGGACCCCAAAAGTTGTTGTCCAGTTTGTCCTGAGTACGCTGGTACCCCATATGTGGGGGGAACCACTGTTTTGGCACACGTTGGGGCTCGGAAGGGAGGGAACACTATTTGACTTTTTAATGCAAAATTGGCTGGAATCAATGGTGGCACCATGTCGCATTTGGAGACCCCCTAATGTGTCTAAATAGTGGAAACCCCTCAATTCTAACTCAACCCTAACCCCAATACAACCCTAAATCCCAACCCTAACCATAACCCTAACCACAAGCCTAACCCTAATAGAAACCCCAACACATCCCTAACCCTAATCTTAACCCTAATTCCAACCCTAACCCTAATTCCAACCCTAACCTTAACGCTGATTCCAACCCCAACCCTAATTCCAACCCCAACCCTAATTCCAACCTTAACCCTAATTCCATCCTTAACCCTAATTCCAACCCTAACCCTAACCCTAATTCCAACCCTAACCCTATTTCTAACCCTAACCCAAACCCTAATGGAAAAATAAAAATAAATATATTTTCTTTATTTAATTATTTTTCCCTACCTATGGGGGTGATAAGGGGGGGTTTATTTACTTTTTTATTTTGATCACTGTGATAGGGTTTATCACAGTGATCAAAATGTACCTGGAATGAATGAATCTGCCCATGGAGGATGCAGGAGGGACACTGGGACTCAGGAGGTACCAGGTACCAGGGGAGGGGGGATTGGAAGGTGAGGGGATCGGAGGGCAGGGGAGGAGGAGCAAATACTGATGGTGGTGTCAGATCTCCGTCATTAATTGGTTGTGGTGGCAGATCACCCCATCAGTCGTGGGGGGTAAGATCGCAGTCTCCAGCCATGGCCAATGATATTGCAGCATTAGCCATGACTTGATTGTTATATTTCACCAAGTTTCATTGGTGAAATATTACAATTGCTCTGATTGGCTGTTCAAAGTGAAACAGCCAATCAGAGCGATCATAGCTATGGGGGGCAAAGCCCCCACTTGGGGTGAAGTACAAGTCCCCCCATACCTGTGGGTCGGGCGACCTTTCATTGACCCCCGTCACCCGACCCACAGGAACGTGATCTCCGCATGATGCCACATAGGTGTCACAGGTCAGATTGGCACTGACTTTCATGATGTCAAAGGTCGGGAAGAGGTTAACCTGCTAAAAGCCTGGAAGGACCAGGAGTGCTTAGTCACAGAGGTGACCCTGGGGAAACCAACGGGGAACCCTCTGGACCCAGTGTTGTGAGTTCATTCTCTGGTTCACCAGTTGTGAGTTCTCCTTCCAGACTCCCTCTGGTGGTAACAGGAGGTAGTGAAGCTGATTTGATAGGTGGAGATCTGCCACCTGAGAATGAGGATGACGATTGGACCTCAGGAGTCTCAGATTGGATTTAAGACAGCCGACGCCCTATTCAGTTGCTGGTGATTCCTTCTGGCTTGTCAGCTCTTGATTTTCAGCTCTGTTCCAGTCATCTAAAGCTAAGTTTTTCTGCTAATGTTCACACTTGATTTTGTTGGTCTATTCAGTTTTTTGGTGTGGTCAGCTAGCCAGTTAGTGCTGGGGGCTGTACTGAATTTCCACTCTTATTTATCAGTATTTTGCCAATTTGCTTTTTGTCCCTTACTAGTTTGGTCTCTTTTTGCTCTGTCTCAGAATATTTCAGAGTGCTGATATAGTGGGAGAAGTCTTGTGACTTCAGGGTTAATTTTGCTATCAGAAGTGTTGGACATTATTTTTGTAGGGTTTTTTGCAGGTTGCAGACAGTGTCTTTCCTTTCCTTTCATCTCTCGTTAGTTTGGGTCCCATCGTTTGCTCAGCCTATTTTCCTGTCTGTGTTTGTGCCTTCATCTTGTTTCACCATCAATACATGTGTGGGGGCTATTTATTCCTTTGGGGTCTGCTCTGGGGCAGTTAGTTTTCCCCTTTTCATGCTTCAGGCTTATTTAGTCCTCCGGCTGTGACGAAGCATCTAGGAACATCGTAGGTACGCTCCACGGCTGCTGCTAGTTGTGTGGTAGGATCAGGGATCTGCAATCTGCATAGTCACCAACCTCTCTGGTTTTCTGTGACTTAGCTTGTTTTGCTGACCCATTCATAACAGAATCACCAGCCATACCGCAGATTCTAGGGTACTTAAAAGCAGGAAAAAGTTGTTAAAAAAAAGTGTCAGAATTTATTTTTTTTTATTTATATTTTTTCCTCTTTTTTCTCTGTGGCCGTAGGATTTTTTTTTCTTTTTCCTAATGGAGATTAAGCAATTGTCTGATTGTGTGGAGAAGCTGGCTGCTGAAGTGCAGGGACTTTCCACCTACCTCATTTAGTCACATGCTGCTGAACCTAAGATCCCTACTCCTGATGTGTTTTCTGGGGATCGGTCTAAATTTCTGAATTTTTATAATAATTATAAATTATTTTTGGCCTTGAAGCCTAACTCATCGGGGAGCTCTGTGCAGCAGGTTAAAATTGTCATCTCCTTGCTGCACGGCTATCCCCAGGATTGGGCTTTTTATCTGACACCTGAAAATCCTATTCTGACTAATGCGGATGCATTTTTTCAAGCCTTGGGGTTGTTGTATGATGAACCTAATGCTGTTGATCAAGCTGAGAGAACCCTGTTGGCATTAGGGTCAGGATTCTGCAGAGTTATACTGTCAAAAATTCCGAAAGTGGGCAGTCCTTACTACATGGAATGATAGTGCATTGGCAGCTCTCTTTCGGAAGGGTTTATCAGAGACCGTAAAAATTGTTATGGTGGGATTTCCTGTTTTCTCTGGTCTGGATGATTCTACGTCATTAGCCATTCAAGTTGATCGGCGTTTACGTGAACGTAAAACTACACGGGAGGCGCTTCCACCTTTTGAACAAATGTCTGAACCTATGCAATGTGATGGGGTTTTGTCTAGGGCGCAACGTCAGGAGTTTAGAAGGCGTAATAAGCTGTGTTTTGTCTGTGGAGACGCCTCTCATATTTTTTCTGTCTGCCCAAAACGAGAGAAACATTTTGCACACACATTTGCTGTGGGCAATATACAACCTAAGTTTCTTTTGGCAATTACTCTGATCTGCTCCTTATCCACGTTTCCACGAAGGCTTTTGTGGATTCAGGAGCAGCGTTGAATCTGATGGATTTAGACTTTGCTAAACGTTGTGGTTTTTCCATGACGCCTCTGCGGATGACTATTCCTTTGAGGGGTATTGATGCTACTCCTTTGGAGGAGAATAATCCTCAGTTTTGGACCCAGGTGACAATGCGAGTTGCCCCAGACCACCAAGAAAATTGTAAATTTTTGGTGCTGCATAATTTGCATGATAATATTGTTCTTGGTTTTCCTTGGTTGCAAACTCATAATCCAGTTTTGGATTGGAAATCTGTGTCTGTGGTGAGTTGGGGTTGTCAGTGTGTTCTTAGGGACGCTCCTGTTTTCTCCACCTCTCCTCAGTCTCATGATATTCCTGATTATCTAGCCGATTTTTCTGATGTATTTAGTGAGAGCAAGTCTGCATCTTTGCCTCCTCATAGGAGTTATGTGCAATTGAGTTGATGCCTGAGTGTAAATTTCCCAAGGGTCGGCTTTTCAACTTATCAGTACCCGAACATGATGCTATGCGATCCTATATTAAGGAGTCATTGGAGAAGGGTCATATTAGACCATCCTCGTCACCTTTAGGTGCTGGTTTATTTTTTGTGGCCAAGAAAGATTGTACACATTAAGACTGTGTATTGATTATCGTTCCCTTAAAAGATGACGGTTAAATATCAGTACCCGTTACCTCTGATGTCTAATTTATTCTCCAGAGTTAAGAGTGCCTGCTGGTTGACTAAGCTTGACCTCATGGGGGTGTATAATCTTATTCGCATCAAGCACGGGGATGAATGGAAGACGGCGTTTAATACTCCGGAGGGACATTTTGAGTACCTGGTGATACCTTTTGGGCTCACTAATGCCCCTTCTGTCTTCCAGTCCTTTATGAATGATATTTTCCGTGACTTTGTGGATAGTTTTTGATCATCTATCTGGATGATATTTTGATCTTTTCTAGTGATTGGGATTCTCATGTGGAACATGTCTGGACTGTGTTCTGGATTTTGAGGGAGAATTCCCTGATGGTTAAGGGATCGAAATGCCTCTTTGGTGTACAGAGGATTTCATTTTTGGGATTTATCTTATCTCCATCGACTATTGAAATGAACCCGGCCAAGGTACAGTCCATTTATGATTGGGTTCAGCCTAGTTCTTTGAAGGCCCTCCAGAAGTTTTTGGGTTTTGCTAATTTCTATCGTAAATTTATAGGTAATTTTTCTGGTATTGTCAAACCACTGACTGATCTGACCAAGAAGGGCACTGATTAGAGTTGAGCGACTTTTGGTTTTTTAGGGTCGAGTTTCGTTTCATGAAACCCGACTTTTCCAAAAGTCGGGTCAAGCAAAATCGGCCGCCTATAGGGAAAAGTCGGGGTCGTCCTGAAACACGAAACCCAATGTAAGTCAATGGGGAATTAAAGTCGGCAGTGAGAGGAGGACAGGAAACACACCTACAGTGCCCATTTGAATGCTAAAAGCATCAATTCTTATTACTTAAGCTTGTCAACCTTAATTTACTTCATAATGCTAGTTACGCACTGAAAAATGGGGGTTATTTGGCTACAGTTGTGGGGGGGTATGGCTGGCTCCAGGTTTTCCTGGGCCCAGGCCCAAAGAGCGCCCCTTTAACACATACCACAACTCATGATGCTCAGATACGGCAGAGAAATAGCAGTAGAGTACAATGAAAAATACTTCACTTCTTACATCTCATGACTGATATCCATTTTAAATTCTCCAATACCTCCAAAAGTGGACAGTATATAACTCCATACAGTATTATGGCCAGCGCTCAGTGCGCTATACAGAGTAATGAAGCCCATATATTTCTCCATATGGAATCATTGATCCCATATAATGTTTCAAACCGTATATGATGAGCTCCATATAATGCTATAGTATATGTTGGTCGTCCCAATGGATGAAGCTCTACTGTCTTATGGGCCCAAATAATGCTCCATATATAATGGGCCCCATTTCTACTGCTCTAGTGTATAATGGGCCCTGTAAATGCTGCTACAGTGTCTGATGTCCACCTTTGGAATGCTCCAGTGTATGGTGGGCCCCATATATCATTCACCAGAGTATAGTGCTCCCCAAAAATTGCTGTCCCAACATTGAAAACAATTACATATGTCTCCTTGCTAGGGAATCCCAGCACTAGTCTGAACTCCTTGTCGTCCCCATCTTCCATCTCACTGCACTTGGCTGTTTAGGCCCTCCCACCGGCAGAGACACTTTTGCGTACTATGCGGTGCCCTGTGCCAGTGCCATCGCCCATGATATGCCACCCTCACCTGCTCAAGGAACCTACACTTTCATCTGCACCTTCCTCTTTGTCACCGTGTAAGGTGGTATAGTATGTGGGAAGGGGAACCTGAGTTTCCTCTGGGTCAGATTCTGGCAGTGTATAGTGTGAGGGGAATGTAGTGGTCTGGGTCAATGTACCAGCAGCATCATCCAGCAGTGGCTGGGCCTCAGTGCACTTGTGGCGTCCTCAAGAGTACGGTCGCCACTGTGGCATTACCTTCCTCCTAGGGAGTGTGTTGTCAAGCTTGGGAGCAACGAAGCATCTCTCTAGCAGTGAAACCAACATACAACACATTTCCCACTCCAGGCTAGCAGGGAGACCTCTGAACCTGACTGCTGAGGAGCTGCTCTCTGTGGTCGGGAGGAGGTAAGTTAGGGGAAGTGTGTGGACGTGAGAAGGGGAGCTGGAGGATGAGCAGAGTTAAGGCTCACTCCTAGCTGGAGCGCATGGTCCCGATTCCGGTCTCCGAGTTTGTAGGGACACTGACATTCCTGCAGCAGAAACCGGGGGAAGTAGCAGCTATAAATGCTCTGTACCCAACTAAGGCTCGGAGGCCCCAGCATCGACGTGTGGGAGCCAGAAGGAAAAGGCTACAGCTGTCTGCCATACAAGTAAAGTCTGAGGAACATCTGTTAGACAGGAGGCGCTTCAGTGAACCACGGTCCTGTGAGTGCTTCCCCCACAAGCGCTAGAAAGGAGACGTTCAGGAAGGTACATGTTGGTGGAGTGTTGGAAGGGAGCTTTCCATTTTGGTCCCGGAGGTTGGCTGAGGTCCTGACCCGGAGGACACAGCACGGAGGCAGGCATCTGTGTAACCTGCGGACTGTGAGTAAAGCTTTGGAACTGCACGCTCTGGTGTCCTACAGTTATTCCAGCACCGCTACATCTGGGTACCAGCACCTACACCGCCTGTGCCTTTCCCCCATCACTACATCTACACTTCCCTGGGACTCCAGCTCCACCTGTGGGGAGCTTCACCATCTTTGCTGCACAACACCATCAGTCCAAGAGGATCTGCATGCAGCGTCGGCCTAACATCTATGTTGCCGAACACCACAGGTGGCGTCAAACTATATAAACTCTTCACCATTATACCACGCCATTTACATGGGCACCAAGGGCCACCGTCCGGGTCACCGCTGCTGTGACACATCCCACTGACACCGGCCCGGTACCGAGTACCCCACAGCCCTGGGAGGGCGACCCATATGCCGACTGCTGATCGGGCGGCGTTATTCCCACGAACCTCCAAACAGCGTCCATGAAGGCAAAGTTTTTGGTTTCCGGGGGCAGTGTGATTGCAAAGCTGAACCTTAAAGGAATGTCCAAAAGGGCACCACCAGGAGTGGAGCCTGTGACTTAATTGGACTCCACCCAGGAAACCACAACCATGCCACCTAAATAAAAGATGCACACTTTGAAAGCTGTGTCGATTCTGTGTGTGGTGTGGTATGTGTGTTTGTAGTTGTGCTAGCGATTTCTCAGCTTTATTCCGTTAACAACCGAGACTCCGGCATGCCCCCGCAGTACACGTCAAGCTTACTAGAGGGATAAGCGAGGCTCTGGCACGTGAGATCGAGCAATAACAGGTCTAGCATTCCCGTACATGTCCAGGGCTGCATGCACGCTACACTGAAAGGACCAGCTTTTGTCGCTTACAGGTGCAGATAACCTGCTGAACTCCGTTAGTGATGGGGATCTGGGATTCAGATTATTCCCCGCGAACGAACGATGATTTCCCAGTAAGTTCAGGTCAACCGCAATTCCTGAGTTAGGCCTAACCGTCATTCCTGAAAACATTACGTGTCCAAACCACAGGTGCTGTAGCTTGCTTAACAGCTCGGCAGCCGTTCTCAGGCCCAGTATGGATTCAACAACATTGTAGAAAGTTGATAAAGGGTACCGTTTCACCGGATAATACGTATATATGTAGCCTAGTTTACACATTAAAAATATATGTCTATAGATCAGGAGGCAGACTTAGATGTTCTCAGGCCCAGTATGGATTTGACCAGATTGTACAAAGTTGAGAAAGGGTACTTTATCACTGGATAGCAGGTATATATAGCATAGTTTAAACATGTAAAATCTACGTGTTCTCAGTATGGATTACACAGCAGTCTAAAAAGTGGAAAAAAGGAAATGCATTTGAGGCGTACACAACTATATACTTTTGGTGTTTATTTTTAAATCTTCATATATATTTCTGTCTCAGTGATACAGTCCAGCCTCTCCGCAATAGGAAATGAGATGCATACAATTACTGACATAAAGGCTAGTGATTGCAGAAATCTAGGAATTACTATTCACGGGAAAAACTTCCATCACAATTCTCATAGGTGATGCTGACCCTCAATTAATTTGTGTATTGAGACAGTGAAAACATTTTTTTGTGAATAAAGTCTTGCTGTATCGCACTTCCGTTGATTCCATCACTGTTACTCATCTCAATCAAATTTTTATCACAGGGAGCGATATAAACATGGTGCTCACTGGCTATCATGATCTGTCACGTAACTTTGGAGTGCAAAAGACAGAAGCCACAGGCTGTAGGCGATTCTATTTGATTGGCATGAGAGGGCACATTTTAAAATGTGCGCCGGAATGTCACACGTTTGTGAGTAGGAAAACTGTGAAAGCTGATGATAAACCACCACTGCATGTCATTGTGAGTCGACGTCCATAAGAAATGGAAGCCATTGATCATCTGGAGCTAGAGCCCGGCCAGCAGGACAGGGCATAGCTACATCTTAACCATCATCTTTCAGTTCAATCAATTTGTAGTGGCACTCCCAGTGAAGAATTTGACAGCCCAGACTACACAGCGGAGGAGCAGGGAGAGGTAAACATTGCAAATGCTGGGGCCCTGCCCAAGCAAGGGGGGCACACTCGTGGGCGTCGGTACTGGCACTGGGCCCCTCATAATACGGCGGTGAGTCTGACGGCGGGTGTGCTGTTGTGAGTTCATTTTCCCCTTCACCATTGAGGTCTGATGAACTCCCTCTTCTGGTGAAGGAAGGTAGTGAGGCTGATTACCAAGCACCTTCCCTGAGGTATTCTAGAAGACCAGTCTGATTCCTGCTCCTCAAAAGCTAAGTTTTCTGCTCTGCTTTTTGCATTTGTGTTTTGGTTTTGTTTTGCCTTGTTTTTCTGGATTTCTGCCATTCCCTGCTGGGGTGTGCTGAATTCCTTTTTGCTCTGTCTTCAGAAAATACCTGAGTACTGATATATACTTTATGAAGCCTAGCGTCTTCAGGGCTTTTTTCCCTATCAGTCTGTTGGCTCTTGTTTTGGTAGGGTTTTGGCCGATAGCAGACAGCAGCTTTTCTATCCTGTCCTATTTAGTTATCTTGGGCCCCATCATTTGCTCAGCCTATCTTTCTATCTGTGTGAGAGTTTTTTCATCTTGCTTCACCGTCATTATATGTTGGGGGCTGCCTATTGCTTTGGGGTCTGCTCTGGGGCAGTTTAGATTTCCCTTTCTGTCTTTAGGCTATTTAGTTCTCCGGCTGTGATCGAGGGGTCTAGGGCACCGTAGGAACCCCCCACGGCTACTGCTAGTTGTTGTATATAGGTTCAGGGGTCTGGACTTAGCTAGTATTTCTGGTTTTGCCTCCTACGGTGACTCATTCATAACAGAATCACCAGCCATACCGCAGATCCTAGGGTACTCAATAGCAGGAAAGAATTGTAAAAAAAAAAAAAGTGTGTATATTTTTTCCTCTATATCTCTGAGGCCGTAGGGGGAATTTTTTTCTCTCAATGGAGATAAAGCAATTGTCTGATCTTGTGGAGCAGCTCGCTGTGGAAGTGCGGGGAATTTCCGCCTACCTTGCTCATTCACATGCTGCTGAACCAAAGATCCCTACTCCTGATGTGTTTTTTGGGGATCGGTCTAAATTTTTGAATTTCAAAAATAATTGTAAATTATTTTTTGACTTGAAGCCTAACTCGTCAGGGAGCTCCGCGCAGCAGGTTAAAATTGTCATCTCTTTGCTGCGTGGCGATCCCCAGGATTGGGGGTTTTCTTTGAAACCAGATGATCCTATTCTGACTAATGTGAACGCATTTTTTTCAAGCCTTGGGGTTGTTGTATGACAAACCTAATGCTATTGATCAGGCTGAAAAGACCCTGTTGGCATTGAGCCAGGGTCGAGATTCTGCAGAATTGTACTGTCAAAAATTCCGAAAGTGGGCGGTCCTTACTACCTGGAATGATAATGCCTTGGCAGCTCTCTTTCAGAAGGGTTTGTCAGAAGCCGTAAAAGATACTGTAGTGGGATTTCCTGTTCCCTCTGGTCTTGACGATTCTATGTCATTAGCCATTCAGGTTGATCGGCGTTTATGTGAACGCAGGACTGCACGAGAGGTGCTGTCACCTGTTGAAAAAGTGTCTGAACCTATGCAATGTGATAGAGTTTTGTCCAGGGAGCAGCGTCAGGAGTTCAGAAGGCGTAATAAGCTGTGTTTTTTTTTTGAGGAGATGCCTCGCATATTATTTCTGTCTGTCCTAAACGAGAGAAACGTTTTGCACACACGTTTTCTGTGGGTGGTGTTCAACCTAAGTTTCTTCTGGCAATTACTCTGATCTGCTCCCTGTCCACATTTTCCACCAAGGCTTTTGTGGATTCAGGAGCAGCCCTGAACCTAATGGACTTGGATTTTGCTAAACGTTGTGGATTTCCGATGACACCTCTGCGGACGCCTATCCCTTTGAGGGGAATCGATGCTACTCCTTTGGCGAAAAATAAACCTCAGTTTTGGACCCAGGTGGTAATGCGAGTTGCCCCAGACCATCAAGAAAATTGCAGATTTTTGGTGTTGCATAATTTGCATGATACCATTGTTCTGGGGTTTCCCTGGTTGCAAATTCATAATCCAGTTTTGGATTGGAAATCTGTGTATGTGGTGACTTGGGGTTGTCAGTGTGCCCTTAGTGAGGCTCCAGTTTTTTCCACCTCTCCTCAGTCGCATGATGTTCCTGACTATTTGGCGGACTTTTATGATGTATTTAGTGAGAATGAGTCTGCGTCTTTGCCTCCTCATAGGAGTTATGACTGTGCAATTGAACTGAGCCCGGGGTGTAAATTTCCCAAGGGTTGGCTCTTCAATTTATCTGTACCCGAGCACGAGGCTATGCGATCCTATATTAAGGAGGCATTGGAGAAGGGTCATATTAGACCATCCTCTTCACCCTTAGGTGCTGGTATTTTTTTCGTGGCCAAAAAGGATGGTTCATTAAGGCCTTGTATTGATTATCGTGCCCTCAACAAACTTATTAATAAATATTAGTATCCATTACCCCTGATTTCAGATCTATTCTCCAGAGTTAAAGGTGCTTGCTGGTTTACCAAGCTTGACCTCAGGGGGGCGTATAATCTTATCCGCATTAAGCATGGGGATGAATGGAAGACGGCGTTTAATACTCTGGAGGGACATTTTGAGTACCTGGTGATGCCTTTTGGGCTCACTAATGCCCCTTCTGTCTTCCAGTGCTTCATGAACGACATTTTCCTAGACTTTGTGGATACATTTTTGATTATCTATCTGGATGATATTTTGATCTTCTCCAAGGATTGGGATTCTCATGTGGAACATGTTCGGACTGTGTTCCGGATTTTGAGGGAAAATTCCCTGTATGTCAAGGGATCGAAATGCCTTTTTGGGGTACAGAGGATTTCATTTTTGGGATTTATTTTGTCTCCGTCAACTATTGAAATGGACCCGGCCAAGGTACAGGCCATTTATGATTGGGTTCAGCCCACTTCTTTGAAGGCCCTCCAGAAGTTTTTGGGTTTTGCTAATTTTTATCGGAAATTTATAGCAAAATTTTCTAGTATTGCCAAGCCATAGACTGATCTGACTAAGAAGGGTGCTGATGTGTTGAATTGGTGTCCGGAGGCTGTTTCTTCCTTTCAGGAGCTGAAGCGAAGATTCACTTCTGCCCCAGTTTTGCGGAAACCTGATGTCTCACTCCCGTTCCAGGTAGAGGTGGACGCTTCTGAGATTGGTGCAGGAGCTGTTTTGTCCCAAAAGGATCCTGTAACATCTAAAATGAATCCCTGTGCTTTCTTTTCCCAAAAGTTCTCTCCATCTGAACGTAACTATGATGTGGGGAATCGGGAACTGTTAGCCATGAAATGGGCATTTGAGGAGTGGAGACATTGGTTGGAGGGAGCTAAACATCAAGTCGTGGTCCTCACTGACCACAAGAATTTGATTTACCTGGAGTCCGCCAAACGCTTGAACCCTAGACAGGCTAGGTGGGCCTTGTTTTTCACACGTTTTGATTTTGTGGTCTCTTTTCTTCCTGGCATTAAGAATGTCAAGGCTGACGCTCTCTCTAGGAGCAGCTTTGCTGATTCTCCTGTGGTGACCAAGCCTGCTAAAATCTAAGGCGAAGGGGTAGTTCTTTCTGCCATCTCGCCCGATTTGAGACGTGCTCTGGAAGAGTTCCAGGAGGACAAACCTGAGCATTGTCCCAGTGGAAAGTTGTATGTTCCTGACCAGTGGAAGAAGAGAGTGATGTCTGAAATTCATTGCTCTGCATTGGCTGGTCATCCAGGTATTTTTGGTACTAGAGATCTGGTGAGTCGGTCTTTTTGGTGGCCCTCCTTGTCTCGTGATGTCAGGAATTTTGTGCAGTCCTGTGGGACTTGCTCCCGGTCTAAACCTTGTTCTCGCTCTAGTGGGTTGTTGATGCCTTTGCCGGTCCCCAGGAGGCCATGGACCCATATTTCTATGGATTTCATCTCTGATATGCCTGTATCTCAGAGAATGGCTGTTATTTGGGTGATTTGTGATAGGTTCTCTAAGATGGTTCATCTTGTACCACTCCCTAAGTTGCCATCTTCTTCTGAGTTGGTGCCCCTGTTTTTGCAACAGGTGGTTCGCTTGCACGGGATTCCTGAGAACATTGTATCTGACAGAGGAGTTCAGTTTGTGTCTAGATTTTGGAGGACTTTCTGTTCCAAGCTGGGAATTCAGTTGTCCTTTTCCTCTGCTTTTCACCCTCAGACCAATGGGCAGACGGAGAGAATAAACCAGACCTTGGAGTCGTATTTGAGATGTTTTATTTCCGCTGATCAGGATGATTGGGTGTCATTTTTGCCCTTGGCCGAATTTTCTTTAAATAATAGAGCTAGTTCGGCCACTTTGATGTCACTTTTTTTTTTAACTTTGGGTTTCATCCTCGATTTTCTTCAGGGCAGGTGGAGCCTTCTGCCTGCCCAGGTGTTGACACTGTGGTGGAGAGAATGCACCAGATCTGGGACCAAGTGGTGGATAAGTTATCTCTCTCCCAGGAAAAGGCCCAGTCGTTTTCCAACCGACATAGAACCATTGGTCCCCAGTTTTTGGTTGGTGATATGGTTTGGTTATCATCAAAAAATATCGCTATGAAGGTGGCTTCTCCTAAGTTTAAGCCTAGATTTATTGGACCTTACAAGATTTTGGAGATTATTAATCTGGTCTCTTTTCGTTTGGCTCTTCCTGTCACATTTAAAATCCATAATGTGTTTCATAAGTCCTTGTTGAAGAGGTTTGTTGAACCAGTAGTTCCTGGGGTGGCACCTCCGGACCCTGTATTGGTTGAAGGTAACATGGAATATGAGGTAGAGAAGATACTGGATTCCCGTCTGGCTAGACGGAGACTCCAGTATTTGGTTAAGTGGAAGGGTTATGGTCAGGAGGATAATTCCTGGGTCTCTGCCTCTGATATTCATGCCAAAAGATTGGTGCGTGCCTTTCATCGGGCTCACCCTGATCGCCCTGATGGCGTTGTTGAGGTTGCGGTGACCCCTCCTCAAGGGGGAGGTACTGTTGTGAGTTCATTTTCCCCTTCACCATTGAGGTCTGATGAACTCCCTCTTCTGGTGATGGAAGGTAGTGAGGCTGATTACCAAGCACCTGAGCTGGATGATGATGACTGGGTGACAGGAATTGCTGACTGGATATAAGGCAGCCGACGCCCTTCTGCCTTGCTGGTGATTTCCCTGAGGTATTCTAGGAGACCAGTCTGATTCCTGCTCCTCAAAAGCTAAGTTTTCTGCTCTGCTTTTTGCATTTGTGTTTTGGTTTTGTTTTGCCTTGTTTTTCTGGATTTCTGCCATTCCCTGCTGGGGTGTGCTGAATTCCTTTTTGTTCTGTCTTCAGAAAATACCTGAGTACTGATATAGTCTTTTTGAAGCCTAGCGTCTTCAGGGCTTTTTTCCCTATCAGTCTGTTGGCTCTTGTTTTGGTAGGGTTTTGACCAATAGCAGACAGCGGCTTTTCTATCCTGTCCTATTTAGTTAGCTTGGGCCCCATCATTTGCTCAGCCTATCTTTCTATCTGTGTGAGTGTTTTTTCATCTTGCTTCACTGTCATTATATGTTGGGGGCTGCCTATTGCTTTGGGGTCTGCTCTGGGGCAGTTTAGATTTCCCTTTCTGTCTTTAGGCTATTTAGTTCTCCGGCTGTGATCGAGGGGTCTAGGGCATCATAGGAACCCCCCACGGCTACTGCTAGTTGTTGTTTATAGGTTCAGGGGTCTGCAATCCGATAGCTGACAACTTCTCTGGTTTTCAGGACTTAGCTAGTATTTCTGTTTTTGCCTCCTACGGTGACTCATTCATAACAGTGTGCACCACCACCGTCAGAGACACTTAATTGCACTATGAGGGACCCTGTGCCAGTGCCCGCGCCCAAGAATCGGCCTACCCACCTGTCCAGGGCAACGGCACTCGCACGGTTTCGTGTGCTAGGTGGTGACCCTGGCCATAGGGGGGGCAGCCCAGTTAGGGCAGTTTACAAAGTGGCATATGTTGATGTGGGACATTCAGCTGCTGCAAAAGGCGAAATAGGTCAAGTTTGCGGAATAGGAGGAGGACCAAAGCAAACCATTTTTCTGGCAACCTATGTGTCATCAAGGGAAGGTGGGACAAAATCCTTGGAAACCCATGCATGGTTCATTTTAATGAAGGTTAGATCATCCACATTTTGGGTTGACAGATGGGTCCTTTTTTCTGTCAGGATTGATCCAGCTGCACTGAAGACTCTTTCCGATAGCACACTTGCAGCTGGGCAAGCGAGCTCCTGCAAGGCATATTGTGCCAATTCAGGCCAGGTGTCCAGTTTAGTGGCCCAATAGTCAAAGGGGAATGACCTGTGTGGGAGAACATCGATATGGGAGGAAAAGTAGTTTGTAACCATAGTTGACAACTGCTGTCTCCTGTCACTTTCCATCGATGCAGTATTACCAGCTGTGTGAGCGGTACTGGAAAAATCAGTCCACAACATTGTCATGAAACCCCTGTCTCCAACTCCACTTCTGCTGTGTGCACCACGAACACCTCTGCCAAGCTGCCCCCGGCCCGTTCGGCTTGTGTGAGAACCATCACCGCTGCTGTGTGCTGGGAATGCCTCAACCAACCGGTTTACCAGAGTTGCTTGTTTATTAGCCAATATTAGGTCAAGGTTCTCGTGTGGCATAATGTTTTGTAATTTGCCTTTATAGCGTGGATCCAGGATGCTGGCCAACCAGTAGTCGTCATCGTTCATCATTTTGGCAATGCGAGAGTCCCTTTTTAGGATCTGCAAGGCATAATCTGACATGTGGGCCAATGTTCCCGGTGTCAATGATGCACTGCTAGTGCTGGTTGGAGGAGCACTTTCTGGTAAATCCACATCCCTCCAGTCACGCACAAACCCTGTACCAGACCTTGCCACGCCAACATTTTCACTTGCCCCACGAGATGCATCCTCCTTCCCTAAGTAATCATCCCCATCATCATCCTCCTCCTCTTCTTCCTCCACCTCGTCCAGGAGAGGTCCCTGAGTAGACAATGGCTGAATGTCATCAAGGATTCCCTCCTCCTCTTCCTCCTCGTCAACATTGGCTGCAGACGCCTGCTCCTTAAGGTGCGTCAAAGTTTGCATGAGCAGACGCATAAGTGGGATGCTCATGCTTAGGATGGCGTCGTCTGCGCTTACCAGCCATGTGCATTCCTCAAAACACTGAAGGACTTTACAGAGGTCTTTCAGCTTCGACCACTGCACACATGTCAACTCCTTGTCTGCTCTCAAAGTGCCTGGCCGTGTATCCTCCCACAAATGCATTATGGCCTGCCTCTGTTCGCACAGCCGCTCAACCATGTGCAGGGTGGAGTTCCACCTTGTTGCAATGTCGATAATGAGGCGGTGGTTGTAAAGGTGGAGCAATCGCTGCAGCTTCTGCATACAACTGGAGTGTACAGGCGACCGGCGGATGTGCGCGCACAGTCTTCGCACCTTCTGGAGCAGGGCTGTTAACTCTGGATAATTGTTGAGGAAGCACTGCACCACTAGGTTCAAGGTGTGAGCCAAGCAAGGTATGTGGCTGAGTTTTGAAAGGGCTATGGCTGCCACAAAATTACGGCCGTTATCACTAACTACCTTGCCTGCCTCAAGAGGTATACTGCCCAGCCATAACTCAGTTTGTCGCTGAAAGTACTTGGCCAGCACCTCCGCGGTGTGTCTGTCGCCCAAACACATCATCTGCAACACAGCCTGCTGACGCTTTCCACTAGCTGCTCGATAGGGGGACACCTCGTGTGCAACAGTGGCAGCTGCAGATGGAGTGCTCGTACGACTGAGCTCTGTGGACGAGCTTTCGCTTCTGGAGGAGGAGGAGGAGGGTCGAACGCCTACAGCCAACTGTTTCCTATACCGTGGGCTAGGCAGCACTGTCCCACGACCGCTGTCCCCTGTGGACCCTGCATCCACCACATTAACCCAGTGCGCAGTGATGGACACGTAACGGCCCTGGCCATGCCGACTGGACCATGCATCTGTTGTGAGGTGCACCTTTCCACTCACTGGTAGAGGGCTGGGATGGCTTTGCGAGAGAAGAAGTGGCGACTGGGTAGGTCATAGCATGGTACTGCATAGGCCATGAGTTCGTGGAAAGCTGCGCTTTCCACCAACTGATAGGGCATCATCTCTAACGAGATTAGTTTGGCAATGTGGGCGTTCAAACCCAGTGTACATGGATGAGAGACTGAGTACTTTCTTGACCTACTCATAGTCTCTGGGAGGGTGAGCTGGACTTGAGAGCTACATATGGTGGAACTACAAACAAAAAGCACAGAATGACAAATGTGCAAAAATACCCACCCTCTCTTGTGTGACATGCACATAAAGAGCTGTCTTGCATCACGTGCCCATACCAGAAAGCGCCTGTCTTAATCCTGCTCATTTAGACACAGTTCATATGTTCAGGTATTAAATACATTAGATAGGGACTGCTTCAATACGGGTTACCGTGACGTTGGTGAGGCAGCTTGGTATACATTTTTTTGCAAAAAAACGTATCGACTAAATACCCTGTGTTTCTTATTACCTTTTATCAGCACTTGCTGACTACTGTTATATGTCTTATTGCAAGGTATTTTTGCACATTTGTCATTCTGTGCTTTTTGTTTGTGTTTCAGTCAGGGTGGAGTGAACATGGTCCAACAGACTTGTTCACATTGTGCATGTCACATGTGTGTTTTTAATATGGTGGAACTAGCGGTGGACAGGGCGGACTGAGAGAGGGTTGATGATGGTGATGGAGTTGGTGTTCTTTCTGATGGCCTAGATTCAGTCTTTCGTTGATATGACAGTGGGATTCCCTGACTGCTTTGGCCTTGCAACAACACCTCAACATTTGCTGCTGTGCTAACCGGTGGGCTTACAGTGGGGGAAACAATGTAGCGCTGCTGGCTACCTTCTTAGTGATCAGTTGCACATGTGGTACTTTGGTTTAGTGTTGTGTCCACGCTTGCAAGTGCATGCTGGTTAAATGTCTAAGCATGCAACTGGTATTCAAATTTTTCAGATTTTTCCCTCAGCTAAAGGTCTTTGCGCACTTCTTACAGATAACCTTTGCCTGATCATGAGGATTTTGTTCAAAAAAGTGCCACACTGCACTCTTCCTACTATGGTAGACATTTTGAGGCCTTGCACGCTGGCCGCCTGGCCAAGCTGTCCTGCAACTCTTTTGCTTTTTGTAACCTGGTTTTGGACTGCTCCGGGCCTGCCAGACACTCTTCCTACTTTGGAAGACATTTTGCGGCCTAGCACGCTGTGCTATTTTGACCGTCTGGACAAACTGTCCAGCAACTCTTTTGATTTTTGGAACCTGTCTTTGGAGTGCTCCAGGCCTGCCAGATAACAGCTGTTGCGATGTCGATGTCTGCTGTGGATGCTCCTCCTCCTCATCTGAGCTATTGGAAGCAGCACCCTCTTCCCCCAATGGATGCCAATCTGGGTCAACAACTGGGTCATCCATCACCTCCTCTTCAATGTCATGTGCACCTTCCTCTGTGTCACCGTGTATGGTGGTATAGTATGCGGGAAGGGGCACCTGAGTCTCATCAGGGTCAGAATCTGGCTCATTACACTGCGAGGACAATGTAGTGCCCTGAGTGAATGTACCAGCAGAATCATCTATCAGCGGCTGTGCATCAGTGCACTCCATGTCAGATTCATCTTGGCCTGGGTAATTCACCATTTCACTTGATAACCCAGGCATGGTATGTGAAAATAGCTCCATGGAGTAATCAGTTGTATGGCCTGCGTCATCCTTCAATCTTGGTTGGGGTGAAGGACACAAGGAAAGGTGTGGTTCATGAACATGAGCCTCCAATGATGACTCAGTGCTTTTATTTTGTACAACTTCAGAAGAGGAGGTGATAGAGCTGGAGGATGAGTCAGCAATGTAAGCCAAAACTTTTTCCTGAAGCTCTGGCTTTAAAAGCGGTTTGCCAACTCCTAGAAAACTAAGCCTTCGAGGCCTTGTGTAGCCAGACGATGACGCAGGCTCAACACCTCCTGCATTCGGTCCTATTTTGCTTTTGCCACTACCATCAGATCCACCACCAACACCATCATTACCAGCTGGTAACCCCCGCCCAATTCCACGGCCTCTTCCACCAGCCTTCCTCATTTTTTGTAAAAATGTACACAAAATCCCACAAAGTATATAGTAATGTAAAACAAGGTACAAGGTGTATATAGGACAGGGGAGATGTAGAATTTCTGAACACACTTGTGGACACTGTTGGATTGTGTGAGGCCCAGTGAATATCACACCGCTATGTCACAGGCTCAATGTCGCAGGTGTGAAAAATGTCACTATAGGACAGGGGAGATGTAGAATTTCTGAACACACTTGTGGACACTGTTGGATTGTGTGAGGCCCAGTGAATATCACACCGCTATGTCACAAGCTCAATGTCGCAGGTGTGAAAAATGTCACTATAGGACAGGGGAGATGTAGAATTTCTGAACACACTTGTGGACACTGTTGGATTGTGTGAGGCCCAGTGAATATCACACCGCTATGTCACAGGCTCAATGTCGCAGGTGTGAAAAATGTCACTATAGGACAGGGCAGATGTAGAATTTCTGAACACACTTGTGGACACTGTTGGATTGTGTGAGGCCCAGTGAATATCACACCGCTATGTCACAGGCTCAATGTCGCAGGTGTGAAAAATGTCACTATAGGACAGGGGAGATGTAGAATTTCTGAACACACTTGTGGACACTGTTGGATTGTGTGAGGCCCAGTGAATATCACACCGCTATGTCACAAGCTCAATGTCGCAGGTGTGAAAAATGTCACTATAGGACAGGGGAGATGTAGAATTTCTGAACACACTTGTGGACACTGTTGGATTGTGTGAGGCCCAGTGAATATCACACCGCTATGTCACAGGCTCAATGTCGCAGGTGTGAAAAATGTCACTATAGGACAGGGCAGATGTAGAATTTCTGAACACACTTGTGGACACTGTTGGATTGTGTGAGGCCCAGTGAATATCACACCGCTATGTCACAGGCTCAATGTCGCAGGTGTGAAAAATGTCACTATAGCACAGGGCAGATGTAGAATTTCTGAACACACTTGTGGACACTGTTGTATTGTGTGAGGCCCAGTGAATATCAAACCGCTATGTCACAGGCTCAATGTCACAGGTGTTAAAAATGTCACTATAGGACAGGGGAGATGTAGAATTTCTGAACACACTTGTGCTGCCTAGCCCACGGTATAGGAAACAGTTGGCTGTAGGCGTTCGACCCTCCTCCTCCTCCTCCAGAAGCGAAAGCTCGTCCACAGAGCTCAGTCGTACGAGCACTCCATCTGCAGCTGCCACTGTTGCACACGAGGTGTCCCCCTATCGAGCAGCTAGTGGAAAGCGTCAGCAGGCTGTGTTGCAGGTGATGTGTTTGGGCGACAGACACACCGCGGAGGCCCAGTGAATATCATACCGCTATGTCACAGGCTCAATGTCGCAGGTGTGAAAAATGTCACTATAGGACAGGGCAGATGTTTAATTTCTGAACACACTTGTGGACACTGTTGGATTGTGTGAGGCCCAGTGAATATCACACCGCTATGTCACAGGCAGAAATTGGCTAGTGTATGACAAACTACAAGGTATATATAGAATTGGGCAGAATAGGAATCTCCCTAGAGTGTAGGTCTGTAAGAACGGAACATGTCCTCGACTTATTCTTACAGAGTCACACACAGATAGCTTCACTGTGGCCGTGATAACAGCCGTTACACAGTACTGAGAGAGGAGCATGCACGTACACCACTGTCCGGTGTCCGTAAAATTGTCAAGCTCCGTGTTTTGTAAGTATACGGACTGACACACGCTGTCTCTCTATAGTTTTGAATGTGATCAAAGAGAAAATCTAATTAACTGTTTGAAAAACAGACAAAACTAGAAGGTGGAGGTCTGTAAGAACGGAACATGTCCTCGACTTTTTCTTACAGAGTCACACACAGATAGCTTCACTGTGGCCGTGATAACAGCCGTTACACAGTACTGAGAGAGGAGCATGCACGTACACCACTGTCCGGTGTCCGTAAAATTGTCAAGCTCCGTGTTTTTTAAGTATACGGACTGACACACGCTGTCTCTCTATAGTTTTGAATGTGATCAAAGAGAAAATCTAATTAACTGTTTGAAAAACAGACAAAACTAGAAGGTGGAGGTCTGTAAGAACGGAACATGTCCTCGACTTATTCTTACAGAGTCACACACAGATAGCTTCACTGTGGCCGTGATAACAGCCGTTACACGGTACTGAGAGAGGAGCGTGCACGTACACCGCTGTCCGGTGTCCGTAAAATTGTCAAGCTCCGTGTTTTATAAGTATACGGACTGACACACGCTGTCTCTCTATAGTTTTGAATGTGATCAAACAGCAAATCTAATTAACTGTTTGAAAAACAGACAAAACTAGAAGGTGGAGGTCTGTAAGAACGGAACATGTCCTCGACTTATTCTTACAGAGTCACACACAGATAGCTTCACTGTGGCCATGATAACAGCCGTTACACGGTACTGTGTGAGGAGAGTACACCGCTGTATGGTGTGAAAAAATGCACGCTCAGTACCTCACCAGGACAAAAAAAAAATTTGGATTGCTTTTAAAAAAGCAGTTTGCAGAGCAGTGGGAAAACAGCAATGCAGCTATCAGGAAGCCTTATAAGGCAGCCTAACAACCAACACGGCTGATCCAGCAAAATTTAGCCTCCACTTGCACTGCACAGTAACTACAGTAACTGGTGTGTTGTACAGGCAAAATCGCTAGCAGCAGAAGCAGTTTTTGGTGTCTTCTTCCCTGCCTAACGCTCTCCCTACAGAATCAGCAGCTGAGATCAGCATGAATAACATGGCGGTCGGCGTGCATGCCCTTTTATACCCCCTGTGACGCCCCCCAAAGCAAGCCAATCACTTGCATGCCCTTCTCAAAGATGGTGGTGACCCCTGCCTATGTCATCACGTTGCCCACAGTGTCCGTGGATCCTGATTGGCTGAAAAAGGGAGGAAAACAAACTTTTGAAACGTGACTTTGGCGCTAAAGTCGCCGAGCTCGTGGCCGACCTCACCCTAGGGTCGGGTTTCGTTTCATGAAACCCGACTTTACCAAAAGTCGGCGACTTTTGAAATTTTTCGACCCGTTTCCCTCAACTCTAGCGCTGATGTACTGAATTGGTCTCCTGAGGCTATCTCAGCATTTCAGGAGCTTAAGCAGAGATTTACTTCAGCTCCAGTTTTACGGCAACCTGATGTCTCACTTCCATTTCAGGTGAAGGAAGATGCTTCTGAGATTGGTGCAGGAGCTGTTTTGTCCCAAAAAGACCCTGTGACTTCTAAGATGAATCCCTATGCCTTCTTTTCTCGAAAGTTCTCCCCATTTGAACGCAACTATGACGTGGGGAATCGGGAATTGTTGGCCATGAAGTGGGCATTTGAGGAGCGGAGACCTTGGTTGGAGGGAGCTAGACATCAAGTTGTGATCCTCACCGATCACAAGAATTTGATTTATCTGGAGTCGGCCAAATGCTTAAATCCTAGACAGGCTAGATGGGCCTTATTTTTCATGCGTTTTAATTTTGTGGTCTCTTTTCTTCCGGGCACTAAGAATGTTAAGGCAGACGCCCTTTCTAGGAGTTTCTTTGCCAATTCTCTTAGTGTGACCAAGCCTACTACCATCCTAGGTGAGGGGGTAGTTCTTTCTGCCATTTCGCCCGAATTGAGACGCACCCTGGAGGAATTTCAGGAGGCTAAACCTGAGCGTTGCCCTATGGGAAAATTGTATGTTCCTGACCATTGGAGAAAGAGAGTGATGTCTGAAATTCATTGCTCCGCATTGGCTGGTCATCCAGGTATTTTTGGTACCAGAGATTTGGTGAGTCGGTCCTTTTGGTGGCCTGCCTTATCTCGTGACGTCAGGAATTTTGTACAGTCCTGTGGGACTTGTTCTCGGTCTAAACCCTGTTCTCGTTCTAGTGGGTTGCTGATGCCCTTGCCAGTGCCCAAGAGGCCATGGACCCATATCTCAATGGATTTTATTTCTGATCTTCCTGTCTCTCAGAGAATAACTGTTATCTGGATGATTTGTGAAAGATTTTCGAAGATGGTCCATCTTGTACTACTCCCAAAGTTGCCATCTTTCGCTGAGTTGGTGCCCATGTTTTTACAACAGGTTGTTCGGTTACATGGGATTCATGAGAGCAGTGTCCAACAGAGGAGTCCAGTTAGTTTCCAGATTCTGGAAAGCCTATTGGTCCAGTCCAGGAATTCAGTTATCCTTCTCTTCCGCGTTTCACCCCAGACCAATGTACAAACTGAGAGAACAAACCAGACCTTGGAGTCTTATTTGAGATGTTTTATATCTGCTGATCAGGATGATTGGGTCTCATTTTTGCCCTTGGCCAAATTCACTCTGAACAATAGAGCTAGTTCTGCCACTTTGATGTCACCCTTTTTCTGTAATTTTGGGTTTCATCCTCGATTCTCTTTATGGCAAGTGGAATCTTCGTCCTGCCCTGGTGTGGACACTGTGGTTAAGAGAATGCAGCAGATATGGGACCAAGTGGTGGATAAGTTGTCACTCTCTCAGGAAAAGGCCCAGCGATTTTCCAACCGGCATAGGACCATTGGTCCCCAGTTTAAAGTGGGTGATGTGGTTTGGTTGTCATCTAAGAATATTCCTATGAAGGTTGCATCTCCTAAATTTAAGCCAAGATTTATTGGTCCTTATAAGATTTTGGAAATTCTTAATCCTGTTTCGTTTCGATTGGCTCTTCCAGTTACGTTCAAGATCGATAGTGTATTTCACAAATCTCTGTTGAAGAGGTTTGTTGAGCCAGTGGTTCCTATGGCAGCACCTCCTGACCCTGTGTTGGTTGAAGGCAATGTGGAATATGAGGTAGAGAAAATATTGGATTCTCGTTTTGTTAGATGGAGACTCTAGTATTTGGTCAAATGGAAGGGTTATGGTCAGGAGGATAATTCTTGGGTCTCTGCCTCCGATATTCAAGCCAATAGATTGGTTCGTGCTTTTCACCGGGCCCATCCTAATCGGCCTGGTGGCATGGATGAGGGTTCGGTGACCCCTCCTCAAGGGGTGGTACTGTTGTGAGTTCATTCTCTGGTTCACCAGTTGTGAGTTCTCCTTCCAGACTCCCTCTGGTGGTAACAGGAGGTAGTGAGGCTGATTTGATCGGTGGAGATCTGCCACCTGAGAATGAGGATGACGATTGGACCTCAGGAGTTTCAGATTGGATTTAAGACAGCCGACGCCCTATTCAGTTGCTGGTGATTCCTTCTGGCTTGTCCGCTCTTGGTTTTCAGCTCTGTTCCAGTCATCTAAAGCTAAATTTTTCTGCTAATGTTCACACTTGATTTTGCTGTTCTATTCAGTTTTTTGGTGTGGTCAGCCAGCCCTGGCTGGGGGCTGTACTGAATTTCCACTCTTCTTTATCAGTATTTTGCCAATTTGCTTTTTCTCCCTTACTAGTTTGGTCTCCTTTTGCTCTGTCTCAGAATATTTCAGAGTACTCATATAGTGGGAGAAGTCTTGTGACTTCAGGGTTAATTTTGCTATCAGAAGTGTTGGACATTATTTTTGTAGGGTTTTTTGCAGGTTGCAGACAGTGTCTTTCCTTTCCTCTCTAGTTAGTTTGGGCCCCATCGTTTGCTCAGCCTATTTTCCTGCCTGTGTTTGTGCCTTCATCTTGTTTCACCATCAATACATGTGTGGGGGCTATCTTTTCCTTTGGGGTTTGCTCTGGGGCAGTTAGTTTTCCCCTTTTCATGCTTCAGGCTTATTTAGTCCTCCGGCTGTGACGAAGCGTCTAGAAACATCATAGGTATGCTCCACGGCTGCTGCTGGTTGTGTGGTAAGATCAGGGATCTGCAATCTGCATAGTTACCAACCTCTCTGGTTTTCTGTGACTTAGGCCTGTTTCACACTTGCTTTTTTTTGCAGCGCGTTTTTCCCGCAAAAAAACGCATTGAAAAACGCATACAAAAGCATACAACTGCTGCGTTTTTTTCAAGCATTTTTATGAGCATGCATGAAAAAAACGCAGCATTTTTATGCGTTTGTATGCGTTTTTAGTGCGTTTTTACCGCGTTTGCGTTTTTTTCCAACATTAGGTGGCCCCTCACACTAACCCAAACCATGACTTTACTAACCCTAACCCTGACCCTAACCCTAACCCTAACCCTGACCCTAACCCTAACCCTAACCCTAACCCTTAACCAAACCATACTTAACCCTAACCCTGACCCTAACCCTTAACCAAACCATACTTAACCCTAACCCAAACCCTAACTAACCTTAACCCTAACCCTGACCCTAACCCTAACCCTAACCCTAACCCTGACCCTAACCCTAACCCTAACCCTAACCCTGACCCTGACCCTAACCCTTAACCAAACCATACTTAACCCTAACCCTGACCCTAACCCTGACCCTAACCCTTAACCAAACCATACTTAACCCTAACCCTGACCCTAACCCTGACCCTAACCCTAACCCTAACCCTGACCCTAACCCTAACCCTAACCCTGACCCTAACCTTAACCCTGACCCTAACCCTTAACCAAACCATACTTAACCCTAACCCTGACCCTAACCCTTAACCAAACCATACTTAACCCTAACCCTGACCCTAACCCTGACCCTAACCCTAACCCTAACCCTAACCCTGACCCTAACCCTTAACCAAACCATACTTAACCCTAACCCTGACCCTAACCCTGACCCTAACCCTAACCCTAACCCTGACCCTAACCCTAACCCTAACCCTAACCCTGACCCTAACCCTTAACCAAACCATACTTAACCCTAACCCTGACCCTAACCCTGACCCTAACCCTTAACCAAACCATACTTAACCCTAACCCTGACCCTAACCCTAACCCTAACCCTAACCCTGACCCTAACCCTTAACCAAACCATACTTAACCCTAACCCTGACCCTAACCCTAACCCTAACCCTAACCCTGACCCTAACCCTAACCCTAAACCCCCTTAACTAACCCTAACTTTACCCAAACCCCTAAATTCCATTGTCTAAACTAATGGTAAAAAAAAAAAACGCATGTGCAAAAAAATGCATACATAAGCATGCCAATGCGCACATATGCTCACCATAGACTTATAATGGGTGTCTTGCTGTAAAAAAACGCATTGGGCGCGCATGCGTTTTTTTGAGGCAAATCGGACGCACAAAAAATGCAACAAGTTGCATTTTGTGCGCCCGAGCGCATACCGCAAAAAAACGCATGCACGGTAAAACGCGTACAAACGCATGTGTATGCGCACATAAGCGCATCCCATGCAAAGTATAGGAAAAAAAACGCATGCGCTATTTAGCGCTAAATTACCGCGAAAAAAAACGCAAATGTGAAACCAGCCTCAGCTTGTTTTGCTTTTTTCTCCTCGTTGACCCATTCATAACACCCCGGGTAGGGATGCGGCCGGGTGGTAACAGAACATTCACCCCTTGTCTGAATGAGAAATGCAAAAGAAAGGAATGCACGAGTCACCAGATGTTTCCTGTCCCTACAAAACTTTAGTTTTACAGTGGAATATCAGGCAGGGAAATCACAGGGAAATGCAGATTCCCTGTCACAGGCCCCTGTATGATGACAAATGTTCAACCCCACAAGTTTGAACAGAGGGGGGTATGTGAGGCAATAACCGGAGTCATATGCGAGGGTCGCTATGTGTCCCCCAGGATGCTCTGAGAAGCATATTTGATCCACTGGAGTGCCTTGTGGTCACAGCAGGTTGCCTGTGAGTCACAAGGCAGATTAAAAGTAAGTATGAACTTGGTCAAGTTATTTGAGCAAGAAACTGTTCAGGAAAACTGCGTACTCATAATGTCAATGTTTGCATTCAGTGATAAGATAAATACAAAAAAAGACAATTGTGGAAATGTACTTTTTTTTGCAATTTCACCGCACTTGGAATTTTTTTCCCGTTAAGCAAAAAGCTCAAAAATAGAAAATCACAAGATGGTGAAGTGGATAAAGAGTGAAGACTGATTTGAGCAGTGAATTCAGTGAAGAGGAGTCTAATAAGCATGCTAAAATGCATTTTTCTATAATAAGATGTAAACAAAGTTGTTTTTTTGCTTCAAGATTTGATTAATTAAAAAAACAGGTGTCTCTAAACTTGATGACAACACAGGACAAAATTATCAGACCAAAACCCTGTTATTAATGTAGGCACAGAGTCTTTGCACTACTTTGTTACTATGTAATTTATTAAATAGTCTTTAAACATACAGTAATAGGGATAATTAATGTACTACAATGTAATGTAATTAATGTATTGTAACTAAGCTCTGTGAGAACTCTTGGATGTGAGTCTTGCTTATATTTACTTTTGTAACGTTATGCAACTTTTCTTAGACCATTATACTAAGGTTGTTATTACCAAGATTTTCATCAACTCTGATAATTATGGTTATCCACAAACTGATTCATAAAGTGGTAACAATTAACTCACCTTTGCAATTGAAGAAGAACCATGACAACAGTCAATAGTCATGTCCTTCAGTAATACAACCGGAAGTTTGCTGTTTGCAAACACCAACAAGGGAATTAATGTATCTTCAGTATATAACAGGTTAGGCCTGTTTCACACTTCAGTTTTTTTACGTCAGTCAAAATCCGTTGCTTTGCCAAAAAAACGGATCTGCCATTTTTTTTTGACGGATCCGTTTTTTTTCCCATTGACATGCATTAGCGGCGGATTTTGACGGATGGTCATCCGTTGGATCCGTTTTTTGACGGATCCGCCATAATTTTGGTGTCCGCTGTCTTGAGTTGACGGACAATGAAACGTTTTTTGTCTGCATCAAAACAGCAGATAGCAACGGATCCGCCGCTATCTGCCATTTGTTATCATGGTCGCCTATGGGCGGCCGATCCGTTGCCAACAGTTAATTGATGGAATCCAGCAACGGATCCGCTTTTTTACACTGAGCATGCCCGGAAGGATTTCCTTGCCCAAAATTTAACTTTCTCTCTCTCTCCAGATTAGTTTTCCTTTAAATTTCGGTCACTACCTGCTAAAGCAGATCCGTCAAAAAACGGATCCAGTGGCATCCGTTTGTGTCACAAAGGTAACGGATCCGTTTTTTCACAACCTGGCGGATTTTGACTGACGTCAAATAATTGAAATGTGAAACAGGCCTTACTTGGTTTGGGGCACAGTTTAATTTAAAGATTGTGACTAGGGGTGAGCAAGGTTTTAATTGCATGAAAGGATGCTAAAACAAATTGTCATAAAACAGGAAAATTGAATGAATGCAAGAAATAATACATGAGTTTTTGCTGTGATGTTCTAGTTGACATGCTTCTTAAATGAACTCAACACCGCTATGACCTTGGCAACTACAATGTTGTTGCTAACAAAGTGGTACATGACAGAAGCAAAGAACAGTGGACAATGTAGGGTAGCCATGTACTTGTAAGTAGAGTTCCTAACAAAAACAGTTTTCATTACCAAGCAAATACATTTGATTTAAGTTTCTGTCTGAAGTAGAATCATCACTATTAAACTCAATCTGAAAAGCCAAAGAAAATATAGAATTCTCAGTCTCTCCATGTGATGTTTGTGCTTTAAGATTACTCATTCTATAATTGTTTACTTCTTCCTAGGAGAATAAGATGGTGCATTTACTTTTAATGTGATATTAATAATTACCAAAAATTGCTATGTAATGACGTTTCTCAATAATGATACCATTTATATTTAACTTTTTATATAATCACTGCTCTTGTACTGTAATAACCTCATTATTGCACAGCTTGAAAGTTTGGCTTTATTGCTTTTAACATGATACTCCTTTACACAATACCCTGGGGGGGTAATTCCACCCTACAAAAATACAGACAAAGGAAATCAGACACAGACAGAGGAACAGATGAGAGATTGTAAGTAGACAGAAAAGCTAAAATGATAATGTACATTATACCTTGTGGTGTGCAATGTAGGACATTGCTGAAATGTTCAGTTGGTATATTACTGCCAAGCCATTAGAACTTAAGTTGTTGCAAAAATGTAAAGTTTACAATGCATTCAGTTTTTTGACTGTGGCTATCTTTCACATAAAAACTGTATGGAATACAACTACACATTTGGGGAGAAATGACTATTGAGCACGTCTGCTTTTGACCTTGAGCGTTTTGTGTGCAACTGGGACCAATTTACACTTTCTAAAACAGCGTATGCATGTTTAAGCTTATAAGCATTCCTTTTGTGTGCTTCAACATCAGGAGACACAATGTATTTAAAATTATTATAAAGAGGTTTAGGTGAGTTGGTTTAGTTTCCATGAGAATGGCAGCTTGTTCTGATTGCTGATAATAAGTAAATTTAGACTCAGAAAAGTTTCATATAAATATAGTTGGACTACAGAAAATAATTGAACATTTCCACTAAAATATCAAAAAGATCCCCTTTAGTTTTTTCACATAAATTGTCCAAACTTTTTGCCCATTCTAACAATCAGACCAATAATCAAGAAATGTGGGGAAAATGGCATAATAGATAGTAAGCTGACCAGCTGGGCCCTCACAACTCTTGGTATGGGTTACTTTTTAATGTCTTACGTTGTTTGTACAAGTTTCCTCTCAGTTGTGTGTTGCAGAATATGTTGGCATTATTTTTTTTATTATTTTTAGTAGTTTTATTATTTCTCATGGTAAGAACCCTTCTACATACAGTCATATGTTAAAGTTTGGGCACCCCTATTAATGTTAACCTTTTTTCTTTATAACAATTTTGTTTTTTGCAACAGCTATTTCAGTTTTATATATCTAATAACTGATGGACTCAGTTATATTTCTGGATTCAAATGAGGTTTTTACAATGTTGTTTTATTTTGTTTATTTATTTCAGTTTTGAAATGACTTTGGGTGTCCTATATATTGGAATCCGCCAAAAGTGATACCTTTTTTTAAAAACAGCACCTCTCAATGTATTTACAATTGCTTAAAGGTAGTTTATTAACCCATCAGATGCTTTTCAGGAATTAATGCAAAGTGACATGACAGGAATGAAAAAAATTATTTTTACCACCGAAATGTTTCTAACTTCTGAGCAGGCCACTATAGCGTAAATACTTTAAGGCCATTATTTGGCCATTAATTGCTATCTCGAACATTAGGACCACAACATCAAGATTTCAGGGTGCCTATGGGGTTAAAGAGAGAGTCCTCAAACTCTGTTAACCATCTAGATGCTGTAGTCACTATTTACAGCAGTATTTAAGGGTTTAAACAACCATGATGGGTGCCAACACTGATCATGGCTCATGCAGCAAGTTGTCAGCTATAGTGTGCAGTTGATAGCTGCTGGATTGTGAACCGTAAAGGGATGCAATACTCTTATATGACAGGTCAGTTTTAAGGCCCACTAGCCGTTGGGGACAGTGGCACACTATGGGGGCCTGCCTGGTGCCTGTGCCAGTGCTGGCACCCACGAGTCGGCCACTGGCAGGCTTGCTCAGGGCCCCTCCTGCCCACTTGCTCAGGGCTCAAGTACTTAGAATACTTACCTCTCCCTGTTCCACTGCTGCGTTATCTTCTGTGTCTCCTGACTGTGACGTTTCAGGACAGAGGGCGCAATGATGTGACTTGTGCCCTCTGCCTGAACGCTCACAGTGCAGAGAGCCAGATGATGTCTATGTTGTCTACATTGAGGAGTCCAGACCAGAGCAGCAGCCAGTGAGGAGCAGTGAGTATTTCTTTTTTTATGTTTAGAGCAATATTGGGGGACCATCATATGGGGCCCATTATATATGGAGCATTATATGGGGCCAATCATACACTGGAGCATCATATATGGAGCCCATTATGTAGAGAGCATCATATGGGGCCCATCACACCCTGGAGCATGATATATGGGGCCCATTATATATGGAGCATTATATTGGGCACATCATATACTGGAGCATCATGTATGGGACCGATGAGAAACTGGAGCATTATATTGGTCCATTATATATGGATCATCATATGGGATCCATTATATACAGAGCATCTTATGGGGCCCATTATATATGGAGCATTATATGGGGCACATTCTGTTTGGAGCAATATATGGGGCCGATCATATACTGTAAGGAGCAATATATGGGACTCATTATACAGTATGGAACAATATATGGGTCTCTTTATAATGTTTGGGGAACATCCTATACTGTATGAAGCATTATGTGAGGCCCATTATATACAGAGCAATATATGGGGCACATCATATACTGCAGCATTATATGGAGCCCATTCTGTATGAAGCATATTATAGGGCCCATCAAATACTGTATGGAACATTACATGGGGCCCATTATGCATGGAGCATTATATCGGGCCCATCATATAGTGTATGCAGCATTATATGGGGCTGATTATGTATGGAGCAATATATGGGGTTCATTATACTGCAAGGAGCATTATACGGGGCTCATTATACTGTTTGGAGCATTCTTTGCTGCTCATTATTCTGTATGGAGTAATATATGGGGCTCATTATACTATATGCAATATATGTGGCTCATTAAACTGTATGGAGCATTATATGGAGGCTATTATTCTGTATGGAGAAAAACATGGGGCTTGTTATTCTGAGTGGAGCACTATGTGGTGTCCATAATACTGTATGTAGCAATATACAATATTCGCCATCTTTATTCTGTATGCAATATACTATTATTACTCTGTAGCAATATATAATATACAATATTTGCCATCTTTATTCTGTATGGAGCACTATGTGGTGCCCATAATACTGTATGGATGACTATACTGTCTGGTTTCTGAGCTATTGTTGAATTGAATGAGGCAGCCCTGTTTAAGTTGTATTGGTGTTCTTGGAGATAAGTTTGGATCAGAATAAGAGCTGAAATACAAAAATTCTTAATTTTTCTAAAGCCCTTACATGTAAGGTTAGTGAGACGAGACAAAATGTAATCTTAATTATGCTAGAAATCTGTTTTTAGTAGGCCCAGAGACATAGACTACTGTTCATATATGTTTGAATGTTGAATCTTGAATTGATGTTTGTGACTTGTTGAATGGCTGCTGTTTACATCAGCTTCTACAATTTATTGTATTGCTATCTTTGGAGGACAGAGATGGAGGGTCATTGAACAATCAATGTTTGCTAATATTTTGATTACTCATTGTGTAAGTCCCTGAAGCTTGTTGGCCTGCAAAACAGTGAAAGAAAAGCTGATTAAATAGTAAACAAATAAGATCATCATCCAACTTTCCCCCTGACCTGTTAATGATGGCCTGAACCACAGATGTGGGAATAAAAAGGGACCTCTATCCTTCTGCTGAGAGACTCTACAGAACAACAGTTAAGACACCATGGCTCCATCAAGAGGAATACAGATTTGACATTTTACAGGATGCCAGCTTAAGGGGCCATGGCCCTAGCGAGTGGAATACAGATATTCGCCATTGACCATCATTGGCCCCATGGAGAAGTTCAGAGAAGCCAGGTTGTGACCCTCCATCACCTGGCACCATGGAGACGATCGGAGAAGCCAGTTTGGGACAATCAGGTCACCTGGCCACTTACCTCAATGGACTGTCAGCTTCCTAAGCTTGTCATTACCTCCTCCTCCACTCCTGAAGTCTCAACCCAATCAATTATGGCCAGCACCTTCCCAAGGTCCATCTTAAACCCTTCTGCTGACAAAATAAACCCCAAGAATAACATTTCTTGAACTGAAAAAACACATTTCTCTAATTTTGCAAACAAAGAGTTCTCCCTCAACCTTTGTAACTCAACACAGACATGTTCCTGGTGAGAGTCCAAATTGAGCAAGAAAATTAGAAAATCAGTTTATATAAATCACAACATATCTTGTATTTCAATGAGAGCAAATATTATTCATAACATTTTGAAACACAGCAGGTGCATTGGATAATCCAAATTGCATGACGTTTTCAAATAGACCCTCAGATGTTAAAAACACCATTTTCCACTCATCATCCTTCCGGATGCATATCAAACTGAAAGTCCCTCTAAAATGAAGTTTAGAAAACACCTTGGCCCCCAGAAACTGATTATATAGGTCGGGAATGAGTGGAAGTGGGTAAGTATTTTTAACCATGATTTTGTTTAGTTCTCGTAAATCAAGGCAAGGACAGAGACCCCCCTCATCTTTTTTTTTTGCAAAGAAATATCCGGCAGCTGCAGAGGAGGAGGAAGGATAGATATGACCCTTCCGTAAACTTTTATTAACATATTCTTTCATGGTGGTGCATTCAGGCCCAGACAAATTGTAAAGGCAAGTTTTAGGCAGTTTGGCATTAGGAATAAGATCAATAGCACAATCATAAGGACAATGGGGAGGTAGCATCTCCACCTCTTTTTCCAAGAACAAATCTTTGAAGTCCTTCAGGATCCCAGGCAGACCTTTCAGACTAGCAGAGCATATTTGTACAATTTTTGGATTTTTTTGTAACAATTGGGGCTCCTTTTAACAATATTATTCTGAAACCAATTAACAACAGGACTATCAACCTGCAACCAAGTAAGCCCCAGTATGAACCCAGTAGGTAAATTATCCAAAACAGGACATGGATTCAAAGTGGAGTGCTCCCACTTGGAGCGTGAGATACCCTCGAACAAATTCTGGTGTTTACGGTGTCTTGTCAAGGGTGAATATTTAAATGGGTCTTTCTAAACTAACTGTCCCTAACACTAACTTCAGAACCAGTTTTGAATCAATAATGTTAGCAGCAGACCAACAATCATTGAACACCAATGTTGATAATACCTGTTCTCAAAGGATAACATCATATTTACCAGTACTTTATCAGAAGAAGAAAAAGGTACCTGGGAAACTGGGTGACCTCTTCGGCCATCACCCAGACTCAGAATTTCTCCTGATGGCTTGCTAGCCTGAGGATGAGTAGGGCAATTCTTGAGAAAATGTCCGGTGACCACAGAACACACAGAGTTCAAGATCTTGTCTGCATCTTTTCACAACTACATGAAAACTGGCAACTCTAACCTCCAATGGTTCCACCTCTGATAAATGGATCTGCTCTGGGGAAGTATAATGGGCAGTGTTCTGTTCATCATGTCTCTCACAGATTCTGTGGTCCATTCATATGGCCTGGGTCATGGCCTCCACCAATGAACAAGGGGTGTCATGAAGTACCAGAGCATCCTTAAGAGTTTTGAAAAGGCTTTTGTGAAACTGGCACCTGAGAGCTGTATTATTCCACAGCACTTCAGGGGAGCACTGCCGGAACTCAGCACATTAGTCCCTGTGCCAGGTTCATGATCTTAGCCCCAGCAACCTGGATCCTGTTGGGTTCATCATATATCAGACCTAAACTGTCAAAATGGCATCAACAGAATACAGTTCTAGGGCTTTTGTGGGAAAAAGAGGAAAATGCCCAGGTCTGAGGACCCCCTCACAGTAGGAACATGATTATTTCCACCCGCTGGAACTAATCCCCTAATGACCAGGGTTGCAGGGTAAAAAATTACCTACAGTTCCCTCTGAATACCCTAAACTGGTCTTCCTCTCCTGAAAATTTATCAAGGAGGGCCTTTACAGGTTCGGGAGAGTCCAACTGTACATCAGAGGGTACTGACCTCACAGCTACCGCCGGCAGTGGAGGTCCATAGGAGGTCTTTATCAAATTAATTATTTGACTCTGCAACTGATATTTTGATATCTCCAGAATCTGGTATTCCTAAGCCAGATCCTGAGTCATCTGCATCAAATTCGCCAACTGGTCACAGAACGTATGAACAGCCTTCATACTGGCGAAAAAGATATACGTATAGGCTAGACGTAATGTGCCACTGAGTCACTTCTGATGGCCAAGCCTTGAGACGGAATAGTCAGGAGTCCGAGGTCAAAAGCCAAGAAGGTACATCATAAATAGTGATGGGCAAGTACTAAAATGCTCAGGTGCTCTTTGCTCGGGTCGAGCAAATTGGAATGCTCGGATGCTTGACCCGAGCAACGAGCTCAATGTAAGTCTATGGGAAACTCAAACATTTTTCCGGCGGTCTGCAGAGTGACAAGAAATTGTGGAAATCGATGGGAACAGTGCTCAAATGACATGAGAACAGCATGGGGAAGACCTCTGGAAGCATTTCTGACTCCCAGGTGACTGTTGTGAACAATTTTGTCAGACTTTTACGCCACTTTTACAGACTCACAATAAAACATACAAAAACGAAACCAAAATGGATTTTCCTGGGAAATATGTTAAGGAACATCCTTTCAAGGGTAATGACTTGTATATAAGGCAAAATAAATAACCCCCCCCAAAAAATGCTCCTCCACCACTTGGGCTATGTTCACACGTAGCGTTTTTGATGCTTTTCTGAACTTTAGCATTGCTTTCAGCCAACACAAATGCATTCACTGGTAAACGTCATTTCAACATTTTACAACCTAATCTAGCCATGTGGTGTGTGACACATCATCAGACACATTCCATTTCATTTATGAAGGAGGGACTCTGAAATTGTAATAGCGGCGATCGTGCCCGCTGCCGTTCCCCCAGCACCGGGTCCCCCCGCGGCTGCTGCTTACCCGTCCCGTCGCGTGCCGCCACCTCCTCCTCTCTTCAGCTCACGCGCGCCTCCCCTCTCCTCCTGCTCACGCGCGCCTCGCCTCCCTGGTCTCCCGACGGCTGCTGGCCCGCACATGCGCACTAGGTCACGGGCGCGCGGCCGTCGGGTTGTTTAACCCTGCGGTGGGCAGCGACCGATTAGCGGTCAGCTAATCACCCGCCAGCAGGGGATATATGAGGCGTCTCCCATAAGGGGAGGACGCCTGATTATTGTGTGCCTACCTGCTCTAATTTGGCCGCCTATAGCTTGTCTATAGGTCTTCCTTGTCTCGTGCACTTCCTAGTCTCAGTCTTGCCGTCCCTGCCACTGTTGTTGTCCTGTCTCCCTGCCCGTCCTCTGTCCTGTCTGTCCGGGTGCCACTGCCTAAGTTTCCCGGTACCCTGTCTCTGTTCCGTCCTCCAGTGTCTGCTCAGTTCCCTGTCCTGTACTCCTGCCACTGTCTGTCTGTCATCCGTGCTTTCTCCTCTCTCCTCCTGCACGGAGTCCCGTCCCTTTGTAAACCTCTGAAGCCTGTAGTCATTCCAGTCCCTCGACCCGCCCCTCTAGGTTCCAGCTGTCGCGGTGTCTGACCCCCGTGGACCTGCTCCTAACGGTCCCTGTACAGGGGTTGGCTTCACCTGGTGCACTCGTCCCGGGGGCCTCAGTTCCGTGACCCAGAGGGTCCACTCTCGGACGCAGTCCATAACCCTGAAGCGTCACAGTACATTATCACTGATTCCGGTCTGGAGATGGATCCCGAGAAGCTCTCTGCCATCCTTAAATGGCCTCGTCCTGTCGGTGTGAAAGCCATTCAGTGCTTCCTGGGATTCGCAAATTATTACAGACAATTTATTCCCCACTTTTCCTCCATGACCAAGCCCATCACGGCCCTGACCCGTAAAGGAACTAAATCGAACTCTTGGCCTCCTGAGGCAGAAGACGCCTTCCTTGCTTTGAAACGCTCCTTTGCGTCTGCACCAGTCTTGCATCGCCCTGTAGCCAGCAGGCCCTTCATCCTAGAGGTGGATGCCTCCTCCACCGGGGCTGGGGCTGTACTTTCCCAGCGGGCATCATCCGGACGTCTGGTTCCCTGTGTTTTTTTTTCCAAATCCTTTTCCTCTGCCGAGTGTAACTACTCAATCGGAGATTGGGAGTTGCTCGCTATAAAGATGGTGCTGGAGGAATGGCGATATCTGCTCGAGGGGGCGGTTCATCCCTTTATTATTTTTACTGACCACAAAAACTTAGCCTATCTTCAGTCCGCTCAAAGACTCAACGCCAGGCAAGCTAGATGGTTGCTGTACTTTTCCCGCTTCGATTTCCAGCTCCATTTTCGACCCGGGAATAGGAACACCAAGGCAGATGCCCTCTCTAGGCCTCAGCAATCACCAGAATTGGAGGAGGATCCATCATATGTCATTGAGCCTACGAAAATCATCACTGTGGCTCCCGTGAGCCTCTCTACCCTTCTGCCCGGCAGAACCTTCGTTCCACAGAGCAGAAGACTGGAGGTGCTACGTTGGGGGCACTTGTCTAAGATTGGAGGACACGTCGGGATCAAAAAGACCCGCTTGCTTCTCTCCCGCTACTATTGGTGGCCCTCTCTTCGACAGGACGTGAAAGATTTTGTAGCATCCTGTACTACCCTGTACTACTTGTGCGCAGAACAAGGTGCCTAGGAATCTGCCCGTTGGTCTTCTTCACTCGCTACCTGTTCCAGAGACGCCTTGGTGGCAAATTGCCATGGTTTCCGTGACAGATCTGCCTTCCTCTGCTGGGTGTACTACTATCCTTGTGGTAGTAGATCACTTCTCCAAGATGGCCCATTTCATCCCATTACCTGGCTTGCCTTCGGCTCCTAAGTTGGCCGAGATCTTCGTCCATCAGATCTTCAAGCTGCATGGACTCCCTCAACGGATCGTATCCGATCGAGGTGTGCAGTTTACCTCTCGTTTCTGGAGGGCCCTCTGTCGGCTCATGGGTACATCTTTGGATTTCTCCTCCGCCTACCACCCTCAGACCAACGGGCAAGTGGAATGAGTCAATCAAGTTCTGACGTCCTTCCTGCATCACTTTTCCAACGCCCTCCAGGACAACTGGGTCTCACTTCTTCCCTGGGCAGAATTTGCTCACAATAATCATCCTAATGAGTCCACCTCCAAGTCACTGTTGTTTGTGGTTACAGGTCAGAACCCTGGCATTCCGCTGCCCATTTCCACGTCTTCAGGGGTTCCTGCGACAGATGCTCTCGCCGCTGACTATTCGCAAGTCTGGAAAGAGACCAGGGAGGCTTTCGTGAACTCCAGTGCCCGGATGAAGAAACATGCAGACAAAAGACGGAGAGACCTTCCACCTTACCATCCAGGTGACAAAGTCTGGCTTTCAACCAAACACATCCATCTGAAAGTCCCCTCGTACAAGTTGAGCCCTCGGTACATCGAGCCATTTGAAGTACTTGGACACATTAACGATGCTGCATACAAATTGAGATTGCCAGCTTCACTCCGGGTTCCTAACGCCTTCCATGTCTCACTCCTTAAACCTGTCATTCTCAATCGGCTCTGTCCTGCTCCTATCTCTTCTCCTCAGCCAATGGGGGACGATGACGTCTTTGAAATTAAAGACATTCTGGCCATGAAAAAAGTCAAGGGAAGAACCTTCTTCCTTATCGATTGGAAGGGATTTGTTCCCGAGGAGAGGTCCTGTGAACCTCGGGAGAATGTAAATGCCCCACATATTCTGAAAAAGTTTTTAGCCAATCTCAGAAGGGTTAGATGTAAGGAGTGGGGTACTGTAACGGCAGCGGTCGTGCCCGCCGCCATTCCCCCAGCACCGGGTCCCCCCGCGGCTGCTATTTACCCAGCCCGTCGCGTGCCGCCGCCGCCTCCTCCTCCTCTCTTCAGCTCACGCGCGCCTCCCCTCTCCTCCTGCTCATGCGCGCCTCGCCTCCCTGGTCTCCCGACGGCTGCTGGCCCGCACATGCCCACTAGGTCGCGGGCGCGGCCGTCGGGTTGTTTAACCCTGCGGTGGGCGGCGACCGAATAGCCGTCAGCCAATCGCCCGCCAGCAGGGGATATATCAGGCGTCTCCCATAAGGGGAGGATGCCTGATTATTGTGTGTCTACCTGCTCTAATTTGGCCGCCTATAGCTTGTCTATAGGTCTTCCTTGTCTCGTGCACTTCCTAGTCTCAGTCTTGCCGTCCCTGCCACTGTTGTTGTCCTGTCTCCATGCTCGTCCTCTGTCCTGTCTGTCCGGGTGCCACTGCCTACATTTCCCGGTACCCTGTCTCTGTTCCGTCCACCAGTGTCAGCTCAGTTCCCTGACCTGTACTCCTGCCACTGTCTGTCTGTCGTCCGTGCTTTCTCCTCTCTCCTCCTGCACGGAGTCCTGTCCCTTTGTAAACCTCTGAAGCCTGTAGTCATTCCAGTCCCTCGACCCGCCCCTCTATGTTCCAGCTGTCGCGGTGTCTGACCCCGTGGACCAGCCCCTAATGGTCCCTGTATAGGGGTCGGCTTCACCTGGTGCGCTCGTCCCGGGGGCCTCAGTTCCGCGACCCAGAGGGTCCACTCTCGGACGCAGTCCATACCCCTGAAGCGTCACAGAAATTCCGAAAGCCTACTTTTATTGGGCCATCAGATGGCCATTACTATTCTTAGAGAGCCATCAGCCAGCTATGCTTTGTTGTTCCCATCACTATTATTATTATTTATTTAAATAGCGCCATTAATTCCATGGTGCTGTACATGAGAAGGGAGGTTACATACAAAGTTATAGATATCGTTAACAGTAAGCAAATTTTCAATGACAGACTGATACAAAGGGGAGAGGAGACCCTGTCCTTGCGGACTTACATTCTACAGGATAGTGGGGAAGAGACAGAAGGTTGGGGGTGCAGCAGCTCTGGTGGTGATGAGGCAGCAGCTCAGGCGGTGGTGAAGCGGCAGAATGGTTATTGCAGGCTGTAAGCTTTCCTGAAAAGATGGACTTTCAGGTTCCATTTGAAGGATCCGAGGGTGGTGGATAATTGGATGTGTTCAGGCATGGAATTCCAGAGTATAGGGGATATTCGGGAGAAATCTTGGAGGCGGTTGTGTGAGGAATGAATAAGTGTGGAGGAGAGTAGGAGGTTTTAGGAGAATCGGAGATTATGTGAGGGAAGATATTGGGAGATTAGTTCAGAGATATAGGGAGGGGAAAGGTTGTGGATGGCTTTGTAAGTCAGTGTTAGTAGTTTGAACTGGATTCGTTGGGGAATTGGGAGCTAATGGAGGGATTTGCAGAGGGGAGAGACAGAGGAGTAACGAGGAGAGAGGTGGATTAGTCGAGCAGCAGAATTGAGGACAGACTGGAGTGGTGCAAGAGAGTTAGCAGGGAGGCCACAGAGGAGAGTGTTGCAGTAGTCAAGGAGGGAGATGATGAGGGCATGTACAAGAGTTTTAGTAGATTGAGGGCTGAGGAAGGGACGGATTCTGAGGAAGGGACGGATTCCCATTATTAAACAGTGGGTCTCCTATACGGTTGTTGCGTATGCAGTGAGTGGCAGTGCTGCCAAAAATTTAGACGCACCCCAATACCCCTTTGATGAGACATACTGTAAGGCCTCATGAAAAAATGTTCCCATTATTAGAAAGTGGGTTTCCCATAGTGTTTGCCTATGCAGTGAATGGCAGTGCTACCAAAAATTTAGACACACCCCAATACCCCTTTGACAAGATTTACAGGAGGGCCTCATGAAAAAATGTTCCCATTATTAGGAAGTGGGTCTCCCATAGTGTTTGCCTATGCAGTGAATGCAAGGGCTTCCAAAAATGTGGACGCATCCCAACACCCCTTTCACGAGGCATACAGGAGGACCTCATGAAAAAATGTTCCCATTATTAGGAAGTGAGTCTCCCATAGTGTTTGCTTATGCAGTGAATGCAAGGGTTGCCCAAAATTTGGACGCATCCCAATACCCCTTTGACAAGACGTACAGGAGGGCCTCATGAAAAAAATGTTCCCATTATTAGGAAGTGAGTCTCACATATTGTTTGCCTATGCAGTGAATGCAAGGGCTGCCAAAAATTTGGAGGCACTCCAATGCCCCTAGGAAGAGACATGGAGGAGGGCGTCATTAAAAAATGTTCCCATTGAGCGGGTCTCCTATAATTGTAATGCCCATGCACTAAGTGTATGGGCTGACAAACATTTACCCCTGGGGGTTACACATAAACACACTGTCTAACAATTTGTTTTTACGGGCATCATAAATACCCCTTAAAAAAATTATGTGAGTGTTGCATCTCAGACCACAGTCACCCTGGTGATATGGTGGTAGAGGAGGAGGATGAGGAGAAGGAGGAGGACAATAGCAAATAGCCAAAATCAGGAAGCATATACCCATGTGTGGGTGTGAAGAGGTGCATGGTAATAGAAGACCTCTCAAAAAAAGACACTGGATTTGAATTTATGCTACGTTGCTATCATTCACTGGTGTTGAGAAGTCTGGCCCAATACAGCCCTTGTTCGCTTTTATAAGAGTCAGCCTGTCAGGATTTTCAGTTGACAGGCGGATGCACTTATCAGTTATAATTCCACCAGTGGCACTAAAAACCCGCTCTGACAAAACGCTAGCAGCAGGGCAGGCCAGGACCTCCAAGGTGTAGAGAGTCAGTTCATGCCACATGTCCATCTTGGATACCCAATAATTATAAGGCACAGATGAATCACGGAGGATGTTGGTACAGTCAGCAAGGTACTCCCTCAGCATCTTTCAAAACTTTGCACTCCTTGTGAGAGTACCCCATGCCTCAGGGCCTGTGCGATGGGAGGGTCTGAGAAAACTCTCCCAGAACTTTGCCAGTGATCCCCTGCCTCTGCTGGATTGGAGTTGTGTCTCTCTCGCCTGTGGTCCTTGGTTGTCCAAAGAACTGTGACCTCTGCCACCAGAGTTTTCAGATGGGAATTTTTTTTAATAATTCTGCAGCAAGGGCCCTCTGGTACTTCCCCATTTTAGTAGACCTGGCCACCTCAGGAATAAGAGATAGAAAGTTCTCTTTGTACCGTGGGTCTAGAAGTGTCACTAACCAGTAATGACTGTCACCCAAAATTTTGAGAACGCGATGGTCACGGGAAAAGCAGCGTAACATAAACTCAGCCATGCATGCCAGACTGCTAACAGGCAAGACTTCTGTGTCCTCAAAAAGAAGATGACTGACCATGCTCTCCTCCTCCTCCTCCCTGTCCTCAGGCCATCCACGCTGAACAGACGGTATGACAATAGTCCAGGTAGTACCATCTATAGTATATGAAACTAGCTCCTGTTCTTCCTCCTCCTCCTCCTCCTCTTTCCTCTTTGGCAGCCAAACCTCTTTGGGATGAGATGAGGTTGGGCTGTGTGTTATGAATGGGTCACCGAGGAGGATAGCAGGCCCAGGCTAAGCTACAAAAAACCAGAGAGGTTGGTAACTAAGCGGATCCTATCCACACAACTAGCAGTAGCCGTGGAGCATACCTACGATGATCCTAGATGCCTCAACACAGCCGGAGAACTAACTAATGTAAGCCTAAAGCAAGAAAGGGGAAATCTAAACTGCCCCAGAACAGACCCCAAAGGAATAGATAGCCCCCAAACATATATTGTCGGTAAGACAAGATGAAAACACAAACGCAGGTAGGAAAATAGATTGAGCAAATGATGGGGCCCACACTGGCTAGACAGGACAGGAAAGAAAGACACTGTCTGCAATCAAGCAAAAAACCCTGCAAAAAGTCCAACACGTCTGATGCACAAAAACACTGAAGTCGCACGAATTCGCCCCCACTATATCAGCACTCTGGTATATTCTGAAAGCAAAGCAAAAAGAGACCAATACAACAGGGGACAAAACACACTGGCACAAGCGTAACATATGGGCGGTGATTCAGGACAGCCCCAGCCTGAGCTGGCTGACCTGCACAAAGCAGAGATAGACAAAACCAGATCAAATGCAAACAGAAAAGCAAATGAACCACTTAGCTGAACCATGCAGGGACAGAGCAGGAGACATCAGACCTCTGAAGGCACAGGAAGAAAATCACCAGCAAGGATTGAAGGAAGTCAGCTGTCTTAAATAATCCAGTCAGAAACCCCAGATCTACAATTGTCATCATCATTATCAGGTGGCAAGCCTCTGTCAATCAGATCAGCTCCACTACCTCCAGTAACCACCCGAGGGAGCCCAGAAAGAGAACTAGCAACCCCTCTGTCAATCTGACCAGCTCCACTACCTTCAGTAATAACCAGAGGGATGCCAGAAAGAGAATTCACAACAGCTGTTTGTAATCACCCTATATGGTTCCTTGCTCGATCTCATCGTGCTCTGCCTGCAATGCATCCTCTTTGATTGTGAGCAGAGAGCATTTCAGAACACAGAGAATCAGGAAAGTGACGCTAATTATGGCGTCATCACTTCTCACCATGTTGGTGGAGTCCTCAAAATTTTGGAGGATGGTACATATGTCTGATATCCATGTCCACTCCTGAGGTCTTATGTGTGGAGTCTGAACTGAGTACCAATGGCCTTGTTGATGCTGGCAGTCAACAACTGCCCTCTTCTGCTTACAAATCCTTTCCAACATCTGCAGCGTAGAGTTCCAACGCGTGGGGATATCACACACCAGTCGGTGAGCAGAAGCTGCAAATGCTGCTGAAGCACGGCAAGAGCGGCAGAAACTGTAGCTGACTTTCTAAACTGAGCACACAGGCGGTGTACTTTCACAAGCAGATCCGGCAGCTCCGGGTAGGTTTTGAGAAAACGCTGAACCACAAGGTTAAGCACATGGGCCAGGCATGGCACATATGAGCCCGTCCTGCTTCAGAGCCGCCACCAGGTTCCGGCCATTTTCACACATGACTATGACTGGCTGTTGTTTCAGCGGTGTTAGCCACAGATCTGCCTGCTCCTTTAGAGCTGTCCACAAATCTTCAGCATTGTGCGGTTTGTCACATAAGCATATTAGCTTCAGCACAGTCTGTTGCCGTTTTGCTGAGGCAGTGCGGCAGTGCTTCCAGCTTGTGATTGATGTGGTCATTTCAGAGATGGAGGCTGAAGAGGAGGAAGAGGTACTGGAGCTATAAACTGTGGGGGCAACACTGATTGATGTAGGGCCCGCAAACCACGGCATCGGGAGGACGTGTTCCAGCCCAAGGTCCGACTGGGTCCCAGCTTCCACTATGTTAACCTAGTGTGCCATCAGTGAGATGTACTGTTGCTACCCACAAGCAATTGTCCATGTGTCCATGGTTAGGTGGACTTTTCCAGTAACTACATTGTTGAAGGCATGGCTAATGTTGTGGGACACGTGCTTGTGTAATTGGGGGACGGCACGCTGGGACAAATAGTGGCAGCTGGGGACCGAATACCAAGGGACGGTCGCCATCATCAGGTTGTGGAAAGCTTCCATCTCCATGAGCCTAGAAGGCAACATTTCGAGTGCAAGCAGTCGTGAAATGTGTGACTTTAGTAGCGTTGCCTATGGGAGTTGGCTGCATATTTTTGCTTGGGTTCCAAGGACTGGGGTATGAACAACTGAATGCTGCACTGGGACAAGGATGTGGACATGCTTGCATTTCAAAAAATTATTGGCAGACACCACCAAAGTGCCATCAATTTCACCACAATAGAAATAGTATAATAGGGACTGACAGGTCTTTCACTACACCCAATCCAGCAGATTAACACCCTACAAGGAGTGTTCACTAGAGATGAGCGACTTTGCCTTTTTTCTTTCTCAAAAGTCGGGTCGAACGAAATCGGCCGATTATCGTGAAAAGTCGAAGGCCGACTGAAACACGAAACCCAATGCAAGTCAATGGGGAAGCAAAGTTGGCAGGGAATGGAGGACAGGAAACACACCTACAGTGCCCATTTGAATGGCAGAAACATCAATTTTTATTACTGAAGCTTGTCAACCTTAATTTATTTCATAATAGTTACGCACTGAAAACTGGGGGTTATTTGGCTAAAGTTGTGGAGGGGTAGGGCTGGCTCCAGGTTTTCATGTGCCCTGGGCCAAAGAGCGCCCCTTTAACACATACCACAACTCATGATGCTCCAATACGGTAGAGAAATAGCAGTATAGTACAATGAAAAATACTTCATTTTTTACATCTCATGACTGATATCGATTTTAAATTCTCCAATAGCTCCAAAAACGGACAGTATATTACTCCATACAGGATTATGGGCACCGCATAGTGCGCTATACAGAGTAATGAGGCCCATATATTTCTCCATACAGAATCATTGGTCCCATATAATGTTTGAAACAGTATATGATGAGCTCCACATAATGCTACAGTATATGTTGGTCCCCATGGATGAAGCTCCACTGTCTTATGGGCCCAAATAATGCTCCATATATAATGGGCCCCATTTCTAATGCTCCAGTGTATAATGGGCCCTGTAAATGCTGCTCCAGTGTCTGATGTCCACCTTTGGAATGCTCCAGTGTAAGGTGGGCCCCATATATCATTCTCCATAGTATAGTGCTCCTCAAAAATTGCTGTCCCAACATTGAAAACAATTAAATAAGTATCCTCGCTAGGGAATCCCTGTACTAGTCTGGACTCCTCGTCGTCCCCATCTTCCATCTCACTGCACTTGGCTGTTTAGGCAGAGGGCGTACAGACATGATGTCATTGTGCTCTTTGATCAGAATATCACTGTCAGGACGCGCAAAAGACGTCATGGCGGTGGAGCAGGGAGAGGTAAGTATTTCAACTTTGCAAGTGCTGTAATCTGGAGCAAGCAGGGGAGGCCCACTCGTTGGCGACGGCACTGGCACAGGGCCCCTCATAGTACGGCGGTGTGTGGCGGTGTGTCTGATGGTGGGTGGGGGTTGGCCCCCTCACACCGGCAGAGACACTTTTGCATACTATGAGGGGCCCTGTGCCAGTGCCGTCGCCTATGAGTATGCCCCCACCTGCTCAAGGAACCTGCACTTTCATCTGCACCTTCCTCTTTGTCACCTTGTAAGGTGGTATAGTATGCGGGAAGGGGAACCTGAGTTTCCTCATGGACAGATTCTGGCTGTGTAGAGTGTGAGGGGAATGTAGTGGTCTGGGTCAATGTACCAGCAGAATCATCTAGCAGTGGCTGGGCATCAGTGCACTTGTGGCGTCCCCAGGAGTACGGTCGCCACAGTGGCATTACCTTCCTCCTAGGGAGTGTGATGTCATGCTTGGGAGCAACGAAGGATCTCTCTAGCAGTTCAACCAACACACAACACATTTCCCACTCCAGGCCAGCAGGGAGACCTCTGAACCTGACTGCTGAGGAGCTGCTCTCTGTGGTCGGGAGGAGGTAAGTTAGGGCACTGTGCAGGGAAGGGGAAGTGTGTGGACGTGAGAAGGGGAGCTGGAGGATGAGCAGAGTTAAGGCTCACTCCTAGCTGGAGTGCATGGTCTGGATTCCGGTCTCCGAGTTTGTAGGGACAGTGACATTCCTGCAGCAGAAACCGGAGGAAGTAGCAGCTGTAAATGCTCTGTACCCAACTAAGGCTCAGAGGCCCCAGCATCGACGTGTGGGAGCCAGAAGGAAAAGGCTACGGCTGCCTGCCATACGAGAAAGTTCCAAAAGAAAGTCAACAGGGGGAACTTCATTGAACTCAGCACTGCGAGTACCTCAGATAAGCGCTAGAACGGAGGCCACACTACCTATCTGCAGAGAGAGAATTTGAAATTGGCTTCCAGGCTGACCAACTCCTTCTCCATCTGTACTCTGGGTCCTGGACGGCACTTACCAAGTACAGGTAAAGGAACTGCATGACTGTGTCTGTCATCTTTCTCCTGCGCCTGGCGCACGGCTCTGCTACATCCTGCACTGCACACCATCTACCAACTCTTTTATCTGCCCTGCAACTACAGCCCTACCTGTGCAGGGCTTCTACATCTTAGCTGCACCACAACATCTGTCCCAGAGAAGCGACACTGCAGCGCTGGTCAATCTAATCAGAAACCACAGGTGGCGTCACGTATCATTCACCTATAAATGTAATTCACCCCTTTGCATGGACGCCCAGGGCCACGGAACAGGTCACCACCACCGTGACACATCCCTCTGAGACACTGGCCCGGTACAGATTAACCCCACTGCCCTGGTTGGCCACCCACACTCCATGTCTGATTCATCTTGGACTTGGGAATTCACAATTTGACTTGATAACCCAGGCATGGTATGATAGAAAAAGCTACATGGACTAATGTGAAGTGTGGCCTGCTGCATCATTCACTTTTGGTGGGGGTGAAAGACACAAGTAAAGGGGTTCTTTCTGACCAGGAGCCAGCACTTGACGACTCAATGCTTGCATTTTTTGAAACTTCAGAAGAGGAGGGCATATTTGCTGTAGTCTGTTTCAGCAATGTAAGCCAAAACCAGTTCCTCATGCTCCGCCTTTAAAAGCGGTTAACCTACTCCCAGAAAAGGTAGCCTTCCAGGCGTTCCGGAGCCAGACCATGACGCAGGCTCAACACCTCTTGCCTTAGCTGCTATTGTGCTTTTGCCACTACCAGCAGATGCACCACCACCATCAGCACCAGCTGGCCCTCCCACCACCACGTCCGCGGCCTCTTCCACCAAACTTCAAAATTTTGCAGAAAATAGACCCAAAGCAACATCAGATATATGGCACTGTATCAGAAGCATACAGCTCTATTCAGTCAAAGGATAATTGTCAATCTCCCTATATATTCCATCAGTCACACAGAGACGCTCACAGGCTCAGTATGGATTAGACAAGAAAAGAAAAATTAGACAAAGTGTACAGTATCATCAGATAGCAGGTATATATAGTATAGTTTAAACATTCTAAATCTAGATTAGATATTTGAGGAGGCACACACATACACTCTCAGGCTCAGTATTGGATTACAACACAATCTAAAAAGCCGTAAAACGGTAATGGATCTGAAGAGTACAGCCAAGCTGTACACAGTGTAGGTGTCATTGTTTTCAACTTCAGTATTTATTTCCACAGTCCGAAAATAACTCTCACTTGGTCAGTTTGGATTAGACCAGAATATAACAAGCAGTAAATGGGTAATGTATCCCAAGCGTAGAGCTGTATACAGTGTTGGGGTAATTTTTAAATGTACATCTAAATTGCAGGAGTAGCCCATAGACACTCACACGCTCAGGATTGATCACACCACAATATAACAAGAAGATCCGCAATAAATAATCACACATGTGGGACAATGTTCCAGGTGTCAATGATACACTTAGAGTGTTGGTTGGAGGAGGACTTCCTGACAGAAAGGGTACAGTATCACCAGATACCAGGTATATATAGCATGGTTTAAACATTAACAATGTACTTCTATATATCAGGAGTAGTGTTGAGCCACCCCGCTAGTGTTTTGGTTCGTCGCACAGGAGGCAAGTTCGTTGAATGTTCGTCGAACCCCATTGAAAACAATGGCAGGCAAACACAAACACATACAAACACATAGAAAACAATTACAAAACACCTTTAAAGGTGTCCCAAATTAGACAAAATGCTCTCAAGACAAAAATAACATATGGAAAAGAACAACTACATTTAGAAAAGAGGTGGAGGAGTAAAAGGAGGAGGTGGAGGAGACACAGATATAGGTTTGTCATGCCCTTATGAAGTCAAGAAAGGCTGGAATAAAAATGTAAAATACAAACCAAAGAAAAAAAAAATTCTGAAATCGAACACGATCATATACCGTCGGACTTCCCACCAATAAATTATGACAACTGCCGATGGGGCGGCGTTATTCCCACGAACCTCTAAACTGCATCCATGAAGGCAAATTGTTTGGTTTCCGGGGGCTGTATGATTGCAAAGCTGAACCTTAAAGGAATGTCCAAAAGGGCACCACCAGGAGTGGAGCCTGTGGCTTAATTGGACTCCACCAGGGAAACCACAACCATACAAGCTACAGAAAAGATGGACAGATTGCAAGCTTTGTCGATTCTGTGTGTGGTGTAGTATGTCTGTTTGTAGTTGTGCTAGCGATTTCTCAGCTTTATTCCGTTAGCGACCGAGACTCCGACATGCGCCCGCGGTACGTGTCAAGCTTACTAGAGGGATACGCGAGGCTCTGGCACGTGAGATTGAGCAATAACAGGTCTATCATGCCCTTACATGTCCAGGGCTGCATGCGCGCTACACTGAAAGGACCAGCTTTTGTCGTTTACAGGTGCTGATAACCCGCTGAACACCGTTAGTGATGGGGATCTGGGATTCCAATTATTCCCCGCGCGATGATTTCCCAGTAAGTGCAGGTCAACCGCAATTACAGAATTAGGCCTAACCGGCATTCCTGACAAAATGAAAAAATTACGTGTCCAAACCACAGGTGCTGTAGCTTGCTTAACAGCTTGGCAGCCGTTCTCAGGCCCAGTATGGATTCGACAACATTGTAGAAAGTTGATAAAGGGTACAGTTTCACCGGATAACATGTATATATGTAGCATAGTTTACACATTAAAAACCTATGTCTATAGATCAGGAGGCAGGCTCAGACGGTCTCAGGCCCAGTATGGATTAGACGTGATTGGACAAAGGTGAGAAAGGGTAAATTATCACTGGATAGCAGGTATATATAGCATAGTTTAAACATTTAAAAATCTCTGTGTTCTCAGTATGGATTAGACAACAATCTAAAAAGTAGAAAAAAGGAAATGTTTTTGAAGCGTACACCAGTATACATTTTTGGTGGTATTTTTAAATCTTCATATATATTTCTGTCTCTGTAAGACAGTCCAGCCTCTCCGCAATAGGAAATGAGATGCATATAATTACTGACAAAGTCTAGTGATTGCAGAAATCTAGGAATTAATAATCACGGGAAAAACTTCCGTCACAATTCTCAGAGGCGATGCTGACCCTCAATTAATTTGTGTGTGGAGACAGCGAAAACATAACATTGTGAAGAAAGTGTTGCTGTATCGCAGTACCATTGATCCCATCAGCATTACTCATCTCCATCAAATTTTTATCACAGGGAGAGATGTTAACATTTTGCTCACTGCCTATCATGATCTGTCACGTAACTTTGGAGTGCAAAAGACAGAAGCCACAGGCCGTAGGCGATTCTATGGGATTGGCATGAGAGGGCACATTTAAAAATGTGCGCCGGAATGTCACGCATCTGTGAGTAGGAAAACTGTGAAAGCTGATGATAAACCACCACTGCATGGCATTGTGAGTCGAGGTCCATAAGAAATGAAAGCCATTGATCATCTGAAGCTAGAGCCCGGCCAGCGGGACAGGGCATAGCTGCGTCTTAACCATCATCTACCAGTTCAACAAATTTGTAGTGGCAGTCCCAGTGAAGGATTTTACAGCCCAGACTACACAGAGGAGGAGCAAGGAGAGGTAAACATTGCAAATGTTGTGGCCCTGCCCAAGCAAGGGGGGCACACTCGTGTGGTGTCGGTACTGGCACTGGGCCCCTCATAGTACGGCGGTGTGTCTGACGGCGGGTTTGCACCCCCACCGTCAGAGACACTTGATTGCACTATGAGGGACCCTGTGCCAGTGCCCGCGCCCAAGAGTCGGCCTACCCACCTGTCCAGGGCAACGGCACTCGCACGGTTATGTGCGCTAGGTGGTGACCCCGGCCATGGGGGGGAGGCAGCCCAGTTAGGGAGGTTTACAAAATGGCATATGTTCATCTGGGACATTCAGTTGCTGCTAAAGGCGAAATTGGTCAAGTCCAAGGAAGAGGAGGACCAAAGCAAGCCATTTTTCTGGCAACCTATGTGTCATCAGGGTAAGGTGGGACGAAATCCTTGGAAACCCATGCATGGTTCATTTTAATGAAGGTTAGATCATCCACATTTTGGGTCGACAGACGGGTACTTTTTTCTGTCAGGATTGATCCAGCTGCACTGAAGACTCTTTCTGATAGCACACTTGCAGCTGGGCAAGCGAGCTCCTGTAAGGCATATTGTGCCAATTCAGGCCAGGTGTCCAGTTTAGCGGCCCAATAGTCAAATGGGAATGACCTGTGAGGGAGAACATTGATATGGGACGAGAAGTAGTTTGTAACCATAGTTGACAACTGCTGTCTCCTGTCACTTTCAATCGATGCAGTATTACCAGTCGTGTGAGTGGGACTTGAAAAATCAGTCCACAACATGGTCATGAAACCCCTGTCTCCAATGCCACTTCTGATGTGTGCACCACGAACACCTCTTCCAAGCTGCCCCCGGCCTCTACAGCTCGTGTGAGAACTATCACCGCTGCTGTGTGCTGGGAATGCCTCAACCAACCGGTTTACCAGAGTTGCTTGTTTGTTAACCAATATTAGGTCAAGGTTCTCCTGTGGCATTATGCTTTGGAATTTGCCTTTATAGTGTGGATCCAGGATGCTGGTGTTATGCGAGGCTTAGGTCGAAGGAGGCTGACAAAACCCGGGCCCCTGCGGAGTCCCTCAAACTAGGGAAAACCCTGTCTGACCCTCAACCCAGGGTTTTTGCTAAAGGTGCAAATGCCTGAGCCTCCAGCCTCTCCTTATCTCCTGCTCAGCCCTAAGCTGAACCCTCCACCCTCCACCCAGTGAGTTGTCAAACCACCAAAACCCACACAGTAATGACAGACAGGGAGAACTCAAACCACACCGCGCCGCAACCACACAGGACAATACTATAATGTGAACAGGGCAAAACAAAGCACAAATATAGGAAGGCGAAAAGGTAACAACGGATCATACGACACCAGATATGAATTTCTCTCTCCAACACCTCCACTCCAGACCGATACCACTTGGCACAAAACACAAGCTATAATCGGCGACGCCCACAGGCCAGCACGACTATTTAAAGACCGTGGGCGTGACCAAACATCCCACCTGATTTCCAGCTAGATTAACCCCAGATAACCTGAGTAAAATCAAGCTGGCGCCACTGAGGCTATAGTGGACGGAGATGGAACTACCGCTGCCTGCCGGACGCTGTGGTGTGAACAGCGTCCGACATGACAGTACCCCGTCTTCTACGAGGGACCCCAGGGCCCTCAAGACTCATAGGACCCGGCTTGTCCGGATGACGGCGGTGAAAGGAACTGACCAGCCGCTCCGCATGTATGTCTGAGGCTGGAACCCAAGACCTCTCCTCCGGACCATACCCCCGCCAGTGCACCAAATACTGAAGAGTACGGCGCAGTACTCGAGAGTCCACCACTTTGGAGACTTCAAACTCTAAATTGCCATCCACCATGACTGGAGGTGGCATCGGCGTCGTGTCCACAGAGCCTACCACCTTTTTTAATAAAGACCTGTGAAACACGTTGTGTATCTTGTATACCGCAGGAAGCTCCAACCGAAAAGCAACCGGGTTTATGATGGCAGCAACCTTAAAAGGGCCAATAAACCTTGGACCCAATTTCAATGATGGAATTTTGAGTTTTATGTTTTTAGTAGCTAACCACACCCAATCACCCACACACAGGTCCGGACCTGGCACGCGTCTAGAGTCAGCCACACGTTTGTATCTTGCACTCATGCTCAGCAATCGCTGTTTCACACTCCTCCAGACCGATGATAGTTGAACTCCTAACCGGTCCTCCTCTGGGACGCCCCCAGAGCCCCCCTGATGCAAGGTACAAAATTGAGGATGGTGCCCATAAACACAAAAGAACGGAGACTCTCCCGATGATTCTTGGCGGTGATTATTTAATGCGAACTCGGCCAAGGGAAGGAACGTCGACCACTCCTCTTGGTTGTCAGACACAAAACATCGCAAATACTGCTCCAGATTTTGGTTCATGCGCTCAGTTTGACCATTTGACTGCGGATGAAACGCCGACGAATGAGACAACTTGATCCCCAATCGTGAGCAAAAAGCTTTCCAAAACTTCGCCACAAACTGGGTACCCCTATCAGACACTATGTCCGACGGAACTCCGTGCAGTCTGACCACCTCCTGCACAAAGACCTGAGCCAACGTCTTCACGTTGGGCAAGGAAGGCAACGACACAAAATGCGCCATCTTCGAAAATCGATCAACCACCACCAGGATGACCGTGTTCCCCGCCGAGGCAGGCAAGTCTGTGATAAAGTCCATGGAGATTTCTGTCCATGGCCTACTAGGTATCCCCAGAGGCTGTAGAGTGCCAGCAGGACGGGTTCTGGGCGACTTGGCCCTGGCGCACGTGATGCAAGCTGTCACGTAGGAAACCACATCCTGCCGGATTTTTGGCCACCAGAAGCGGCGCGATACCAGTTCCAAGGTGCCCCTAACCCCTGGATGACCGGCCAGGACCGAGTCGTGGTGTTCCCCCAACACTTTAAGACGAAGATGAAGGGGTACGAACGACTTATTAGCGGGAAGTCCTGGTGGTACCTCCTCCTGGGCCTCGGCAATCTCCGCCTCTACCTCAGTCGTGAGAGCCGAAACCACTACACCTTCCTGGAGGATGGGTACCGGCTCTTCCCGAGGTTCTCCCCCCGGAAAACACCTGGACAAGGCATCCGCCTTGGTGTTTTTCGCCCCAGGACGGTAAGTCACCAGAAAGTTAAAACGTGTAAAAAACAATGCCCAGCGAGCCTGCCTGGGAGACAGACGCTTGGCCGACTCCAGATAGAGCAGGTTTTTATGGTCGGTGATGACTGTGACCTGGCGGGCCGCCCCCTCCAAGAAGTGTCGCCATTCCTCAAAAGCCAATTTGATGGCCAACAACTCCCTGTTGCCGATGTCGTAATTCCGTTCGGCCGGCGACAGCTTCTTGGAGAAGTAGGCGCATGGACGCAAATTGCTCAAGGACGAGCCCTGTGACAGTACTGCCCCCACTCCCACCTCAGACGCATCGACCTCCACCGTAAAAGGTTTAGATACGTCCGGTTGCACCAGAATGGGGGCTGAAGCAAATCGGTTCTTCAGAAGCTCAAATGCACGCACCGCATCCTCAGACCAGATAGCGAGATTGGTACCTTTTTTCGTCATGTCCGTGAGCGGTTTGGCTATAGTAGAGAAATTCTTAATAAACTTCCTATAATAGTTGGCAAACCCAAGGAACCGCTGGAGCGCCTTTAGATTACCAGGCCGTTCCCATCGCAGCACCGCTTGCACCTTCGCGGCATCCATTTTAAACCCTGCGGCGGACACAATATATCCCAAAAAAGGCAACTCTTGAACAAAAAACACGCATTTTTCAAGCTTAGCATAGAGCTTATTCTCACGGAGCAGCTGTAAAACCTGCCTGACATGCTCTAAATGAGTGTCCTGGTCGCTCGAATAAATAAGGATATCATCCAGGTACACAATCACAAATTTCCCCAGCAAATGAGCAAATTATTATTATTATTATTATTATTATTATTATTATTATTTATTGTTATAGCGCCATTTATTCCATGGCGCTTTACATGTGAGGGGGTATACATAAAAACAAGTACAATAATCTTAAACAATACAAGTCATAACTGGTACAGGAGGAGAGAGGACCCTGCCCGCGAGGGCTCACAATCTTCAAGGGATGGGTGATAATACAGTAGGCGAGGGTAGAGCTGGTCGTGCAGCGGTTTGGTCGATCGGTGGTTACTGCAGGTTATAGGCTTGTCGGAAGAGGTGGGTCTTCAGGCTCTTTTTGAAGGTTTCGATGGTAGGTGAGAGTCTGATATGTTGTGGTAGAGAGTTCCAGAGTAGGGGTGATGCGCGAGAGAAATCTTGTATGCGATTGTGGGAAGAGGAGATAAGAGGGGAGTAGAGAAGGAGATCTTGTGAGGATCGGAGGTTGCGTGCAGGAAAGTACCGGGAGACGAGGTCACAGATGTATGGAGGAGACAAGTTGTGGATGGCTTTGTATGTCATGGTTAGGGTTTTGTAATGGAGTCTCTGGGCAATTGGGAGCCAGTGAAGGGATTGACAGAGGGGAGAAGCTGGGGAATAGCGGGGGGACAGGTGGATTAGTCGGGCAGCAGAGTTTAGAATAGATTGGAGGGGTGCGAGAGTGTTTGAGGGGAGGCCGCAGAGCATGAGGTTGCAGTAGTCAAGGCGAGAGATGATGAGGGCATGGACTAGGGTTTTTGCAGATTCTTGGGTGAGGAATGAACGGATGCGTGAAATATTTTTGAGTTGAAGTCGGCAGGAAGTGGAAAGGGTTTGGATATGTGGTTTGAAGGAGAGATCAGCATCAAGGATTACTCCGAGGCAGCGAGCTTGTGGGACTGGGGAGAGTGGGCAGTCATTTACTGTAATTGATAGGTTCGTAGGGGGGGTCACGTGAGATGGGGGAAAGATGATGAATTCTGTTTTGTCCATGTTGAGTTTCAGATATCTAGTGGAGAGGAAGGATGAAATAGTGGACAGACATTGAGGGATTCTGGTTAGTAGGGAGGTGATATCTGGTCCAGAGATGTAGATCTGTGTGTCATCAGCATAAAGATGATACTGAAAGCCATGAGATTCTATGAGCTGTCCCAGGCCAAAGGTGCAAATAGAGAACAGCAGGGGCCCTAGGACTGAACCTTGTGGGACTCCGACAGATAGGGGGCGAGGTGAGGAGGTGGTGTGTGAGTGGGAGACGCTGAATGTCCGGTCTGTTAGGTATGATGAGATCCAGGAGAGGGCCAAGTCTGTGATGCCGAGGGATGAGAGGGTCTGTAATAATAGGGAATGGTCCACTGTGTCAAAGGCAGCCGACAGGTCCAGGAGGAGGAGGACAGAGTAGTGTCGCTTGCTCTTGGCAGTTAAGAGGTCATTGGTGACCTTAGTAAGGGCAGTTTCAGTGGAGTGGTGTGACCGGAAGCCAGATTGTAAGCGGTCGAAGAGGGAGCAAGAAGAGAGATGGGAGGACAGTTCAAGGTAGACGTGTTGTTCCAGTAGCTTGGAGGCGTATGGGAGAAGTGATATAGGGCGATAGCTAGATACAGAGGATGGGTCAAGAGAGGGCTTTTTGAGGATAGGTGTGATGGAGGCATGTTTAAAGCTTGAGGGGAAAACACCAGTTGTTAGTGATAGGTTGAAGAGATGGGTTAGGGTTGGGATGAAGACTGTGGTGAGGTTTGGGATGAAGTGGGATGGGATCGGGTCGAGTGCACAGGTGGTGAGATGTGATCTTGAGAGTAGAGTGGAGAGTCGATCTTCTGTAATGGTGGAGAAGTTGGTTTTGAAGGTGGAGGGCTGGGAAGTCGGGAGGAAGGGCTCTGGGGGTTGTTGACCAAAACTGTCCCTGATGTTATCAATTTTCTGCTTGAAAAATGAGGCAAAGTCTTCAGCTGAGATGAGTGGGGAGGGAGGAGGTGCTGGGGGGCGGAGGAGAGAATTGAAGGTGTTGAATAACTGTTTAGGGTTGTGAGACAGGGAGGATATGAGAGATGAGAAGTAGGTTTGTTTAGCTGTGGCGAGTGTGGTCTTGAAAGTAGTGAGGGACTGTTTGAATGCGATGAAATGCTCGTTGGAGTGGGATCTTTTCCATCTGCGCTCAGCAGCCCTGGAAGCTCGCCTCAGCTCTTTGGTCAGGCTGGTGTGCCAGGGCTGTCTGTTGATTTTGCGAGTTTTGGTATGTGTAAGTGGGGCAGCGGATTCCAAAGCTACAGCTATTGTGGTGTTATATAGAGCGGCAGCGTCATCCGCATTGTGTAAGGAACTTATATCTGTAAGAGGGAGGAGGGATTCGGAGAATGAGTGTAGGTCAAGGTGTTTAAGATTCCTGCGAGGGTGTGAAAGTTTGTGGGGTGGGGATTGTAGACATGGAGTGAAGAGGGAAGAGAATGTGAGCAGGTTGTGGTCAGAGAGAGGAAGAGGTGAGTTAGAGAGGTTAGATAGGGAGCAGAGGCGGGTGAAGATGAGGTCCAGTGTGTGGCCATCTTTGTGGGTGGCTGTAGAAGACCATTGAGTGAGGCCGAAGGAGGAAGTGAGAGATAGAAGTTTAGTGGCAGCTGAGAGGGAAGTGTCAATGGGGATGTTGAAGTCGCCCATGATGATAGTAGGGATGTCCGCGGAAAGGAAATGAAGTAACCAGGTGGTGAAGTGGTCAAAGAAGGTGGTGGCTGGCCCTGGGGGGCGGTAGATGACAGCCAGTTGGAGGTTGGAGGGGGAGTAGATGCGCACAGAGTGCACCTCAAAGGAAGGGAGGGTAACAGAGGGTGGCAGTGGGATTGGGGTGAAGGAGCAGGTATCTGACAGGAGAAAACCAACTCCTCCACCATGTTTGCAGCTGGGGCGGGGGGTGTGAGAAAGGTGGAAGCCGCCATACGAAAGTGCAGCAGGAGAGGCTGTGTCAGAAGGGGTGAGCCAGGTTTCGGTGATGGCGAGGAAGGAGAGTTTGGTAGTAACAAAAAGATCATGGATGTAGGAAAGCTTGTTGCAGACAGAGCGAGCGTTCCACAGAGCTCCTGTTAGTGGGACTGGGGAAGCGGGGGCTGGGTGAATGGGTATAAGGTTGGAGAGGTTACGGAAGGTTGTGATAGAGCGTGGATGGGAGGTAGAAATGACTGTGGGAATGTGGTGAGGAGGACCAGGATTTGGAGAGATATCACCAGCAGTGAGAAGGAGCAGAGAAAGTGTTACCAGGTGGGAGCAGGAGAGGGCATGAGGGGGCTGTCTGTGTTTGGAGACAGAGGATTGTATGTTAAGGAACAGTTTTGAGGCGGAGGTGAGGTGGATGGGGAGGATTGAAGAAGAGATGAACAGTTCCTTACTAGGAGTAGGGATTAGGGGAATTAGCAGAAAGTGAAGGATTATTGGGGTGAAAGTGAAAACAAACAGAAACATTGTTTACAGTGACTGTCCAGTTACCTTCAGTTCCCTTCTGGTTCAATTCTGGTTTTAATTCTTAAATTAATCTTCACACTTCTAGCACACACTTATAGCAATCACAATGCAGACTGAAGTCTATGCAGACTTGTACTCTGCAATATATGTACAACTAAGTGCAGTCAGGTGTGAAGCAGAGAGGAGTGGTCTCTGCTCATCTTGGCCAGACAATTAAGAGTGGACCAGATGTATATGATCAAGCCAGAGTAAACAAGGTCATAAATAACACTGGGGTAAGCTGGGGTTAGCTGAACGGCATACCATGTGAATGCTAGGTGCAGAGGCAAGTCTATGTGCAAAGCTGGGTGACGCACTGTGTGTCCTTCATAGACAGACAGCAGGAGAGCAGGAGAGCTGGGTGGATGGACATACCATGTGAATGCTAGGTGCAGAGGCAAGTCTATGTGCAAAGCTGGGTGACGCACTGTGTGTCCTTCATAGACAGACAGCAGGAGAGCAGGAGAGCTGGGTGGATGGACATACCATGTGAATGCTAGGTGCAGAGGCAAGTCTATGTGCAAAGCTGGGTGACGCACTGTGTGTCCTTCATAGACAGACAGCAGGAGAGCAGGAGAGCTGGGTGGATGGACATACCATGTGAATGCTAGGTGCAGAGGCAAGTCTATGTGCAAAGCTGGGTGACGCACTGTGTGTCCTTCATAGACAGACAGCAGGAGAGCAGGAGAGCTGGGTGGATGGACATACCATGTGAATGCTAGGTGCAGAGGCAAGTCTATGTGCAAAGCTGGGTGACGCACTGTGTGTCCTTCATAGACAGACAGCAGGAGAGCAGGAGAGCTGGGTGGATGGACATACCATGTGAATGCTAGGTGCAGAGGCAAGTCTATGTGCAAAGCTGGGTGACGCACTGTGTGTCCTTCATAGACAGACAGCAGGAGAGCAGGAGAGCTGGGTGGATGGACATACCTGTCGGAAGAATAGAGATGCTTGTTAGAGTGCGATGGTGGCAGGTAGCAGGGCACAGTCTGTATACATCCTTCTGGTTTTAATTCTTAAATTAATCTTCACACTTCTAGCACACACTTATAGCAATCACAATGCAGACTGAAGTCTATGCAGACTTGTACTCTGCAATATATGTACAACTAAGTGCAGTCAGGTGTGAAGCCAAATACATCATTTATGAAATGTTGGAACACAGCAGGCGCGGTTGTCAACCCAAATGGCATAACTAGGCTTTCAAAATGACCCTCAGGGGTATTAAATGCCGTCTTCCACTCATCCCCCTGACGGACCCTTATGAGGTTATATGCCCCCCTGAGGTCAAGTTTGGAAAACCACTTCGCACCAGCCACCTGGTTGAACAAATCAGGGATCAGAGGCATCGGGTAGGGATCACGGACCGTAATCTGGTTTAACTCCCGGAAATCCAGACACGGGCGTAACCCCCCATCTTTCTTCTTAATAAAGAAAAACCCCGCTGCTACAGGTGAGGATGAAGGCCGGATGTGCCCTTTACTTAAACTCTCCGCAATGTAGTCCTTAAGAGCTTGTCTCTCCGGACCAGAAATACTAAACATCCTCGCCTTAGGCAATTTAGCCCCGGGTTTTAACCTAATTTGACAGTCATAGGCTCGATGTGGAGGCAGTTCTGAGCAACCCCTCTCAGAGAATACGTCCGCAAAATCCAGCAATGCCTCCGGAAGGCTGGACTTCACGGCGGACACACATGTGGCCAAGCAATTTTCCTGGCAGAAACTGCTCCACTGGACTATGTCCTGGGTTCTCCAGTCAATCACCGGGTTGTGCTTAGACAACCATGGGAAACCCAGGACTATTTGTGCTGGGAGATTATTGAGTACCTTACATGTAACCCACTCAGAATGTAGGACCCCAATGTGGAGTTTAACCTCAGCTACAAACTCAGTAATCTCCCCCTGTGGGAGGGGAGCGGCATTAATGGTGACCACGCGAATAGGATGAGGGAGTTTTTCGATCTTGAAACCTGCCATGCGTGCAAACTCCTCATCCATGAGATTGGTGGCTGAACCGCTATCCACAAACACTGATATTGGTAGCTCTCTGCCTGCAATAATAACCCTGGCAGGGAGCATACATTGAGATACCATCATGGAGGATATGCATACGCTCAGTTGGGCCGATTATAATGTTATGCGAGGCTTAGGTCGAAGGAGGCTGACAAAACCCGGGCCCCTGCGGAGTCCCTCAAACTAGGGAAAACCCTGTCTGACCCTCAACCCAGGGTTTTTGCTAAAGGTGCAAATGCCTGAGCCTCCAGCCTCTCCTTATCTCCTGCTCAGCCCTAAGCTGAACCCTCCACCCTCCACCCAGTGAGTTGTCAAACCACCAAAACCCACACAGTAATGACAGACAGGGAGAACTCAAACCACACCGCGCCGCAACCACACAGGACAATACTATAATGTGAACAGGGCAAAACAAAGCACAAATATAGGAAGGCGAAAAGGTAACAACGGATCATACGACACCAGATATGAATTTCTCTCTCCAACACCTCCACTCCAGACCGGAACCACTTGGCACAAAACACAAGCTATAATCGGCGACGCCCACAGGCCAGCACGACTATTTAAAGACCGTGGGCGTGACCAAACATCCCACCTGATTTCCAGCTAGATTAACCCCAGATAACCTGAGTAAAATCAAGCCGGCGCCACTGAGGCTATAGTGGACGGAGATGGAACTACCGCTGCCTGCCGGACGCTGTGGTGTGAACAGCGTCCGACATGACAGCTGGCCAACCAGTAGTCATCATCATTCATCATTTTGGCAATGCGGGGGTCCCTTTTTCGGATCTGCAAGGCATAATCTGACATGTGGGCCAATGTTCCCAGTGTCAATGATGCACTATGAGAGCTGGGTGGAGGAGCACTTTCTGGCAAATCCACATCCCTCCAGTCACGCACAAACCCTGTACCAGACCTTGCCACGCCAACATTTTCTCTTGTCCCCCGAGAAGCATCCTCCTCCCCTAAATAATCATCCCCATCATCATCCTCCTCCTCCTCTTCCTCTTCTTCCTCCACCTTGTCCAGGAGAGGTCCCTGAGCAGACAATGGCGGACTGTCATAAAGGCTTCCCTCCTCCTCTTCCTCCTCATCTACCTCGGCTGCAGACGCCTGCTCCTTAATGTGCATCAAAGTTTGCATGAGCAGACGCATAAGTGGGATGCTCATGCTTATGATGGCATCGTCTGCGCTTACAAGCCATGTGCATTCCTCAAAACACTGAAGGACTTTACAGAGGTCTTTCAGCTTCGACCACTGCACACCTGTCAACTCCATGTCTGCCCTCAAAGTGCCTGCCCGTGTATCCTCCCACAAATGCATTACGGCCTATTTCTGTTCGCACAGCCGCTCAACCATGTGCAGGGTGGAGTTCCACCTTGTTGCAACGTCGATACTTAGGCGGTGCTTGGGAAGGTGGAGCAATAGCTGCAGTTTCTGCATACGACTGGAGTGTACCGGCGACCGGCGGATGTGCGAGCATAGTCTTCGACCCTTATGGAGCAGGCCTGTTTACTCCGGATAATTATTGAGGAAGCACTGCACCACCAGGTTCAAGGTGTGAGCCAAGCAAGGTATGTGTCTGAGTTTTGAAAGGGCTATGGCTGCCACAAAATTCTGGCCGTTATCACTAACTACCTTGCCTGCCTCAAGATGTAGACTGCCCAGCCATGACTCAGTTTGTCGCTGAAACTAGTCGGCCAGTACCTCCGTGGTGTGTCTGTCGCCCAAACACATCATCTGCAACACAGCCTGCTGACGCTTTCCACTACCTGATCGATAGGGGGACACCTCGTGTGCAACACTGGCAGCTGCAGATGGAGTGCTCGTGCCACTGCGCTCTGTGGATGAGCTTTCGCTTCTAGAGGAGGAGGAGGAGGGTCGAACGCCTACAGCCAACTGTTTCCTATACCGTGGGCTAGGCAGCACTGTCCCACCACCGCTGTCCCCTGTGGACCCTGCATCCACCACATTAACCCAGTGCGCAGTGATGGACACGTAACGGCCCTGGCCATGCCTACTGGACCATGCATCAGTTGTGAGGTGGACCTTTCCACTCACTGATTGCTTGAGTGCATGGACTATGCGGTCTTTCACATGAAGGTGGAGGGCTGGGATGGCTTTACGAGAAAAGAAGTGGCGACTGGGTAGGTCATAGCGTGGTACTGCGTAGGCCATGAGTACGCGGAAATCTGCACTTTCAACCAACCGGTAGGGCATCATCTCTAACAAGATTAGTTTGGCAATGTGGGCGTTCAAACCCAGTGTGAGAGGATGAGTACTTTCTTGTCCTACACATAGTCTCTGGTAAGGTGAGCTGGACTTGAGAGCTGCATATGGTGGAACTAGCGGTGGACATGGCGGACTGAGAGAGGGTTGATGATGGTGATGGAGTTGGTGTTCTTTCTGATGGCCTAGATTCAATCTTTCGTTGATATAACATTGTGATTCCCTGACTGCTTTGGCCTTGCGACGACACCTCAACATTTGCTGCTGGTGGTGTGCTAACCGGTGGGCTTACAGTGGGGGGAACAATGTAGCATTGCTGACTACCTTCTTTGGGAGCAGTTGCACATGTGGTACGTGAGGTTTGGTAGTCCGTCCATGCTTGCAAGTGCATGGTGGTTAAATGTCTAAGCATGCAACTGGTATTCAAATTTCTCCGATTTTTCCCTCGGCTAAAGGTCTTTGCGCACTTCTTACAGATAACCTTTGCCTGATCATTAGAATTTTGTTCAAAAAAGTGCCACACTGCACTCTTCCTACTATGGTAGACATTTTGAGGCCTTGCACGCTGGCCGCCTGGCCAAGCTGTCCTGCAACTCTTTTGCTTTTTGTAACCTGGTTTTGGACTGCTCCAGGCCTGCCAGATAACAGCTGTTGCGATGTCGATGCCTGCTGCGGATGCTCCTCTTCTTCTGAGTTATTGACAGCGGCACCCTCTTCCCCCAATGGATGCCAATCTGGGTCAACAACTGGGTCATGCATCACCTCCTTTTCAATGTCATGTGCACCTTCCTCTGTGTCACCGTGTATGGTGGTATAGTATGCGGGAAGGGGCACCTGAGTTTCATCAGGGTCAGATTCTGGCTCAGTACACTGCGAGGACAATGTAGTGCTCTGAGTGAATATACCAGCAGATAAATCTAGCAGTGGCTGTGCATCAGTGCACTCCATGTCAGATTCATCTTCGACTGGGGAATTCACGATTTGGCTTGATAACCCAGGCATGGTACGAGAAAAGAGCTCCATAGAGTAAACTGTAGTGTGGCCTGCCGCATCCTTCACTTTTGGTAGAGGTGAAGAACACAAGGAAAGGTGTTGTTTCTGACCAGGAGCCTCCACTGACGATGCAGTGCTTTTATTTTTTGAAACTTCAGAAGAGGAGGCGATAGAGCTGGAGGCTGTGTCAGCAATGTAAGTCAAAACTTGTTCCTTAAGCTCCGGCTTTAAAAGCGGTTTACCTACTCCCAGAAAAGGGAGCCTACGAGGCCTTGTGGAGCCAGGCAATGACGCCAGCTCACCACCTCCTGCCTTATGTGCTATTGTGCTTTTGCCACAACCAGCAGAAGCACCACCACCAACACCACCATCAGGACCAGCTGGCAACCCCCGCCCACTTCCACAGCCTCTTCCACCATACTTCTTCATTTTTTTGAAAAAGGTACCCAAAATAACAGCTATATGGTACTGTAAAACAAGGTAAAGGGTCTATAGAGTATTGGTGAGAATTTGAATCTCACTGTAGATTGGAGGACGCTGAACTATTGTCTCAGGCCAAGTAGAGATTACACAGCAATGCGACAGGCAGAAATTGGCTGGTGTATGAGAAGACAGAAGCTGTATAGAGTATTGGTGAGAATTTGAATCTCACTGTAGATTGGAGGACGCTGAACTATTGTCTCAGGCCCAGTAGAGATTACACCTCAATGTGACAGGCAGAAATTGGCTGGTGCATGAGAAGACAGAAGCTGTATAGAGTATTGGTGAGAATTTGAATCTCACTGTAGATTGGAGGACACTGAACTATTGTCTCAGGCCCAGTAGAGATTACACCGCAATGTGACAGGCAGACATTGGCTGGTGTATGAGAAGGCAGAAGCTGTATATAGTATTGGTGAGAATTTGAATCTCACTGTAGATTGGAGGACGCTGAACTATTGTCTCAGGCCCAGTAGAGATTACACCGCAATGTGACAGGCAGAAATTGGCTGGTGTATGAGAAGGCAGAAGCTGTATATAGTATTGGTGAGAATTTGAATCTCACTGTAGATTGGAGGACGCTGAACTGTTGTCTCAGGCCCAGGACAGATTACACCGCAATGTGACAGGCAGAAATTGCCTAGTGTATGACTAACTACAAGGTGTATATAGAATTGGGAAGAATTGGAATTTCCCTAGAGTGTAGGTCTGTAAGAACGGACAAACTCCTCGGCTTTTCCTTACAGAGTCATACACAGATAGCTTCAATTTGGCCGTGATAACAGTCGGTACATGGTACTGTGTGAGGAGCGTACACCGCTGTACGATGTGTGAAAAAATGAACGCTCAGTAACTCACCAGGACAAAACAATAACATTTGGATTGCTTTGAAAAAAGCAGTTTGCTCAGCAGTGTGAAAACAGCAATGCAGCTATCAGGGAGTCTTAAAAGGCAGCCTAATAACCAACAGAGCTGATGCACCAAAATATAGCCTCCCCTTGCACTGCACAGTAACTGGTGTGTTGTACAGGCAAAATCACTAGCAGCAGAAGTAGTTTATGGTATCTTCTTCCCTGCCTAACGCTCGCACTACAGAATCATCAGCAGCAGCAGCTCTCCCTATTCTGAGATCAGCATAAGTAACATGGCGGTAGGCGTGCACGCCCTTTTATACCCCCTTTGACGCCACACAAAGCAAGTCAATCACTTGCATGCTCTTCACAAACGTGGTGGTAACCGCTGCCTATGTCATCACGCTGCCCACAGTGTCCGTTCTACCTGATTGGCTGAAAAAGGGCGCAAAAGCATCTTTTGAAACGCGACTTTGGCGCAATGGTCGCCGACCTCGTGGCCGATCTCACGCTAAGGTTAGGATTCGTTTCATGAAACCCCACTTTGGCGAAAGTCGGCTACTTTTGAATTTTTTCGACCCGTTTCGCTCAACTCTAGTGTTCACATTTCAAGAAATAAGGGCCTTACACCACAGAAGAGGCATCAATTTCACCACAGTAGAAATAGTATCATACGGACCAACAGTTCTTTCACTACACCCAATCCAGCAGATGGACACCCTACAAGAAGTGTTCACATTTAAAGGGAATCTGTCACCCCTTTTTTCAGATATCATATAATGATATCATTCAATTGTGTGTCACATAAGGATTCTCTTAGTACTTTTGCTTCCCCCTGACCCTGCACCTTTCATGCATAAATACCTTTTTTATATCGGTTCAGATGTATGTAAACTGCCACGGTCCGGTCTGATGGGCGGGGCTTATTCAACTGCTCCCCCCCTCCCTGTCTTGCTCTACACAAGAAGAAATGCGTAGAGCAAGACAGGCGAGGGAGCAGTTGAATAAGCACTTCTGTGCAGTACACACCTGGACCGGACTGTCCTAGACTGCTCCCAAGTTCCTTCCTGGCCTGACCTCGCCATGATGACAATTTCTTCTGCCTGTTTCGCCCCAGACTCAAAATCATCAGTCACCATGTTTGGATGCCTCTGGTAAAGTATCCATTTCATCTGTACCGAACTCGTCGAAGCTCCAACTTCCTTCATCTCCTTAGTCCTGCCCTAAAAGCATCTGCCCAGGTGATAAGTCGCCACATGTTTCCTTTCCTGCACTGGCCCACTGCTATGACACAGTGGCCGTGGGTAACGTGGGCTGCAGCACTTTAACGTTACGTTGCTACCAAGCTGTCCGGGCCTATATTCCATATGGACACTTGGGGACCCTGGCCCCGTCTGACCTAACTTCCTAGAAACTTCTCTCTTACTACCCGGCAGCCCCTCCTACGCTTAACCCTCTATGAATATCCTATAAACTATACCTACAAGGCCTACTAGTAAGCCCCCTTCTAGTGGCCCACAACAGAACTACACTTACCCTATGTATGAGAACTATATACTAAAGTGCCCTCCTCTAATATCCCCACAAAGATGCACTTGCCCTAAACTGTACATGAATATCAATATAGATCACTTTACATTATATAAAGAATAACACTAAGAAACGCAGGCTCCAAAGCATGGTAACACATATATAAATGTGGTAGTACCAAAAAGGTCAGTGGTAATACATGTTCCTGCATAGCAGTACCGCAAGCATTCATCATAGACATCAACATTAGCAATATGTAAACATTAACAGATTAAAGACAAATAGAGAAAGGGAAGCAAGGATGTAATTCAATCTCACCCCCTTCCACTTCTCCTTTCCTTGAAGTTGGACATCCTCAACCAAGGTGTGATACAAACATTTTCTGAAACTTTTCCCACTGTAAATAACCGCAAGTCACTTGGCTTAATGTAAGCCGCATCCGGTACGCACCGCAGTTCATGACGCACAGGTGTCGTCCCTGGTTCTCAGTCCTCCAGGAGATAGAGACCTTCATCAATAGCAGTGGACAGTTTGTATTTACATTTTCCACAAGTGAGGAAGCAGTCCTAGGAGAGGAGCTCCCCCTTCCCTTGAGGGGAGTACAGTCTTTCCTGGGGTCTCCGGTTATGAAGACAGTTTCTCCTTTTTCCAGCAGAATGGGCGTAACAGGCACAACAAAAGCAAAAGAGTCCATAGGCTCCATATATTCTGCCTAGCTCGTAGTCCTCTAGGCCAAAATCAAATACCTAATAAAAACACAACTGACATGGACAATGCTTCACCTTCAATGTTGCCAGAGGCCGAACTTCACCTGCTTACCGTGACCGGGGGGAATTTCTTCTGGAGGGGCTAAAGTGCCCACAGGGATGTGGAACAGTCCCAGCAGCTCCAGGATGCAACAAGCATAACACATATTTTTCTTTCCAAGTTTCACTGGCACATACCGCATGTTGCTCTTTCAGATGCCTTCTCTGCAGCCGCAGAAGATGTAGATTGCGCCATTGTAGTGCCACCAGGCTCCAGGGTGTTGGTTGATGTTTGAGCCTGCACTGAGTACAGAAATAGGCCAATGTCGTTCTCGTCATTATGGGTAACCGCAATTGCATGATACCCGCGAAGGCAGTCCTCCTTGAAGAAAGAAACCCAGTCTCCTTTTTGTAGCAACCGCCCGAACTTGATTGATGCCATGTTGACATACACCTTGGCGTCCATTACTTCTTCCCAAATGAAGCCGTAGCCCCGATCGGTGTCAGTGTATACCAACCATCCGCTGGTGCGTCGCTCCGCCAGAACGCCCCCGCCAGGCCACCGCAGCTCCTTCCAAGCCTTCCTCTCCTGCTGCTTCTTATCATGGATAATTCCTTCCACCCAGATGGCCTGCCTGGGCATGGGGAAGGGACCCTCTGCTGCCGGGTTGGAGTGTGTGGCCCCCAGAGCTGCGGCTGAGTGAGAGACAGGTTGGACCTCCGATGGCTGGGGCAAAGGGACTGGCTCCTCCATGGGGGGACACGAGGGCGGACTACGGCTTCTGGGATGGAATTTTGTGAGGAGGGCCTCCCTTCCAGGATCATGGACAAGGGCACACTCACTCGCTCCGATGGGGCTGAGGTGGACGTGGCACACCCCAGAACGTGGGCTCTTCCGTGGGAACACCCGCGTGCTTGGTGGTTGACTGGTGTGTGGGTTCATTCTTAACTTATGGTCGCTGTTCCTCCTGGGCATTCGCTAGTTCCGGTTCCCGCTGAGCAAATAGTGGGGGCTCCGGTTCATCCGATCCTCGGGTCCGACGCTGCACTGCTGGTTCTGCACGTACAGTATCCCGCCCCTGAAAAGGTGGTAACTCCGTCAGCTGGACGCTCCGTGGCCGAGGCAACTCCACAGATGGACAGATGGGTGTCTTCGCTGGTTCCTTGCTGATTTCAGGAGGCTGGGCTCTCGCTCTTTCTTGCTGCCACCTCCACTCAATGTGGCCCACGCCTTGGCAGCTACAGATGCATGAATGCTGCATCGTGGCCTGTTCAAGTTCACAAAATGGCGCTACACAGCTCCTTCTGGAGTTTCCTTCTGAGTCCTCCTACCCGTTACCCGGTGAGACCACCTCCAGCTGCCCCTCCCATCCATTGTTGGTCAGTGGAGCAGTGTAGGGAGAGTTGCTGCGGAGCAAGGGAGAGATTTGTTTGCTTCGTACTTAGTGTGGGTATACCATAAATAATACACATATCCATCTCAAGTAACAATTCGTCTGAGGACTAATAAAGCTGCATAGATATCAATGCTAGGCAGGCAGGAAGTGTATGTGGCAGAATTCAGTGCATATAGCAAGAGGGTCCATTCCAGTTCTGTCTGCTGCTGCTGCTGCCTACTGCAGATATTTCTAGACATAGCCCCATGTATCGGGGCCAGGAATAATTTTTTTGGGATCTTGATCCTGATGATTGGCTCTAAAAGCAATCCAGAGAACATTGTTTTTCTGCTCCATTTGCTTATTGGCACTGTGGAATACAGTCAGATCCTTTCCATACTACAACACTAAAAATACAGCTTTTAAACTGGGGTTTAGCCATCACACGGATCACATATCAGAGCGATCAAAATTGTGCCATTTCAGGTCTCCATTTAAATTTTTTTTGCAGTGTCTTACCCAAATTATTGACACCAGTTTCCTGTAAAAAAAAAAGGTTACCTACAGACTAGATATTTCAAACTGATTTGTCCGTCACATGGATCACATATCAGTGCGCTCAAAATTGTGCCATTTCAGGCCTCCATTTAAATTTTCTTGCAGTGTCTTACCAAATTATTGACATCAGCTTGCTGAAAAAAAAATAGTTATCTACAGACAAGATATTTCAAACTGTGGTTTGTCAGTCACATGGATCACATATCAGTGCACTCAAAATTGTGCCATTTCAGGCATCCATTTAAATTTTTTGCAGTGTCTTACCCAAGTTGTTATGAATGAAACAAAGAACCTGGCACTCAACTAAAGGTTACAGAGAAAAATAGATGCTTTATTCAATCCCAGACAGTGGTACATCAAAACGTTTCAGTATGACACATAGACCTTCATCAGTTTGTCATGATCCAGGTTGGATCTGACAGATAAATGTACAAAGTAACCTTTTTTTTCCCTTAAACTGTGTACTTAAGGTTGGTTTTTGCCCCCGGTGGCCATTAGGGTCATTGCACTGGTGTTTTTAGTTCTAGTTTGCCCCCGGTGGTGGTTAGTGTTATTGCACAGGAATCACTAACAGGTGTGATTGCTCAATAAAGGTGTGTCAGTTGTGCTCATTCACTGTTGGTGATATTATTGGTCCTTTCCAACCATCCTTGGGGAAGGAGGGAGCTGGAGGAGAGTCCCAGGCAGCTCAGTCAGAGTCTTGGAGTGGCAGCTACGCTGTCAGTGAGGAGTTCCTGCAAAGCTTGGTGGAGTGGCAGCTATGGTGTAGAGCTGCACTCAGTTGCTGGACTCTGTTGCTGGAAAGCTGCACTCAGGTGATGGACTCTGTTGCTGGACAGTTGCACTCAGGTGCTGGACAGCTGCACTCAGGTGATGGACTCTGTTGCTCCAAGGCGTCACTCGGGTGCTGGACGCTGTTGCTGTAAAGCTGCACTCAGTTGTTGGACACGGTCAGAGGAAGATGCACTCAGGTGTTGGACTCTGTTGCTGGGAGCATTAGCAACAGTGCAAAGCTAAGTGGTGTTCCCTGTTTGTCACTTTCCCTTATGTGTGTTTCAGTGCAGTGGTGGGATTAGTGTCTGCACCGTACACTTCACTAGAAAGGGCTAGGTGCAGGGTGAGCTAGGGATATTAGGCATCCTGATTAGCGCCCAGTGCAGAACCGGCCTAGGGATTGTTAGGAGTGTAGAGACACTGACTCAGGGGAGTGCAGGAGGTCTCCACGTTCTCGTTCCCTATCGCAGGGCCACCATTGTAATTGTTTCCCTGGTTTTCCCCTTTATTCTGAAATTCACCCTCCTGGAGGCGGTGTATCCAGACATACAGTACGTGTACCACAGAAATTCGCCTGCAGGAGGCGTTGTATCCGGCTGCACGTGCTATTATTTAAATTCGCCCTGCAGAAGGCGGTGTATCCAGGGTCACGCGTGTAATATAAATTCGCCCTGCTGGAGGCGGTGTGTCCAGTCGCGCGTGACCATGACACAGTTGCTGTGAGATACATAATAACATAAATATACAAAACAAACCATGGGAGAACAACAAAAGAAAGGCAGTAAGATAAACATAAAATAAAGTATATACAATTAGTTGGCAATTTGACCATATAGAAACAATTCGTATCAGAGTCTAGGCACAGTCAGAAGGTGGTAGAGATCACTGAGAGAAATGACATATCGTACTTATCAGTAAGGTGGGATGAGGAGTAAGTTATAGCTGTAGAAAACTAGCTTGGGATTAGCCACCTATGATAAAATGGACAAAAGTGCACAAGGTGAAACCGTAGATCAGTGTGCAGAAAATGAGGACACGGAAGCAGAATAAGTATAACATACCCATGAGGCAGAAAAACTGAAGCTTGTTCAGTCTGGGAGGAAGTATAATTGGATGCAACCAGAATGCACAAAATCGCAGAGGAGAAGCTTATTATATAAACTAGGCAGGAAAAAGGGCGTCGGGTGCGTCAGAGTTAAGTTACCTGGGAAACACTGGTGCGGACGCGGCATCTACCACTCATCTGCGTGATACCGCAGGAGAATTAGGAGAATGGCACAATTCATCAGAAGGATAGAATCAGAAAAGGAAATATTTATAGTCGTAAATCCAGGAAAAAAGTGAGGCTGGTGAGGTACTATTCAGAGAAAATGTTGTACAAGTGCTCGTGATAGACTGTGTCTGGATATCAATATAAGCGGCTCTAGGAAGATAGAGAAAAAGATGTTAGTCATCCAATATGTGCATGAATATGCATTGTAACAAATCAATCATATGGCAATGAACACAGCACAAGTATACAAACTGGGTGTACAATAATGACAAATATATTAAAGAAAAGATGGTAAATCGTACTCTCTATTCAGTCCTTTGGGAGCAAGAGTTAATGCTTCCACTCACTTTGCCACCACCACCACCCTGTCTTCCACACGGTCAAGTCTCAGTAGCCGTGAGTCTGTGCCGCATATTCCTCACCCTGATCCTCCTTCCTCCCAACATGCCGAGTGCCCGAGGACAACTGATTCCACACTTGGAAACTCCGAAGAGCTATTCACTTTTCCATTTATAGATTCAGGCCTCTTGCATGGTCCACTTGAAGTGGGGCAAGAGGAGATCGCATGTAGCGATGCCCAAATATTTGAGCAGCCAGTATCATACGAAGGCAACGGTGGGAAAGAGTCACAAGAGGTGGACGATGCTGAGACACAATTGCTAGAAAGTCAGGAGGAGGACCAGGGTGCGGAAGTGGAAGACGAGGTGATGGATGATGGATAATATAGTAACTGACCCAACCTGGCAGGAGGACATGCAGAGCGCAGACAGCAGCACACAGGTGGAGGGAGGTGTAGCACCCCAAAAGGCAGGAAGAAGCAGTGTGGTGGCCGCAGACAGAAGGCAGGCAACCATTCCTCATAACACCAACATGATGGAAGTTGCCAGTACAACTGTTAGGTCTTCCCGAGTCTGGTTGTTTTTTTGAAGACTATGCCGAAAACCCAAAAAAGGCCATTTGCACCACCTGCCAGGCCAGCATCAGCAGGGGTAGCAAAACTACCAGCCTGACCACCACAGCATGATCAGGCGCATGGCAGCAAAGCACCCTACTTTGTGGGCCGAATCCCAGGGTCCAGGAACAGTGTCTGCGGGTGACACCACTGCTTCTTCTGTTGTTGTGCATGCAAGCCAATCCCCTGTACATGGTGGATGTGACGATGCCTCCTGCCCTGCACCTGTCGTTGCACACACTCAACTAGCACCATCATCAAGCACGTCCACATCCTTGTCCCAGCGCAGTGTTCAGTTGTTCATACCCCAGTCCTTGGAATGCAAGCGCAAATACGCAGTCAACACCCCACAGGCCACACTACTAAAGTCAGCTACAGCTTCCGCCTTTCTTGTCGTGCTTCAGCAGCGTTTGCTGCTTCTGGCTCACCGACTGGTGTGTGATGTCCCCACATGTTGGAACTCAACACTGTAGATGTTGGAAAGGATTTGTGAGCAAAAGAGGGCAGTTGTTGACTACCAGCATCAACAAGGCAGTCGTTATTCAGTTCAGACTCCACACATAAGACCTCAGGAGTGGACATAGATGTCAGACATATGTACCATCCTCCAAAACTTTGAGGACTCCACCAAGATGGGGAGTGTCAACGATGCCATAATTAGCATCTCCATCACGCTTCTCTGTGTTGTGAAATGCTCTCTGATCACAATCAAAGAGGATGCATTGCAGGTGGAGCATGATGAGATGGAGCAACGAACCATACAGGGTGATAACACACAGCCCAGCCTCATCTCATCCCATCGTGGATTGGGTGACAATGAGGAAGAGGAGGAGGAGAAGGAAGAACAGAAGCTAGTTTCATACTCTATAGATGGTACTACCTGCACAACTGTCATACCGTCTGTTCAGCGTGGATGGCCTGAGGACAGGGAGGAGGAGGAGAGCATGGTCAGTCATCCTCTTGATGAGGACACGGAAGTCTTGCCTGTTAGCAGTCTTGCGCACATGGCTGAGTTTATGTTACGCTGCCTTTCCCATGACCCTCGCGTTCTCAAAATTTTGGGTGACAGTCATTACTGGCTAGTGACACCTCTAGACCCATGCTACCAGAAGAACTTTCTATCTCTTATTCCCGAGGTGGCCAGGTCTACTAAAATGGAGCAGTATCAGAGGGCACTTGTTGCAGAATTATTAAAAAAATTCCCATCTGAAAATGCTGGCGGCAGAGATCACAGTTCATTGGACAACCAAGAAGTATAGGTGAGAGAGACACAACTCCAATCCAGCAGAAGCAGGTGAACACTGGCAAAGTTCTGTGAGAGTTTTCTCAGACCCTCCCTTCGCACAGACCTCTCACAAGGAGTGCAACGTTTTGGAAGATGCTAAGGGAGTATCTTGCTGACCGTACCAAGATTCTCCGTGATTCCTCTGTACTTTATAATTATTTAGTATCCAAGCTGGACATGTGGCATGCACTGGCTCTCTACGCCTTGGAGGTCCTGGCCTGCCCTGCCACTAGTGTTTTGTCAGAGCAGGTTTTTAGTGCCACTGGTGGAATTATAACTGATAAGCACATCTGCCTGTCAACTGAAAATGCTGATAGGATGACTCTTATAAAGATGAACAAGGGCTGGATTGGGCAAGACTTCTCAACACCTCCGAATGATAGCAGGGTAACATAAACTCAAATGGGAGGTCTATTCCCATGCATCTCTTCACACCCACACATGGGTATAAGCTTCCTGATTTTGGCTATTTGATGTTGTCTTCCTCCTTCTCCTCATCCTCATCCTCCACCACCATATTACCAAGGTGACTGTGGTCCGTGATGCAACACCCACATAATTTTTTTAAAAGGTGTTTATGATGCCCGTAAAAAAATGGTTATATACAGTATGTTCATGTATTCCCCCCAGGGGTAAATGTTTGTCAGCCCAAACACTTAACGCATGGACATTACAAGTATGGAAGAACCGCTCCTTTCTAATGGGAACTTTTGTTTTTGAGGCCCTCTTCCACCTCTCTTCCAAGGGGCATTGGAGTGCCTCCAAATTTTTGGCAGCCCTTGCATTCAATGCATAGGCAAACACTATGGGAGACCCACTTTCTAATAATGGGAACATTTTTTATAAGACCCTCCTCTATGTCTTTTCAAAGAGGCATTGGCGTGCCTCCAAATTTTTGGCACCCCTTGCATTCACTGCATAGGCAAACAGTATGGGAGGACCACTTCCTAATAATGGGAACATTTTTTCATAATGCCCTCCTCTACATCTCTTCAACGGGGCTTTGGAGTGACTCGAAATTTTTGGCAGCTCTTGCATTCACTGCATAGGGAAACAGTACAGGAGAACCACTTCCTAATAATGGGAGCATTGTTTTCAGGAGGCCCTCTTGTACGTCTCTTCTTAGGGATATAAGGGGGCATCCAAAATTTTGGCAGCTCTTGCATTCACTGCATAGGCAAACAGTATGGGAAACCAACTTCCTAATAATGGGAACATTGTTTTCAGGAGTCCCTCCTGTATGTCTCTTCAAAGGGGTATTGGGGTGCGTCTAAATTTTGGGCAGGCCTTGCATTCACTGCATAGTCAAACAGTATGGTAGAATCACTTCCTAATAATGGGAACATTGTTTTCCGGAGGCCCTCATGTACGTCACTTCAAAGGTGTATTGGGGTGCTTATAAATTTTCCGCAGTCCTTGCATTCACTGCATAGGCAAACAGTATGGGATAACCTGTTGGAATATGTTTGGTGCAACAACTCCATTCCTGTCTGTGAATGCTTAGTTGCTAGATTTGTATGCTATTTATAAAGATAAAAAAGACTCCCAGAGGCTAACACAGGAAGAGCATGTGACTGTATTTCCTGTTTTCCTGTGTCTGTGTATGGAAGATGAAGCAGCCTGCTGCAGATGCTGCACACATAAAGACACCCAAATTATTTATTCCTGATCTATTAAGCTTATCAAATATTGTTCCTGAATAAAGAAGCTCTGTTGTCACACGCTTGGAGAGTATCCTGAATAATCCACTGCCAACAGGTTATGGGCCCAGAGTGACACTGAACCCCACAGTAACACAGCAACAGAAGCCCAGAGCAAAAGCAGAACGGAGCAACAGAGAAGATGTCCACTAGCAGCAATCCTGTCAAGTTCTCAGTGCCAAGCCTCACTAACCAGAACTACCAGTCCTGGAAATTCAATGTGAAGATGCTGCTCATAAGATAAGGTACTGTACATGGAAATATACTCAGGAACAAGTGCCTCATCCATTACCAGATGATTGGCTAGAGAAGGATCAGAAAGCACAAAGCACTATCTCCCTCAGTGTAGATGATAATCAGATTGTGCATACATGCAAGTGTGCAACTGCAAAGGAGATGTGGGATGAGTTACAGAAAGTGCATGAAAGATCAAATCTCAGCAGTAAGCTTTATCTCATGAGAAAGCTGTATCAGTCTATGCTAAGTGATGGACAGATTATGCAGAACTATATAAGAAACACCCTAGAGATTGTGGAGCATCTCAGGGGTATTGGAGAAGAAATGAAAGATTTTCATGTTGCTGCACTTCTATTAAGTGGTCTTCCAGAGAGTTATGACACACTTGTGACTGCACTAGATGCACGGCCAAATTATGAGCTAGCACTAGAATTTGTTAAACTCAAATTTGTGGATGAATTCAAGAGAAAAACACAGCATGTAAGCAGCAGTAATAATCCAGAGAAGAAACAGCATTAAACACATAGATTACTCTTATATTTAGGGAAATCCTAAGAGAAACTCATGAATCTTTTGTCTGTAAATAGCCTGGCCACCTTAAATCAGACTGCAGAATTTGGAAAGCAAGAATGAGTCAGCTTAAAAGGCAGAACAGTGATCAAACAGTTAAAACAGCTGTAAAGGAAGATTCTGCATGAGTTGAAGCTGCATTTAATGCCAGTACACGCCCATCTGCAAAGCATATATGGTAAATAGATCCTGGAGCAAGCAGTCATATGACAAATAACAAGGATTTCTTCACTGACCTTAATGAAAGCAAGTCAGAAAAGGTCATTTTAGCTAATGGTCACTATATGACTTCAGAAGGAGTAGGAGACGGCTGCCTCCACTGTCCATTTTCCTCAGCACAAAGCAGAAAGATCCCAATAAAGGATGTTCTCTATGTTCCCAGCCTTGAAAGCAATGTTCTGTCAGTAAAGAAGCTCACGCAAAAGGGGAATGTAGTTACTTTTAAAGATAACAGCTGCATCATCTCAAAGAAGGGTCACACTCTTGTAGAAGGAAAAATCTAAGATGAACTTTATTAGCTAAAATGCAAAGAAAGAGTGTTCAGTGCTAGACAAGATCTACATAAGAACTGCATCCATGAATGGCACAGACGTCTTGGGCACAGAGACCCAGAAGCAGTAAGGAAGCTAGCTCAAATTGCAAATGGTATTGAAATCAACCGGTGTAGTCAAATGATGAAGTGCACTAGCTGTCTTAAAGGGAAAAATGTCCAGAAAATCCTTTACTAAAATAAGCACCACTAGATCTGCATGCCACTGTATCTGATACATACAGATGTATGTGGTCCAGTAAATGTTCAAACTCCCAGCAAAAAGAGATATTTTCTCACATTTATTGATGGCTACTCCAGCTATACTGTCGCCTACCTGCTTCACAGTAAGGATGAAGTTGCACAGAAACTTGAAGAATATCTTGCTGTAGTGTTTAACAAATTTGGAAGAATACCAAAAGCCCTGTGTGCAGATAATGGAACCGAATATACATGTGGTAAAGTGCAAAACATTTTGAAAAAGAATGGAATCGTGTTCCAGACTACCATTCCATACAACCCAGAACAAAATGGCATTGCAGAGAGAAAGAACCGTACTCTGTGTGTCACGTGGACCCGTCTTGTGTGACACGACCTGCAGGTCGGTAACTGAAACAACAAGACAAGGCACGTGTAACTGTCCTGTGTGACATGACCCGCAGGCCGGTAACTAAAACAACAAGACACGAGGGAAGGGAAAACAGTTACAACGGTGGTGTCACGTGGACCCGTCTTGTGTGACACGACCCGCAGGTCGGTAACTGAAACAACAAGAAAAGGCACGAGTAACTGTCCTGTGTGACACGACCCGCAGGCTGGTAACTAAAACAACAAGACACGAGGGAAGGGAAAACAGTTACAATGGTGGCCCTGCGATAGGGAACGGGGACATGGAGACCTCCTGCACTCCCCTGAGTCAGTGTCTCTACCCTCCTAACGATTCCTAGGCCAGTTCCACACCGGGCGCCGATCAGGATACCTGAAATCCCTAGCTCGCCCTGAACCAATCCCTTACTAGTGAAGTGGACGTTGCAGAAACTAATCCAACCAACCACTGCACTTAAACATACATTGAGGAAAGTGACAAACAGGGAAACACCACTTAGCTTTGCTCTGTTGCTAATGCTCAAAGCACCAGAGTCCGACATCTGAGTGCATCATTTCCTCCAACCGGATCCAACACCTGAGTGCAGCTTTCCAGCAACAGAGTCCCGCATCTGAGTGCAGCTTTACCGCAACAGAGTCCAGCATCCGAGTGCAGCTTCCAGCAACAGAGTCCAGCATCTGAGTGCAGCTCTCTTCCAGAAACAGAGTCCAGCATCTGAGTGCAGTTCTCTTCCAGCAACAGAGTCCAGCATCTGAGTGCAGCTTTCACCATAGCTGCCACTCCACCAAGCTTTGCAAGAACACCTCGCTGACACCATAGCTGCCATTCCACTAAGCTCTGCAAGAACTCCACACAGACACCATAGCTGCCACTCCTTCTAGCTTTGCAAGAACTCCTCACTGACACCATAGCTGCCACTCCAGGATTCTGACTGAGCTGCCCGAGACTCCTCTCAAGTTCCTTCCTTCACCAAGGATGGTTGGAAAAGACCAATATCACCAACCGTGAGTGAAAACACCTGACACACCTTTATAGTTAGGAGCCAGAGTCTCACACCTGTTAGAGATTCCCGAGCAATAACGCTCACCACTATCAGGGCAAACTAGAACAAAAGACACCACTGTGTAATAACCCTAATGGCCACCGGGGCAAAACCAACTCTATGCAACCAGCTCAAAGGAAAATAAAGGTTACTTATTCAAAACCTGTCATATGCAACCTGGATCATGACACTGTGAAAGTGGAAGAAGTATGTTGTTCAATGCGAATCTACCTACAATGTATTGGGGAGAAGCCATCATGACAGCTTGCTATCTTCAAAACAGAGTGCCAGGTAATGCCACAAATAAAACTCCATTTGAGCTATGGAACTGCACGAAACCTAACCTGAAGCACCTCAGGACATTTGGAAGCAAATCATTTCTGTATGTTCCCAAAGAAAAACGTTCCAAGTGGGAATTACATGCAAAGCAAGGAGTCCTGGCTAGAAACTCAAAAGGGATACAGAATCCTGCACCCGGAGACCAACACAGTAACGATCAGCAGAGATGTAGTGATTGATGAAAACTCTGTATCGCTCAAATTCCATGAAGTTTTACCAGTTATTTGACCTAAGAAGTAAGAACAAGAATCTCAATCACCAAACCCAGACACCGAAAAGGAAAACACTGAAGTGTGGATAAGCTCTGAAGCCACCAAGGAAGACACAGAAGAACCAAGTCAACCTCCAGTCAGGAGACCAGAAAGGCCCAACAAAGGTATCCCAGCTAGATGCCTTTCTTATACTGTAAGGTCAGAACAATTCCTGAACCATAGCTACAGTCATGGCAAGAGATGCAATAACTGCTTCACGAGAAGCAGAATTGGATTAATGCCACAAATGAAGAGATGAAGTTCTTTCACCAACTCCAAACTTGGAAGCTTACTGAGCTCCCACAAGGAAAAAGAGCTATCAGATGTAAGTGGGACTTCAAAAACAAATATGACGTTTTAAGGCAAGATTGGTCGCAAAAGGGTACTCGCAAAAGTGTGGTGAAGATTATGATGCTACATTTTCTCCAGTTGCGAAGCAAACCACATTCAGAACTTTAATGTCTGTAGGTGCAGTTCAACAGATGGCAGTGAGACATTTTGACTTCATCCTTCCTACATGGTAACATTGAAGAAGAGTTGTACATGAGCCAACCTAAGGGATATATTAAAATGGGTGAAGAGCACCTTGTTTGTAAAATGCAAAAATCTCTCTGTGGACTTAAGCAGTCGGCAAGAGCTTGGAACTCGAAAATGAACAAAGTTTTGATGGATGAAGGATTTAAAATATCTCAAGCTGATCCAAGTTTGTATATGAAAAATGTAGCGAAGGGGTGTATGTATGTTCTCCTATATGTAGATGATGTAATCATGTATCATTAAGATGAAAAAGAAATTTCAAAGCTAGGCGAAATTCTCGATCAGCACTTTGAGACCTTGGAAATGTGACATTATTTGGGAATCCAAATCCAGAGAGAGGAAGATGGGAGTTTTCTTCTCAAAGTTCTAAAATTTCCACAATACTAAACCAGTTTGGAATGTCAGAAGCCAATGGTGCATCAACACAAATGGATCTGTCCTACTTAAAGTTGAAAGGAGACAAAGATCTGCTACTCAGCAATGAGAGTTACAGACAAGCAGTGGGGGCGCTTCTGTACATAGTAACATAGTTTTGAAGCCTGAAGAAAGACCTTTTGTCCATCTAGTTCAACCTATTTTAGTGCAGCTGTTCTGCATTGTTGATCCTGGGGAAGGCAAAAAACCCACAGAGTAGAAGCCAATATTCTCCATAGGGAAAAAAATTCCTTCCCCTAAGCTGGGTCAACCATCTACCTATAATATTATGTTATTCGTAACCTTCTATACTGTTACTCACAAGAAAAGCATCCATTCCTTTCTTAAATTCATTCAGTGAGTTGGCCATCACCACTTCCTCAGGAAGAGAATTCCAGAGCCTCACTGCTCTTACCGTGAAGAACCCTCTTCTATGCTGGTGCAGAAATTGTCTTTCCTTCAAACGAAGAGAATGCCCCCTTGTTCTTGTTACAGTCCTTGGTGGTACAAACAGTTCATTGGATAGATCTCTGTATTGCCCTCTGATATACTTGTACATATATATTATGTCTCCCCTAAGTTTTCTCTTTTCTAGAGTAAATAGACCTAATTTTGATAACCTTTCTGGGTATTGTAGTAAACTAACTCCATTTATCATTTTAGTAGCCCGCCTTTGAACCCTTTCAAGTTCAGTAATGTCTTTCTTGAGCACCGGTGTCCAAAATTGCACACAATACTCTAAGTGTGGTCTCACGAGTGATTTGTACAGAGGGAGAATTATGTTTTCATCTCGTGTCCCCAGACCTCTTCTAATGCATCCCATAACCCTATTTGCTTTTGTGGCAGCTGCCTGACACTGGGCACTCCAATTTAGCTTCTTATTGACTAAGATGCCTGTCTTTTTCCATGTCTGATTTCCCCAGCAATTTCCCATTTAGTAAGTAATCGTAGCATCTGTTTCTCCTTCACCTGTGCATAACCTTACACTTATCTGTGTTAAACCTCATTTGCCATTTTTCAGCCCAATTCTCCAATTTACTCAAATCTGTCTGTAGTTGCAAACTGTCCTCCTTTGTGTTAACTATCTTACATAGTTTTGTATCATCTGCAGACTGCAAATACTGATATTTTACTGTGTAAGCCATCCACTAGATCATTAATAAATATATTAAATAGTAGGGGGCCCAATACATAACCCTGTGGTACCCCACTAGTAACCCTGGCCCAATCTGAGTATGCACCATTAATAACCACTCTTTGTTTTCTATAACTAAGCCAGCTACCTACCCATCTACACACATTTTCCCCCAGCCCAAGCTTTCTCATCTTACTTACCAATCTTTTATGTGGGACAGTGTAAAATGCTTTAGAGAAGTCGAGATAAATGACATCCAATGATTCTCCTTGGTCCATTTGAGAGCTTACATCCTCATAGAAGCTGATCAGGTTAGTTTGACAGGAGCGATCCTTCATAAATCCATGTTGATATGGAGTTAAACATTTATTAACATTGAGATATTCCATAATGGAATAACCACAACTCGTCCGGATATCACAGCCACAGTCGGAAGAGACTGGAATGCAATTAAGAGAAGTCTTCAATATCTTAAAGAAACTCAAGGGCTAAATCTTAAGATATCTGCATCAGGAGATTTCACCCTCAGAGGTTATGTGGATGCGGATTGGGCTGGAGATTCAAGTGATCGTAAGTCAACAAGTGGTTACTTAGATAGGAGAAAATTCAATTTCTTGGTCCAGCAGAAAACAAGTGTTAGTTGCATTATCTTCTACAGAAGCAGAATATATGTCTGCTGCTTATGCAAGTCAAGAAGTAATTTGGTTGAAACTACTTTTGGAAGATTTTGGTAAGCCATTAGCTCAACCAACAGTTATCTATGAGGACAACCAAGGATGCATTAAACTTGCCAGCAGTGAGATTAGTCGAAGGACTAAGCGCATTGATGTAAATCATCACCACTTACATGATTTAGTGGAACGTGGTGTATTCGAGTTTGTTCATTGCGAGTTTGACAAGATGATAGCTGATGGTATGACAAAGCCATTATCAAGAGCCACGTTTTTGGACTTCAGAATTGGAATGGGACTAACAGGATAAGTAGTTGTTGAGTGGGGGTGTTGGAATATGTTTGATGCAACAACTCCATTCCTGCCTGAGTGTTTAGTTGCTAGATTTGTATGCTGGTTATAAAGTTTAGAAAAAAACTCCCAGAGGCTCACACAGGGAGAGCATGTGCATGTATTTCCTGTTTTCCTGTGTCTGTGTAAGGAAGATGAAGCAGCTTGCTGCAGATGCTGCACACATAGAGACACCCAAATGATTTATTTCTGGTTATTAAGCTTATCATATATTGTTCCTGTTTGTTCCTGAATAAAGAAGCTCTGCTGTCACACACTTGGAGAGTATCCTGAATAATCCGCTGCCAACAGAACCACTTCCTAATAATGGGAACATTGTTTTCAGGAAGCACTGTTATACGTCTCTTCAAAGGGATATAATGGTGCGTCCAAATTTTTGACAGCTCTTGCATTGTGCATCTCTTCAAATGGGTATTGGGGTGCATCTAAATTTTGGGCAGGCATTGCATTCACTGCATAGGTAAACAGTATGGGAGATCCACTTCCTAATTATGGGAACATTGTTTTCAGGAGTCCCTGCTGTATGTCTCTTCAAAGGGGTATTATGGTGCGTCCAAATTTTTGACAGCTCTTGAATTCACTGCATAGGCAAACAGTATGGGAGACCCACTCCCTAATAATGGGAACATTATTTTCAGGAGGCACTCTTGTATGTCTCATGAAAGGGGTATTGGGGTTCGTCTAAATTTTGGGTAAGCCTTGCATTCAATTTATTGCATAAGCAAACAGTACGGGAGAACCACTTCCTAATTATGGGAGCATTGTTTTCAAGAGGCCCTGCTGTACAGAAAAATGCTTGAGTTTCCCATAGACTTACATTCGGCTTGTTGCTTGGGTCAAGCACCCGAGCATTCTGCAATGTCCACACGGTATAAGGAATTCAAGAGAGAACGCTTTATCTGTACTTTATTCTTCTCGTTCTTCCTCCAGCATGCAGCATCACATTTCCCTCATCAGGCTAAACTGAAACTGAAATTCCACCAACCCACTTCCTGTCTATAACCTTCCAGTCACAAGATTTCCTTTCTTAAAGAGATAGGTAAAATCATTATACATTACATCATCCCTTTTTTTCTTTTTTTTTTTAATATATATCAACAAACTCAAAAAAAAATTGACAAGGCAACAACGCGAAAAGAAGAAAAAGAAAAGAGAGAAAAAGAAAAAACAAAGAAGAACATCCAAGAAAAGACATATGTCTGTACTGTCTTATTTGTTCATTTCAAATCAGGCATTTTAATTACATCTCTTCAATAAGTCTCGATGGAGCCCTTCTTTCCCGTGTAGGTGTAGGGAAGGTGACCGGACGGACGGACGGACTAGTCAGAGTGAAGAAAGATAGGTTTGCACAGTGTAGGTAGGAGTCAGTGATTACAGTGGGGAAACAACTAGGAAAGTGTAGTGGACGTGCAGTACCTTGGGATGACCATTAGATGGCAGGGTGGAGTGTGAGCAAAGGACTTTACAGCAGCTTAGGGCTTTAGAAACCGTTGGTCATGGGGGGCGTGGTGACAGTTAGAGTGACAGTTTCAAGGAACCGGGGGAGTTATAAATACTGAGGGAGGGTTCCAGAAAGTTCCAGTCCCCAGGGGGAGCTCAAGTGACAGGAGGACTACGACAGTCTGTAAACTCTGAGGAGAATCCAGACCAGGGGGACTGAGGAGAGAGGACGTCAGGGGGGTGGTCCTGACAGGAAAGGACCGCAGTTGAGACGAGGTACTGGGTGTAAGACACCGTATGTGACACGACGACTGAGCAGTAGAAGCGCTGTTGGTTAATGGGCCTAAGGCGGCCACAGTGATGGAACTGTCAGGAGCGTCGACAGTAAAGGAGGGGACGGTGTGTGCAGACACGTCTCCAGTGTACGGTGTGAGAAGCGGCTCTGGAAACGGAGGGCCGCGAGGTGTGCCGTCAGTCGGACGGCAAGTGAAGAAATAAACTTGGACCTGTTGCACCCAGAATCTGCCTCCATCGTGTCTCTGTTGTCATCTCTGCGCGGTATAAAAGTAGGACCACCCCCCCCAGCTCGGCACCCCACCACCGACACTACATTTGGCGTAGTCGGCAGGATCGCCGTCGCTAATACATCATCTTCTGCGGCAGACCTGCCTCAAAGAATGGAAAAGGACTTGGACTACTCTGTTTGGATTACAATTACCTGTGGATTACAAATGACCTACCTGTGGAATACAAATGGGAAGCGCTGTGGCGGATCTGTGTGGCCAGCAGAGGATCCGGGGCGGTACCAGGTACTGTGCAGTATGGCGGTGTTGCTTCAGCGCAGAGGAGAGGTCCGGGTGTTAGCAGTCATGTTGAATGGACTGGGACCCCCTCCAACGTATCCCAAAAGGAAGCAGTATGTGCCTGGAGATCGACGCTTCCATATATTGGACCCTGACAGGAGGGTGGAGAGGCCTGCCGACACCTCACCTCACAGAGGGAGTGGCACAGAAGAAAAACTTGGCTGCGGCTGTCTGATGCCATTCGAGTGCTGCCCAACGGACGGTATGAGACTCTGCAGGTGTCGGGGCATCGGCCGCCTAGAGTGGCAATGGCGGCGAGAGATGGAGCTGCACCAGAAGTCATCTTCAGATTTACGGGCAGGCAGCGGGATGCTGAGCCGGGGAGCGGAGCCTGAGGGGAGTCAGCGAAAACGGCCGCCACCAATACCAGCAGAGGACTTCTCAGCGGAGCCCCCGAGTTTAGGGGAAAAACCCGCGGGACAGTGGAGCGAGGGACGGAGGCTGCGGGTGAAGCCGCGTATTGATGTGATGGAGGCCGCAGCGCCGGGGAAGGTGAGAGTACCCCCGGCACCACCAGTGCCTCCGCCAGCGGCCCTCATCATTCCGCCGCAGCACGCTGCCCCCTGCGCACCGGAATGCCTGGGTACATCGGGCCCAGTGGTGTATGCAGAGTTGTGTGAGGCCCCTGCTCAAGTCCCTGAGGTACCCCGCCTGGAGCCGCCAGTGCGGAAGTCATCCAAAGAAGACGCTGCTGCGTTCCCCCTGCTGATAGCAGCTGCGTCGTTGGAACCGGCCGTTACTCCGGCTCCATTGGAAGTAGTGGATGCGGCCTGTCCTGAGGCCGCGGTTATGCCGCTGCTGAAGTCGACTGCGGCCGACTTAGTGGGCCTTGTGATTCCAGCCTCCAAGGACCCGGTTGTCCCCATTTGCCACCTGGCCCCAGCGGCTGTTGAGCCGCAGGAATCATCGGCCGCCTCTGATCCACGTCCTTCCTCGGTTAAGTCCCGCCCACCGGACTCCAGGGCTCATGCCGGACCCTCTGGGTCGCAGGAGTTATAGAGAAGAAGAGGGCCAGGGGGCAGGAAGTCTGGAACCTGCTCCATGAGAGGGGAGAGGCTGGCATGGCGGCTGCACGACCCCCGGGACGGCTCGTTTATACTATCTTGCAGAAAGGGACACTTCTTGCATCCTGGGAGCTCCACGGTTGTGGGGTCCCAGACTACTGACCACCGAAAGGAGGATTGAACTGTCAGGAGTTCGTTGCACCGTTGTGCAGGTCAAAAGGACAGTTCGCGGTCAGCTTTTAAGAAAAAAAAGAAATGTTTATCTGTGATTTTTATGTCTGTTTTTCTATGTTCCTCTTACAGGATAGTTTGTGTTTACTTGTTAGACTGACAGAGCGGGGATACTTAGAAGAGAGGGAGTGTCCATGTCCAAGGAAGGGGGGAGAAAGAAGACATGCAATGTTATGTTGTTATATGTTGGTTTCAAAATGAGCAAAAGAAAACGGAAAAAAAAAAATTATAAAAAATGGGGTACTTGTGCTATTATAAAGTTGTATGATGTATAATATGCAAAGTAAAATGCAACAGGTCCGGGTAAGGGAAGGTCTGCGGGACCAAAGGAAGGTGTGAGATCCGGTAGGGATCTAAGAGTTGAGGAGGTCTGGGAGACCGGGACGCCGACCATGACATGTAATTGAAAGAAGGAAAATGAGTTGGAAGACGTGAGAAAGACAGCCGTCCTAGGTCAGGTCCCCAACACCACGGACACCCCTGAAGAAGGAAAGGCGGGCGCCGGCAATGATCTGGTAGGTGAGTGGCCTCGATCATGGCGTACCGGATAGTGAAAGGTAACAGTAGGGGAGAGTAGGGGAAAGATACACGCCGTAGAGAGAATACGGGTGTACCTTGCCCAATTTGAAAGACGTTGTCATGTGGCGTGCGCGCTGGTGAGTAGCAGTAGGCTGCTCAGAGCATAGTGCTCCCATTATGGTTCGGCCCCCACAGATAGTGGGTTTGGCTCAACTTCTGGTCCGACAACAGAATGTAGGTGTAGATTCAGAACGACGAAGGCAGGGATGACGATTGTCGAGGACAACAATGGACAAAGGAAGGGAGAGTGTAGGGAAGGTGACCGAACGGACGGACTAGTCAGAGTGAAGAAAGATAGGTTTGCACAGTGTAGGTAGGAGTCAGTGATTACAGTGGGGAAACAACTAGGAAAGTGTAGTGGACGTGCAGTACCTTGGGATGACCATTAGATGGCAGGGTGGAGTGTGAGCAAAGGACTTTACAGCAGCTTAGGGCTTTAGAAACCGTTGGTCATGGGGGGCGTGGTGACAGTTAGAGTGACAGTTTCAAGGAACCGGGGGAGTTATAAATACTGAGGGAGGGTTCCAGAAAGTTCCAGTCCCCAGGGGGCGCTCAAGTGACAGGAGGACTACGACAGTCTGTGCACTCTGAGGAGAATCCAGACCAGGGGGACTGAGGAGAGAGGACGTCAGGGGGGTGGTCCTGACAGGAAAGGACCGCAGTTGAGACGAGGTACTGGGTGTAAGACACCGTATGTGACACGACGACTGAGCAGTAGAAGCGCTGTTGGTTAATGGGCCTAAGGCGGCCACAGTGACGGAACTGTCAGGAGCGTCGACAGTAAAGGAGGGGACGGTGTGTGCAGACACGTCTCCAGTGTACGGTGTGAGAAGCGGCTCTGGAAACGGAGGGCCGCGAGGTGTGCCGTCAGTCGGACAGCAAGTGAAGAAATAAACTTGGACCTGTTGCACCCAGAATCTGCCTCCATCGTGTCTCTGTTGTCATCTCTGCGCGGTATAAAAGTAGGACCACCCCCCCCAGCTCGGCACCCCACCACCGACACTACATTGGGTAATTTCTGGGTCCACTGGGGGAGTCCATTGCTGACGGATCAACTACCCCTTGTTGGCCTTCTCCACCGTCGGGCACCAAATCTTCTACCGGTGGGAGTTCATTACCATTGTCCGGCGGTATAATTTTAAAATGTGAGGAATTTCGGGTTATAGAGTGTCCATCTCGCTCAACCATGACCATGTTGCCTCTTCTCTCAGTAACATTATATTTTGCCGGACCATATACAGCTGAGGTTTTGTTGGTTGATCTTTGACGCACAATAACAACATCACCTCTTGATGGCACTTGGCTGTACCATTCGCCTTCTGTCTGCATAATGTTTCATGGCTTGCTTGTTAGTGAAATCTGTTGATCGCACTGAAGAGTCACTTGGTAGGGGATGGCTGGTCACATCAGGGATCCGTATATGAAGAGTTCTGCTGAACATTAGATGAGATGGAGCAGCATTAGTGGTGGAATGTGGCGTATTGCGATAATAGCGCAAGAATTTGTATAGTGACTGTTTCAGTGGGGTGTGCTCCAGACTAGCTGCCTTGATTCGTTTCCCTATAGTGTGCATGAATCGTTCTACAATTCCATTGGCTTGCGGCCAGCAAGGTGTGATTTTCCTGTGACTCAACCCTAAGTGTTCAGAAAACTGTAAATATATGTCCATTGAATGAAGGTCCATTGTCTGTTTTAACTACTCTTGGAATGCCGTATGCAGAGAATATGTTGTCCAGTTTTGGTATGGCACTATTAGCAGATGTTGAAGAGATGAACGAAATAACAGGGTATCTAGAATATTCATCAATTGTTACTAGAATGTATTGGCCATTTGGTAATGGTCCATATATGTCGACGGCCACTTCCTCCCAGACAGTAGTGGGTAACGGAGACATTTGTAGTGACTCTAACCATGATGATCTGCTATCTCCATAGCACGGGCCATCTTGTGCAAATCATGCAGAGAGAGATCCTGCTGCAGAGCTTTACGCCTTATGTTATTAAACAAGCAGGTGACAATTACTTGCGTTAGAATTTCATCATCTACATCCGTAAATGCACATCCATGGGCTAGCTCTTTTATCCTTTTGACAAAGGTGTCTATGGATTCTTCTTGAAGCTGCTTAGCAATCCTGAACTTGTATCTCTCATATCTGATGTTCTGTTTGGGGTTGAAGTAGTCAGTGAGAGCTTTGGTGCAGTTTCTGTATGTGTCTGACTCTGCTGTAGGTAAGGTGCTGTATATGTCATATACTCCTGTGCCCGCGCAGTGCAGGAGCATGGCTTTCTTTCTTTTCTCCTCTTTTATGTCCATCGCTTCCAGGATATTCTCAAACCGGATTAGCCATTTTCTCCAGTTATGAGAGGGATTAATGACATCAGTCATCTCAAACTGGAGGAATGTGTGCAAGTAGTCAGCCATGATGGAGTCTCTCAGTGGCGCTGGCGATTGTATCCCATCCTCGTCGCCAGTTGTAATGTCCACACGGTATAAGGAATTCAAGAGAGAATGCTTTAACTGTACTTTATTCTTCTTGTTCTTCCTCCAGCACACAGCATCACATTTCCCTCATCAGACTAAGCTGAAACTGAAACTTCACCAACCCACTTCCTGTCTATAACCTTCCAGTCAGAAGATTTCCTTTCCTAAAGAGACAGGTCAAATCATTATACTGTACATTACACATTCCAATTTGCTCGACCCGAGCAATGAACACTCGAGCATTTTATTGCTTGCCCATCAATATTTGCTACACTATCTGACTGATATACAACCAACTAACTAGCTAAAATGTGGGATACAACAGGCTTTTTGACGCCCCCTCACGAAGCCTTGGGTGAAACGTGCATTGGGGCAGGTGAGCCAGCACATATGTACTTTACCCCTACATATCTGCATACCAGCTTGATGTAAGTACTTTACTTGATTTTTTTTTCTTGGCTAAAATGGATTTAGCAATAGCCATAGCAATTGTCCTTGACTTGTGGTATTTTTAGGGGCTCTTGTTTTTAGGCCGAGTTATTCATATATTGTCATATATACAGTATATATTTATGTCTTAACAAAAAAAAAAATTTTGTACATATATACTGGCATCACCTTTTTTAGGCTAGTTTCACACTAGCGTTTCTGAGCGCAGCGACGGCCTGCGCACGGCCGCCGCTAAGCCCCACCCCCTGCCGCGCCTCCTCCGGTAGCTCCGCTTACCGGCGCATGACGCTGCATGTGCCCTGCGTCCCCTATCTTTATCACAGGGGGCGCAGGCCGTGCGCAGTATGCGTTTGGCGGCGCATGTGTCCTTTTCACGGTGCGCCGACCTGCGCCAAACGCAACCTGCTGCAGTTTGGTTGCGCCGGCGCACCGTCAAAAAGGCGCATGCGCCGCCAAACGCATACTGCGCACGGCCTGCGCCCCCAGTGATAAAGATAGGGGACGCAGGGCGCATGCAGCGTCATGCGCCGGTAGGCGGAGCTGCCTGAGGAGGTGCGGCGGGGCGGGGCTTAGCGGCGGCCGTGCGCAGGCCGTCGCTGCGCTCAGAAACGCTAGTGTGAAACTAGCCTAAGAATACTCTGTTTTGCATCTTACTTATGTCTGATTATATATATTTCATTTTTTAAGAATATTAAAATAAAATGTGATGTTTTATGAGACCTGTTTTGCATGCTGTGTCCTTATGTGGGGAGGAGGACTCCCAGACAGCGACTGGGCCGGTACCAAGGGGACCGCCATCAGGGTTGCTGAGGGAACAATACTGGGAGAACAGTAAAGGGAGAGACATGACTGGAGTTGTCAGGGCAACAGGGAGCGGGGCGAGGATAAAAGGAGCAGGGGGCGCGCTCAAGTGGCAGTTGGGATAGAGTGTGACAGGAGGCAGGAAACTGGGTGACTTGAGGAGACACGGACAGGGGCCTGTGAGGAGGATACTGCACACTCACCGACAAGTGAGACGTGAGAGACTTTCACCGGAGGCCACTTCCCGCCCACATTCACAGAGAGCCACGCCCGCCATTCCCCGCCCTTGTGAGACAGATCACTTACCTCAGGTCACGGCTGCAGCTACGCATAAAACGGCCACAGAGGCTTGGACACTGCCCCCCGGCCTTCTCCCACCGCGGCGACCCTGTCATCACCGGCCTCAGGGGATGCCACCTCGCCATAGGCGACATTAGAGGCCCTTGTCCCCGCTACGGAGGGACCCTTAGCAGAGGACAGCCACTGGACATTTGGGGGAACTGCGTCATTACCGCGCTCCACCAGCATAGTTTCTTCAGGGCCTGTTGCGCCCCACCGGCATCGTTTCTTCAGGGCCTGTTGCGCCCCACCGGCATCATTTCTTCAGGGCCTGTTGCGCCCCACCGGCATCGTTTCTTCAGGGCCTGTTGCGCCCCAGCGACACCGTTTCTTCAGGGCCTGTTGCGCCCCATCAGCACCACTTCTTCAGGGCCTGTTGTGCCCCAAGTCTTCCCGGAATATCGAGGCGTCAAGACAGCCGCATCAACGATCTCAAAGCGGCCGCATCTGCGATCCCGAGTGACGCAAGGAAGGATAAGTGGACTATAGCAATAAGTACCATAGTTTAGCCCTATTTCGGTCTTTGACACCCGGACTAGCTGGGTACTTCCCGCTACTTAGAAAAGTATTGTTTATTTTATTGAGTCCCTGCAAGGACAGATTTGTGTTACCCCTTCTTCTGCCTGTTCAGCATAGCCCTAGTGGCGCCAGTTGTAAAAGTTAATTACACAAGTCATACCCTGTCTCGTGTCTCATCACTGCATCCTGAGAATCTGCTAGACCCTACACTTAGCGCAGTCGGCAGGATGCAATCTCCGAAAGCGGACAGTGGTGCACCCGATCAGGGCGGAGCTGTCAACTCTACAAATAATGAGGGACCCCGCTCCAGCATTTCATTGGGGACCATGCTGAATAACCTGCCTAGATTCTCCGGCTCCAATACTATGTTATGGAGCTGGACAGAGCGGATGCGGGGGCTCTTTCGGATGCACCCCATGACCCCAGATCTGGAAGCCGAGGTGGCACTCATGGCACTGGACGGGGAGGTGCGGAGGTCAGTGATGTTGAAACCTCCGGGGCACCGCAACACTTTTGAAAAAGTGTTACAGATAGTAGAACAGACCCATGGGGACCCTACTAATGTGGGAGAGTTAAGAACCCGCTTGTTTAGTCGATGCAAGTAGAGGGGGAGACGATCACAGAGTATATGAATGTCCTCCAAGAATTGCATATGGCTATTGAAAGAAAGGATGGGGTAGGGGTAGGACCTGTTGACATTACCGTACGTGACCTACTGGTGACTGGTTTGCGAGATCCATTAGTCAAACAGGCAGTGCGGGAACAGATCAGAATGAATCCCCGAATAGACTTTTCAGAAGTGGGAAGTCAGGCACGTGCTCGAGAGCAGGAGCAGGGGATGGCGGTCCTCGTGGGGTAAGTCCGAGGTGTGGAGGCCTCCGCAAATGCAGTCAAGGAGCCTCAGTGGGTGGAGGAGATGAAGCAAGAGCTGAAAAATATTAAGGGCGAGTTGGCCGAAGTAAAGAGAAGAACCGAGACCGGGACTGGACGACCTATCTTTAATCCCGGCTCTTGGGGATCACGCTCCCCGCGCGGTGGTCAGCCTACACAGGCCTGGTGTTTTGAGTGTGGAGAACCAGGCCACTTCGCCCGAGAGTGTCCGCGGTGTGGGAGATACCCACCCCCGGCGGTCATTAAACTAAAGGGCTCCGGGCTGGGGGGATGCCGCTCGGAGACGAAAACCACAACTAGGGGTGGTGGAAGTCCTGAAGATTTGGCAGCAAAGTGTCCGGTGGTTGGGGCAGAAGTGGAGGGCCGGGCCGTCCGGTGTCTGGTAGACACGGGTCACAAGTAACCACCATGCCTGCAACGTACTTTCAACAAAACTTCCCGGAGGCAGCAAGACCCCAGTGGGGGCCCATGATTAGACTAATAGCCGCCAACCAATTGCCGGTCCCGGTTGCCGGGGTAGTGTGGATGCAGGTGATGTGCGGTAAATCCCTTGGTCGCAGAGGGGTGGTGCTTACTCAAGGAGAAGCTGATCAATGGCACCCCGTCACCCTTGGCATGAATATTTTACGTGAGTTCGGCAACTTGCTACTAAATGATCCCACACAGAAGATTCTGAAGCAGTGGGGTTCTCGCACAGCTCAGGGACTGGTATTCCAGCAGCTGATGCGAGGTGCGCGGGTGCATCAGGACTGCCAGGAGGGCAAGGCTCTGGGCAAAGTCATTGTGTCAGCAGCTCCCCTGCTTTTGCTACCTCCTGGACAGACAGCGGTGGCCCTGCCAATTCGAGCCCCAATACCTTTGGAGGGCGTGAAGGTGCAGGCGGAGCCGTGTCACTCAGAGCGCTTACCTCCTGGCATACTGGTGGCCCGTTCCCTGGCTACGGTGCAAAAAGGAACCGTCCTGGTACGCTGCGTTAACCTTGAAGACCGAGACACCGTTCTGAAAGCACAGACTGTACTGGCCAAACTAGTAAGGCCTTTAGAAGAAGTGCTGCCAGCTCCTGCGTTTCAATTACGAGTACACCCCGAGGATCCTTGGGAAGTAACAATACGAACCTTACAGGCCCACGAAGTCTCGGCACAAGAGAAGGGCCGAAATATTTTGGAGCAGATGCGGGCTGAGCTTTCTGGATTAACTGCAGCCCAACTCTCACAGATAAAAACATTGCTTGGACAGTACCATGAAGTATTTGCTAGTCATGAGGACGATTTTTGGTGTACCACCGCCATCACTCATGAAATCCCCACAGCAGGAGCGGCCCCTACTGGGAACGATATCGACAGATTCCGCCACAAATCTATCAGGAGGTGAAAACTTTGCTGGCCCAAATGCTGTGAAAAGGGGTGATACGGGAAAGTCAAAGCCCCTGGGCGGCCCCAATCATGTTGGTCCGGAAGAAAGATGGTACACTACGATTCTGTGTGGATTATCGTAAACTGAATGCTTGCACTATTAAAGACTCATATCCACTGCCCCGCATAGAAGAATCCCTGTCCGCCTTGGGAAAAGCAACATATTTTTCAACGCTAGACTTGGCCAGTGGGTACTGGCAGGTGCCCATCTCAGAAGAAGATAGAGCCAAAACGGCGTTCATATTGCCCATGGGACTGTTTGAGTTTAATCGGATGCCGTTTGGGCTGGCCAACGCCCCCGTGATCTCAATTTTGAGGCTACGTTGATCTATCTGGACGACTTCATCGTCTATGCCGCCACCTTTGAGGACCACCTGAAGCGGTTGGGACAGGTACTCGGGTTGAAGGTGAAGCCTCAGAAATGCCACCTGTTTTGCTCTCAGATTGAATATCTGGGTCATGTCGTTTCGGCAGAGGGTATGAGGCCATCCCGGGAGAAGGTTGCTGCTATCCAGGAATGGCCTACCCCCGAGATGGTGAAAGATGTGCGGGCATTTCTGGGGTTAGCCGGATATTACCGTCGTTTCGTGAAGAATTTTGCATATCGAGCTCAAGCCCTGCATGACCTGCTGAAGGGGGCTCCCGCAGGGGCCAATGGGCGAAAAATACAGTGGCAACATCCTCAGGAAGAGGCCTTCCGAGACCTCAAGGCTGCTCTCTCGGATGCCCCTGTGTTGGCTTATGCGGATTTCTCACAACCGTTCACTTTGCACACTGACGGGAGTCTTCACAGGCTGTGGGCTGTGTTGTCACAGGTTCAGGATGGCCAGGAGAGGGTGATCGCATATGGAAGCCGCTCACTCCATGACTCCGAGCGTAACCCTGACAATTACAGCTCCTTCAAACTTGAGCTCCTTGCAGTGGTGTGGGCCATGACAGAGAGATTCGCAGAGTACCGAGCGGGCTCCGAGGTGGTGGTGCGAACTGACAACAACCCGCTGGCTCATTTGGAAAATGCCAAGTTGGGGGCTCTGGAACAGCGATGGGTGGCCCGGATGGCGAAGTACAGTTATATGATTATCTACAAAAGAGGGGCCGAGAATGTCCATGCAGACGCCCTCTCCAGGATTCGACATACAACTCCAGGACAGAATCGAGACGAAGAATTAGGAGAGGAAATACCATTCGCTCTCACTGCTGCCATGCTCACAACTGACAATAAAAAAATATCTTCTTCTGAGACCCCAAAGGGCATACTGGAACAATCCCGGGATAAGTGGATACAACAGCAACAAGAAGACGAAGACGTTGGCCTCCTCAGAATGTGGGTCGCCGCCGGGCAATTACCCACTAATTCTCAACGACAAAATTTGACTCAAGACCTGTTGCTTATGCTGCGACAATGGGAGAGGTTGGTTATCCGAAAGGGACTATTGTATCGTAAAATAATATCACAAACAACCTCGATGACGGTTTGGCAGGTGGTTATGCCAGGAGCCCAACTTAACGTATTAGCTCGGGAGGCTCACGAAAAAGGGGCCCACTTCGGACCAAAAAAAACTCTGCAATGGCTGCAACAGAAAGCTTACCACCCACGCTTGCTGGCTGTTGTGGGCGAAATTTGCCGGACTGCCGCTTTTGCGAATTAGCCAAACCACCCGCTCAGCGAGCCGCAACACAGACTATTGTGACCTCAGCACCCCTTGAGCTCCTGACGGTGGATTATCTGACCATTGGGCCCGCATTTCAGGGGTAAGAACACTGTCTCGTTATGGTAGATCATTTCACCAAGTTCGCTGTGGTCACCCCCACTCGGGATTAGACCGCAGCGTCAGCTGCCTCCTCAATTTGTAGAAATTTTATACTAGTATACGGCTGTCCTCAACGAATATATTCTGATCAGGGAGCATGTTTTTTGGGAAAAGTCATGGAAGAACTACATCACCTCTATGGAATTGATAAATCCCGGACCACACCGTATCACCCGCAAGGGAATGGGGCTTGTGAACAATTTAATCGGACATTGATTCAGATGTTGCGCACTCTGGAGAGTGACAAGAAGGCCCGTTGGCCCGAATATGTTTCTGAACTAGTTTGGGTCTATAACAATAGGGTACATCGAGTGACTGGCTATAACCCCTACTCCCTGTTGTTCAGACGAGAAGGTAAAGGGATCACGGAGGTGGAGCTGGACCCCGAAGAGCCTCAGCCCTGGCTGGAGTGTCGTCTTGGGTCCGAAATCATCGCCACCGGTTGCAAACTCTTCACCGAATTGTACACAACAAGCTCCGTGACTGGGAGCACCCAGGGAAGGATGCAACCCCACCCCCTCACCTCCAAAGCGGGGACCGGGTGCTTGTACTAGATCAACGCCCCTAGAACAAACTAGAGCCGTGTTGGGAAGAAAGTACTTATCGAGTCTTACGCCGTATCCACGCCCGAGGAGGATGAAACACTGCCCACTCGTATTGTACATCGTAATATGTTACGCCCGTGTACTTCCTCCGACCTGAAGCAACTGGAGCCTACCCCGTCGACATCCGAACTGTCTTCCGCTTGTTGGGACCCGGACAACGACTAAGACTGTCTTTCAGGACATAGAGGCCCTCCACTCAGTAATGAATCATCTGACAGAATTAGCCCGCCCACACCAATCAGCCCACTGATGTCCACCACCCCAGACGACTCTACTCCAGTTGAACTTAGACGCTCCGAGCGGTCAAAGGCCGGAAAACCCCCTGAACGATATGAACAGGATCAATTTATATGGCAACGCACATTGAAACCCCTACAGACCGATCTCAATAGACTAAGGCCCTCGACCGAGGACTGGCGAGCTTACAGGGTGGGGGAATGTGGGGAGGTGGACTCCCAGACAGTGACTGGGCCAGTACCCAGGGCACCGCCATCAGGGTTCCTGAGGGAACAATACTGGGAGAACAGTAAAGGGAGAGACATGACTGGAGTTGTCAGGGCAATAGGGGGTGCGGTGAGGATAAAAGGAGCAGGGGGCGCGCTCAAGTGGCAGTTGGGAGTGTGACAGGAGGCAGGAAGTTGGGTGACTTGAGGAGACACAGACAGGGGCCTGTGAGGCGGATACTGCGCACTCACCGACAAGTGAGACGTGAGAGACTTTTACCGGAGGCCGCTTCCCGCCCACGTTCACAGAAAACCATGCCCGCCGTCCCCTGCCCTTGTGAGACAGATCCCTTACCTCAGATCGCGGCTGCAGCTACGCATAAAATGGCCAGAGGCTTGGACACAGCCCCTAGGCCTTCTCCCACCGCGGCAACCCTGTCATCACCGGCCTCAGGGGACGCCACCTCCCCATAGGCGACATTAGAGGCCCTTGTCCCGGCTACTGAGGGACCCTTAGCGGAGGACAGCCACTGGACATTTAGGAGAACTGCGTCATTACCACACCCCACCAGCATCGTTTCTTCAGGGCCTGTTGTACCCCACTGGCATCGTTTATTCAGGGCCTGTTGCGCCCCACAGGCATAATTTCTTCAGGACCTGTTGTGCCCCACTGACATCATTTCTTCAGGGCCTGTTGCGCCCCACCGGCATAGTTTCTTCAGGGCCTGTTGCACCCCACCAGCATCGTTTCTTCAGGGCCTGTTGCGCCCCACCGGCATCGTTTCTTCAGGGCCTGTTGCGCCCCATCGGCATAGTTTCTTTAGGGCCTGTGGCGCCCCAGTGACACCGTTTCTTCAGGGCCTGTTACGCCCCATCGGCACCGCTTCTTCAGGGCCTGTTGCGCCTCAAGTCTTCCCGGAATATCGAGGCGTCAAAAAAAATGCATCAACGATCTCAAAGCGGCCGCATCTGCAATCCCGAGTGACGCAAGGAAGGATAAGTGGACTCTAGCAATAAGTACCATAGTTTGGCCCTATTTCGGTCTTTGACACCCGGACTAGCCAGGTACTTCCCGCTACTTAGAAAAGTATTGTTTATTTTATTGAGTCCCTGCGAGGACAGATTTGTGTTACCCATTTTTCTGCCTGTTCAGCATAGCCATATTGGCACCAGTTTATAAAAGTTAAATACACAAGACATACCCTGTCTCGTGTCTCGTCACTGCATCCTGAAAATCGGCTAGACCCTACACTTATGTTGATTTTCTGATTTACCTTAGAGCGTTTGTCTCTCTATAAGAGATTTTAAGTTGCTCATTTTTAGCTGGTATTCAGGCTTTTTTCACATGTAGCTCCTGAAAAAATATTATTTAGAATGCTATATTCGTGCATGGAGCACTATTGTCACGATCCATTTTTGGATCTGTGTCAGTTTGGGCTTGTCTGATATTAACTTTTTTCCTTTCAGGCCATCGGGGGTTAATATTAGTTTTTGCCGCTGGTGTTACTACAAGTTTAGTTAGTCTGCTGGTGGTTTTTCCCCCTGGTGGCCACTGACGTTACAACATGTTTAGTTAGTCAGCAGGTGGTGACCACTCCCTTCTTCCTATATAAGGTCACCTGGTACACCAGCTGACTGTTGGTAATACAGGTCCTTTGGAAACCAACCGTTCTAAAGAGAGGAATTACCTGGAGCAGTGGTGTTAGCAGCTGAAAGTGGTGTTCGGGTGCTTTACTCTGCTGTCCGGTGCATGACAGCAGAGGAAGCTAAGTGCTGTTTGTTTTTCCCTGTCTGTTATTTTTCCTTGGTGTTTTATTAGTACAGTGGTGGGACCAGTGCCCCCACTCGCCAGTTCCCTAGTAAGGGATAGGTGCAGGGCAAGTGAGGGACCAAGGTATCCTGTTCGGCGACAGGTTGAAAGAACCTGTATAGGGAACGTCTGGAGAGTTCAGGGCACTTCCTTAGGAGAGTGCCAGAGGTGTCCATTTCCCAGGTCCCTATTGCAGTGCCCACCGTTGTAATTGTGTCCCCGTTTTCCCTTTTTCTGTCTTGGTTGTTTTTTGTGACCAACCGATCATCGGGTCGTGTCACGCAGGGCCAGTCACATTGTGACAACTATAGAAACAGTGCACAGCACACTTGTAGGACATTTGCCCTGCTGGCTTTGTCTGTGGACCTCAGTAATGGCCAAAAAAAAGTGCTGGAAGGTTAATGTACCAGCCACACTGGACAGTACCTAGCTACATTATCTGACTGATATACAACCACCTAACTAACTAGCTAAAATCTTTCTGTTAACTATGGCAGTGTCAGGAGCAGACTCTCTGTGCTGTTACAGTGTAAAAATGTCGCTAAAACAAGATGTCCGCTACTTATATGGAGAGGAACATGATTTCAGCAGCCAATGACACAAGCGTTCCCTGCTCCCTGATTGGCTAGCCGCAATGTGCGTACATAAAGTTATGGAAAAAAAATGACTAGTATGCTGTGCTTACAAGAACGACGTGCCTCTGAGCCCTCCCCTCATCAAACACGTGCCAAATGCTCATGATACACCACCGTACTGAAAATATTTTTGTGGCAACGCAAATATCTTCCCGCACTTTTACCGAATTTTACCAATTTTTTACCTATTTTATAAAATTTTGCTTGTGTTTCCGATCACGAATCCGAATGTGCCATATTCATACCGAATTTATGTTTGGCGATCGTTTTCCGAACAAATTCGTTCATCACTAGTTCTCATCATGTATGGCTGTAGGTGATCAGGCTACCAGTAATAACCTTCTGCATTTACAGACTTTTTGTTAAATTAATTTAAAAAAATCTTTCAAAAATGTCATTTTTTTCTGACCAAGCAGACAACTGAACTGTCTAAGTCCATTAAATCTATTGCAATTTCCTGCATGGTGGCCTAACAGCAAAATGTACCTAGGTCAACCTGTTGGACAAGGCATTTTATAAATGATGAAGCCAGGGTCTTTAATGACAAACATCTATTCAGGTGCCACTGCCTGCCTTATCAACTTTATATGTTGCTTTCTGTGGCTGCCATGGTGACCAGACCACGGCTAATGTAGAATCAATTCCTGATTCGATTAGCCTCTCCATCCCAGAGAGAAAAACAACTGCAACAGCCTATTTTCCCAGTCCTGAAGAGAGACCAAATCCTGCAATCTTGCATAGAGGTCTATTGTGGGAATTAATGCTCTTAAAAAAATCCTTATCATCCTCAAGTCCTGATGATAATAGCAATCATTGAAGCCATGATTTTTTATGAAATCATGCTTTTTGAAGTATGCCCAGTCCCGAGCAGTTCTGGGCATAAGGATGATGGTATAGATAAAGGGACATAACTACTGCGATGACAGCGGTCACGGTTGCGGCCAGGCCTGGCGGGTGAGGGCCTGCTGACGCCAGGAAATACTTCAGCTGGATGTGCACCCACAGACGCACATTCAGTTGAAGTGTATTGTAGTGCACAGATTGGGTCCTTGCGGCACAATAAACACTGCTGGCCAATCAAAGGCCAACAGCTGATGCTGGCATGCACGTGACTAGGGGCGTATGGCAGTGAATTCATGCAGTCCTGTAGCTTACACACTGAAATCAGACGGAGGGCAGGGAGGGATGGTGAGTATAATGGTTTATCAGTGAGTACCATACTACTACAAGGGTGACTATGGATTTTGCATTATACTGTATGGAGGATAAGGGCTGTGCATTATCCTACATGGATTACTATGGGTTGTGCATAATACTACATGAATAACTACGTGTTGTGCACCATATTATTTGAAGGATATGGGCTGTGTATTATACTAAAATGGAGGACTATGGACTGTGCATTACATATGGACGTGCATTATATTATATGGAAGAATATGAGGGGAGATTTATATATGGAGGACTATGTGATGCATTATACTATATGGTGGACTAAGGGCTGTGCCTTATACTAGATGAAGAACTATGGGCTGTACATAATACTATATGGAGGACTATGGGGTGCATTATACTGTATGGAGGACTATGGGATGCATTATACTTTATGGATGACTATGAGGGGTGAATTATTCTATATGAAGGGTGGCACGGTGGCTCAGTAGTTAGCACTGCAGCCTTGCAGCACTGGGGTCTTGGGTACAAATCCCACCAAGGACAACATCTGCAAGGCGTTTGCATGTTCTCGCCGTGTTTGTATGGGTTTCCTCCGGGTACTCCGGTTTCCTCCCACATTCCAAAGTCATACTGATAGGGATTTTAGATTGTGAGCCCCATCCAGGACAGTGCCAACAATGTCTCCAAAGCGCTGTGGAATTAATGGTGCTACATAAATGAGTAAAATAAATAAATAAATATGAAGGACTATCAGGAGTGCATTATACTTCTGCTATGGGGCCCAATGACTTCTATGTCTGCCCCTGGTGAGTTTAATGTTTTAGTTTTTTCAATACATTAAAGGAGAGCAGCAGAACAGAGAACATATACTAGGATGGGGGATATATACGGTGTACCAGGATGGGGCCCAGGATAAGGTACATACAGTATACCAGGATAGGGGATATATATATCTGGATGGGGCTCAGGATAAGGCCGGGGTCACACTAGAGAGGAATACGGACGAGTGTGAGGCGTTAAAAGTACGCATTACACACGGACAAATGATTCTCTATGGGTCAGCTCCCAACAGCCGTACAGTTCTCTCCCGTATTCTACGGACCGTGCCAATCGCAGCATGCTGCGATTGTCAGTGTACTACGCCCGTAGTATGCCAATACAAGTCTATGGGTGCGCAAAAAATACGGATTACACATGGACCACACGTGTGACTTGTGAGAAATATGCAGGTCTTTTGGCTGGTGACAGGAAATGGGCCAATCCATCATCAGGAAACTTAGACATGCAAATGAGCTCAAAAAGCGCTCCAGACATCCAGGAAGTACGCCTCCACGGAGTACATCAGCGTCATGGAGCCATATTTTCTGAATGTGGAGATGTTGATTGTGTTAGCGCAGGAGCGGCCAGAACTCTGGGACCAACGTGATGCCCATTATGCCAACCGGGCAAGAAAGGAGGCGTCATGGAGGCGCATATGTTGCCAGATGTTCCATGATTTTGGTGATCGCCCACGTTAGGAGCAGCAGCAACTGAGTAAGTACAACCCAAAAACTGTTTAAAAATACCTCACATCAAAAAATGCATATAGAATCAGCCCCCCCCCCCTTCCTGTGCTTGTACTTTTTTTCCTCATGAGGCGGGTAGATTTTGATGTGACCCATGGTTTAACACTGCCATCATTTGGCACAGGCCACAAGCTCCTCATCCTCCTAGCCAACCAAGTTATTAAGTGTAGTTACTTCATACCTGAACTATTGTGACCCTGTGTATCTGGCCTGGATGGCCCAACTAGATATGCCTCCCTGGGTAGAAAGCACACCCCAGAAGGCCACATGCCTAGGCTACTGGTAGCAAATTTGACCTATCAAATATGTGAAATTGAGAATATTTCCTGTCACATTGCAGTGGAAGATGTGATGAGACGCTGGCGCAGCATCCGCGACCAATACAGGCGGGAACGTCAGCAGCGGTCCAGGAGTGGTGATGCGGGCCGCCTAAAGAGGAAATACATATATTATGACCGCCTCTCCTTCCTCGCCCCTATTCTGGATCTGAGACCGTAAGTAGATACCTCACACAGATATTTTACAGGGCCAAAAATATTGATTTATTTTTGGCTCTGTTCTATTTCATAACAGAACTCAGTCCAAACTTACGGAGAGAGGAACTGGCTCAGATACAGAGCCCATCATTGATCCTGTAGGGGATGAGGTGGCTGACCCATCTTCTCCCCCTACAAGAAGCATGGGTGAAGAATCCTCTCAGGAAAACCCATTGCCTGCGCCACAAACCCCACCACCAGGGCCACATCCACAACCAGGACCGTCTGCTGCTGCCCCATCAGCCATACAGGAGGAGCAGGGCAACATGAGCAGCAGCCCAATTGCCCAGATCCGGGGCTCACCACAGCCTGCTGGACCATCCTGGCGAGGAAGAAGAAGGCGCCATATCCCTGCCCAAGATACCCGTACCAATGTGGACACAGGGGTCCTCAAATATCTGTCTAGAGTGAATTGTTGTGAGTTCATTTTCCCCTTCACTACTGAGGCCCGAGGAACTCTCTCTTCTGGTGAAGAAAGGTAGTGAGCCTGATTGTCAAACACCTGGGGCTGATGATGATGACTGGCTGAGTGGAGTTAATGACTGGATATAAGGCTGCCGACGCCCTTCTGGCCTGCGGGTGATTTCTCTGTGGACTTCTAGGAAACCAGTCTGATTCCTGCTCATCTAAAGCTAAGATTTCTGCTTTGCCTTTTTGCATTAGTGTTTTGTTTTCCTTGTTTTTCTGGATTCTGCCTTTCCCTGCTGGGGTGAGCTGAATCTCCTTTTGCCTGTTGCTCTGTCTTCAGAATATTCCTGAGTTCTGACATAGCTTTTTTGAAGCCTAGCGTCTTCAGGGCCTTTTTTACTGTCAGTTGGTTGGCTCTTATTTTCATAGGGTTTTTCATGGATTGCAGACAGCAGCCTTCCTGTCCTTTCCTATCTAAGCTAGCCTGGGCCCCATCTTTGCTCAGTCTATCTTTCTGTCTGTGTTTTGTTCTTTCTTCTTGCTTCACCGTCATTATATGTGGGGGGCTGCCTTTTGCTTTGGGGTCTGCTCTGGGGCAGTTTAGATTTCCCTTTCTGTCTTTAGGCTATGTAGTCCTCCGGCTGTGATCGAGGGGCCTAGGGCATCGTAGGAGCCTCCCACGGCTACTGCTAGTTGTGTTGATAGGTTCAGGGGTCTGCAATCCGATAGCTGCCAACTTCTCTGGTTTTCTGGACTTAGCTAGCATTTCTATTTTTGCCTCCTACGGTGACTCAATCATAACAGAATCACCCGCCATACCGCAGATTCTAGGGTTCTCAATAGCAGGAAAGAATTGTATAAAAAAATAAATAAATAAATAAAAATAAAAAAAAGTGTGTATATTTTTTCCTCTATATCTCTGAGGCCGTAGGGGGAATTTTTTTTCTCTCAATGGAGATAAAGCAATTGTCTGATCGTGTGGAGCAGCTCGCTGCGGAAGTGCGGGGAATTTCCGCCTACCTTGCTCATTCACATGCTGCTGAACCAAAGATTCCTACACCTGATGTATTTTTTGGGGATCGGTCTAAATTTTTGAATTTCAAAAATAATTGTAAATTATTTTTTGCCTTGAAGCCTAACTCGCCAGGGAGCTCCGCGCAGCAGGTTAAAATTGTCATCTCTTTGCTGCGTGGCGATCCCCAGGATTGTGTGCTTTCTTTGAAACCAGATGATCCTATTCTGACTAATGTGAAAGCATTTTTTCAGGCCTTGGGGTTGTTGTATGACGAACCTAATGCCATTGATCAGGCTGAAAAGACCCTGCTGGCATTGAACCAGGGTCGTGATTCTGCAGAATTGTACTGTCAAAAATTCCGAAAGTGGGCAGTACTTACTACCTGGAATGATAATGCCTTGGCTGCTCTCTTTCGGAAGGGGTTGTCAGAAGCCATAAAAGATACTATGGTGGGATTTCCTGTTCCCTCTGGTCTTGACGATTCTATGTCTTTAGCCATTCAGGTTGATCGGCGTTTACGCGAATGCAGAGCTGCACGAGAGGTGTTGCCACCTGTTGAACAGATGTCTGAACCTATGCAATGTGATAGAGTTTTTTCCAGAGAGCAGCGTCAGGAGTTCAGAAGGCGTAATAAGTTGTGTTTTTTCTGTGGAGATGCCTCGCATATTATTTCTGTCTGTCCTAAACACGAGAAACGCTTTGCACACACGTTTTCTGTTGGGGGTGTTCAACCTAAGTTTCTTCTGGCTATTACTCTGATCTGCTCCCTGTCCACATTTTCCGCCAAGGCTTTTGTGGATTCGGGAGCAGCTCTAAACCTAATGGACTTGGATTTTGCTAAACGTTGTGGATTTCCGATGACACCTCTGCAGACGCCTATCCCTTTGAGGGGGATTGATGCTACTCCTTTGGCTAAAAATAAACCTCAGTTTTGGACCCAGGTGGTAATGCGGGTCGCCCCAGACCATCAAGAAAATTGCAGGTTTTTGGTGTTACATTATCTGCATGATACTATTGTTCTGGGGTTTCCCTGGTTACAAATTCATAATCCAGTTTTGGATTGGAAATCTGTGTCTGTGGTGAGTTGGGGTTGTCGGTGTGCCTTTAGTGAGGCTCCGGTGTTTTCCACCTCTCCTCAGTCGCATGATGTTCCTGATTATTTGGCGGACTTTTATGATGTATTTAGTGAGAATGAGTCTGCGTCTCTGCCTCCTCATAGGAGTTATGACTGTGCTATTTAACTGGCCCGGGGTGTAAATTTCCCAAGGGTCGGCTCTTCAATTTATCTGTACCCGAGCACGAGGCTATGCGATCCTATATTAAGGAGGCGTTGGAGAAGGGTCATATTAGACCATCCTCGTCACCCTTAGGTGCCGGTTTTTTTTTTGTAGCCAAAAAGGATGGATCATTAAGACCTTGTATTGATTATCGTGCTCTCAACAAAATTACTGTTAAATATCAGTATCCGTTACCCCTGATTTCTGATCTATTCTCCAGAGTTAAAGGTGCTTGCTGGTTTACCAAGCTTGACCTTAGGAGGGCATATAGTCTTATTCGCATTAAGCATGGGGATGAATGGAAGACGGCGTTTAATACTCCGGAGGGACATTTTGAGTACCTGGTGATGCCTTTTGGGCTCACTAATGCCCCTTCTGTCTTCCAGTGCTTCATGAACGATATTTTCCGAGATTTTGTCGATAAATTTTTGATTATCTATCTGGATGATATTTTGATCTTCTCCAAGGATTGGGATTCTCATGTGGAACATATTCAGACTGTGTTCCGGATCTTGAGGGAGAATTCCCTGTATGTCAAATGATCTAAATGCCTTTTTGGAGTACAGAGGATTTCTTTTTTGGGATTTATTTTGTCCCCGTCAACTATTGAAATAGACCCGGCCAAGGTACAGGCCATTTACGATTGGGTTCAGCCCACTTCTTTGAAGGCCCTCCAGAATTTTTTGGGTTTTGCTAATTTTTATCGGAAATTTATAGCAAAATTTTCTAGTATTGCCAAGCCATTGACTGATTTGACTAAGAAGGGTGCTGATGTGTTAAATTGGTCTCCGGAGGCTGTTTCTTCCTTTCAGGAGCTGAAGCGAAGATTCACCTCCGCCCCGGTTTTGCGGCAACCTGATGTCTCACTTCCGTTCCAGGTAGAGGTGGATGCTTCTGAGATTGGTGCAGGAGCTGTTTTGTCCCAAAAGGATCCTGTAACATCTAAAATGAATACCTGTGCTTTCTTTTCCCGAAAGTTCTCTCCATCTGAACGTAACTATGATGTGGGGAATCGGCAACTGTTAGCCATGAAATGGGCATTTGAGGAGTGGAGACATTGGTTGGAGGGAGCTAAGCATCAAGTCGTGGTCCTCACTGACCACAAGAATTTGATTTACCTTGAGTCGGCTAAGCGCTTGAACCCTAGACAGGCTAGGTGGGCCTTGTTTTTTACACGTTTTGATTTTGTGGTTTCTTTTCTTCCTGGAACAAAGAATGTCAAGGCTGACGCCCTCTCTAGGAGCTTCTTTGCTGATTCTCCTGTGGTGACCAACCTTCTACCATCGTAGGCGAAGGGGTAGTTCTTTCTGCCATCTCGCCCGATTTGAGACGTGCTCTGGAAGAGTTCCAGGAGGACAAACCTGAGCGTTGTCCCAGTGGAAAGTTGTATGTTCCTGACCAGTGGAAGAAGAGAGTGATGTCTGAAGTTCATTGCTCTGCTTTGGCTGGTCATCCAGGTATTTTTGGTACTAGAGATCTGGTGAGTCGGTCTTTTTGGTGGCCCTCCTTGTCTCGTGATGTCAGGAATTTTGTGCAGTCCTGTGGGACGTGCTCCCGGTCTAAATCGTGTTCTCGCTCTAGTGGGTTGTTGATGCCTTTGCCTGTCCCCAAGAGGCCATGGACCCATATTTCAATGGATTTCATCTCTGATATGCCTGTCTCTCAAAGGATGACTGTTATTTGGGTGATTTGTGATAGGTTCTCTAAGATGGTTCATCTTGTACCACTCCCTAAGTTGCCGTCTTCCTCTGAATTGGTGCCCCTGTTTTTACAACAGGTGGTTCGTTTGCACGGGATTCCTGAGAACATTGTACCTGACAGAGGAGTCCAGTTTGTGTCTAGATTTTGGAGAACTTTCTGTTCCAAGCTGGGAATTCAGTTGTCCTTCTCCTCTGCTTTTCACCCTCAGACCAATGGGCAGACAGAGAGAACAAACAAGACCTTGGAGTCATATTTGAGATGTTTTATTTCTGCTGATCAGGATGATTGGGTTTCATTTTTGCCCTTGGCCGAATTTGCTTTAAATAATAGAACTAGTTCTGCCACTTTGATGTCTCCTTTGTTTTGTAACTTTGGGTTTCATCCTCGATTTTCTTCAGGGCAGGTGGAGCCCTCTGCCTGCCCAGGGGTTGACACTGTGGTGGAGAGAATGCACCAGATCTGGGACCAAGTGGTGGATAAGTTATCTCTCTCCCAGGAAAAGGCCCAGCGGTTTTCCAACCGACATAGGACCATTGGTCCCAAATTTAAGGTTGGTGATATGGTGTGGTTATCATCAAAAAATATTGCTATGAAGGTGGCTTCTCCTAAGTTTAAGCCTAGATTTATTGGACCTTACAAGATTTTGGAGATTATTAATCCGGTCTCTTTTCGTTTGGCTCTTCCTGTCACATTTAAAATCCATAATGTGTTCCATAAATCTTTGTTAAAGAGGTTTGGTGAACCTGTTGTTCCGGGGGTTGCACCTCCAGACCCTGTATTGGTTGAAGGTAACATGGAATATGAGGTAGAGAAAGTACTGGATTCCCGTCTGGCTAGACGGAGACTCCAGTATTTGGTTAAGTGGAAGGGTTTTGGTCAGGAGGATAATTCCTGGGTCTCTGCCTCTGATATTCATGCCAAAAGATTGGTGCGTGCCTTTCATCGGGCTCACCCTGATCGCCCTGGTGGCGTGGTTGAGGGTTCGGTGACCCCTCCTCAAGGGGGAGGTACTGTTGTGAGTTCATTTTCCCCTTCACTACTGAGGCCCGAGGAACTCCCTCTTCTGGTGAAGAAAGGTAGTGAGCCTGATTGTCAAACACCTGGGGCTGATGATGATGACTGGCTGAGTGGAGTTAATGACTGGATATAAGGCTGCCGACGCCCTTCTGGCCTGCGGGTGATTTCTCTGTGGACTTCTAGGAAACCAGTCTGATTTCTGCTCATCTAAAGCTAAGATTTCTGCTTTGCCTTTTTGCATTAGTGTTTTGTTTTCCTTGTTTTTCTGGATTCTGCCTTTCCCTGCTGGGGTGAGCTGAATCTCCTTTTGCCTGTTGCTCTGTCTTCAGAATATTCCTGAGTTCTGACATAGCTTTTTTGAAGCCTAGCGTCTTCAGGGCCTTTTTTACTGTCAGTTGGTTGGCTCTTATTTTCATAGGGTTTTTCACAGATTGCAGACAGCAGCCTTCCTGTCCTTTCCTATCTAAGCTAGCCTGGGCCCCATCTTTGCTCAGTCTATCTTTCTGTCTGTGTTTTGTTCTTTCTTCTTGCTTCACCGTTATTATATGTGGGGGTTTGCCTTTTGCTTTGGGGTCTGCTCTGGGGCAGTTTAGATTTCCCTTTCTGTCTTTAGGCTATGTAGTCCTCCGGCTGTGATCGAGGGGCCTAGGGCATCGTAGGAACCTCCCACGGCTACTGCTAGTTGTGTTGATAGGTTCAGGGGTCTGCAATCCGATAGCTGCCAACATCTCTGGTTTTCTGGACTTAGCTAGCATTTCTATTTTTGCCTCTTACGGTGACTCAATCATAACAGTGAATAATGATAATGGCGAATAGGCATACTCACACAGACTGGCCCTTTATCTTCGTGCCCTTTCCCATGAGGTGAGGCTCCGTATTCGAGGATGTTTTCAGATCCTGCTTGATGTAAGCACACACCCAAATACCCCATATGAGTTATTTGAATATCTGGAGAGGTAGCAGCTTTAACGAGAAATCAAATGCGCCTTAGACCACCCACACACATGCTTGCTCAAGCAGGCTCTGAGGATCCTCAAATACGTGGGCCTACACCTCACCCCCTTCCTGCCCCTACCCAACCTTTCCAACAGCAGCCACATATGTCTGCCTCTAGCCAACCTCACCAATATGACCACTTTTTCCCACCCAGTGTTGGAGGCTGGTCCCAACCTGGTTGGGGATGACATGGCTATATTGGTGGGTATGAGACACGGGCCTACCTGACCCAACAAGATGCCCCTGTTCATTATCACTCTGGCCAGTACCAAGCCCAATCCCAGGAGGCAGTACACTACCCACATCATGGGCAACAGTATGCCCCCACACAGGGCGATGGGCAAGTTGGGCAAAGTAGCCAGCAGCAAACACAGGCTGGTCTTCTGCCTTCTCCTCCCCCAACGTACCAACATTTATAATATTTCCATTTTTTTATTGCCTAATGTTATTTTTGTTGTTTTCTATGTGTGAAAATTTTATTGTCACACAATGTTGACATCTGCAAAAAGGCCAGTTTGGCCCATTGCCACATTTCTGATATGGCAAGAATATGTTTTGCTTTAAAAAAAAAAAAGGCAAAAGTAAACATTTGTCTACTACATTTTACATCTCTGTCTCAATTCTAAAAAACCATGTCAGCATAATAACATACCCTTACCAATGCAATTCAACAGTCATAAAATCAGAAGGGGAAGAAATATATATATCTAGACACACAGAAACGAAAATATTATAACAGACACAGCATGCTCTTGCCAAGTAGTTTCCCCCTCAGGTGACATAAAGTAATTTGTGAAAATATCACGCACTTTGAGGCCAGAGAGCGGTCTACGTTGAGGGTTGATAGGTGGTCTCGCCCTACGCACATTGTCCAACCCACGCACAACACCAGCAGAGGAGGAACAATCATGTATCCTGGTGAAGCTATGAAGAACCACACAGGCTTTAACTACTTCATTAGCATTTTGTTCATTCAGCTGAATGACAGACAGGAGTACCCGCCATTTTGCACAAAGAATGCCAAAGGAACACTCCACCAGTCGCTGAGCACGTGATAGGCGCAAGTTAAAAATTCTGCGTCGGTGGTCAAGGTTGCGCTGGGGATATGGCCTCATGACATTGCGCGTTAACTGAAACGCCTCATCTGCCACAAGTACATAAGTGACAGATTCTTGAGTGGAGCCTGGTAGCTGGCGTGGTGGTGGTAGATCCAACCGGTTGGTGCGTAGCCACCGAGCCATAATGGAAGTATTGAAGACTCGAGAGTCTCCCGTCCTACCACAGGCCCCAATGTCAACAATTATAAACTTGTATTGAGGGTCGACCAGAGCCAACAATACAACAGAAAAGTATTGTTTATAATTGAAGAATTGGGAGCCAGAGTTCGGCGGCTTACGCACCCCGATATGTTTGCCATCAAGGGCCCCAATACAATTAGGAAACTGGCATTCCTCCTCAAAGTTCCTTGATATCCTCAACCAGTCTTCCATCCTGGGCTCGGGCATGACGAGTTGATGTAGTCTTGACCATATTTCACTACATGTCGACCTGACTATGCCAGAAATGGTAGATATTCCAATCAGAAACTCATGGTGGAGGGCGGAATAAGACTGGCCAGTGGACAGGAAGCTGAAGAAAAACAGAAAAGAAGCATTTTAGAATGCACAAATTATCCAAAAAACAAATACATACATACCAAACTTGTTAGGATTTCATATCTACTAACACACATATATTTGGTCGCACAATGACTAAGTGATATTCAGTACATATTACACATAACATTCTGGTCTGTAAGTTTCAACATATCTGGAATAAGATGAGGGCATTACAATTAGTCCATGAAGCAATTAATACATACTTTGGCCAACACATCATGAACATAGAGAATGTGGTTGTGTAGTACATACCGTAATGTGAGTAGAAGTCACTCCTCTGCAGATATAGCTTTGCGCTTCCTTGTGTCCTGAAAGGTTATCCCAGGGCGCACTGTCTCCAAGAGTCGATCAAATGTTGCAAGGCTCATGCGACAGTATTGGTAGAATTTTGCAGGATGCTCCCGCAGAGATGAATAGAGGCGGTGAAAAAGACCTCTTGTGAGTCGTTGCCTCAAAAGTGGATGTACCCACATGCGTCTCCTCCTCCGCGGATCCACTATCACTGGGTATGGTTGACCAAAGCGGCGTGACAAAAGTCAGTTGAAGAGAACCTGCTCAGTTGTGTTGAAACTCAGACTGTCTGCCATGTTGCACATACAACACCAACACACCTAGTGAAGGCAAGGTCACAAATGGACAGAATGGAGGCAGCCACCTGTTCCTGAGGAATCATAGAATCATAGAATCATAGAATCGTAGAGTTGGAAGGGACCTCCTGGGCCATCTGGTCCAACCCCCTGCTCAAAGCAGGATTCGCTAAATCATCCCAGTCAGATGTCTGTCCAGCCTCTGTTTGAAGACTTCCATTGAAGTAGAACTCACCACTTCTCGTGGCAGCTTGTTCCACTCATTGATCACTCTAACTGTCAAAAAGTTTTTTCTAATATCTAATCTGTGTCTCCTCCCATTCAGTTTCATCCCATTGCTTCTAGTCTTTCCTTGTGCAAATGAAATAAATAGGGTGCAGGCTAATGATTTAAATAGTTAGCAGGCCTCAAAACCGTTAAATGTCCGTTTTGCAAGTCTGCGAGAAAATCTCGCAATACGGATTCTATACGGATTACATACGGATGCTGACATGCGTAAAATACGCAACCACACCTTGCTTACGGATGACATACGGAGCACTATTTAGGGGCCATTCATCTGTATTAGGCATGTAAACTACGGACCGTATTTTGCGTCGGTTAGTGTGACCCCGGCCTAAGGGACTTATACCAGGATGGGAGATATACAGTATATACGAGGATGGAAGATATGTGCCAGGATGGGAGATATACAGTATATGCGAGGATGGAGGATATATATATATATATATATCTAATATATAAAGCTCAAGTGTGTGTACGTGTTGTGAGTTCATTTTCCCCTCCGTCATTGAGGCCTGGTGAACTCCCTATTCTAGTGAAGGAAGGTAGTGAGCCTGATTATCAGACACCTGGGACTAATGAAGACGATTGGCTGAGTGGAGTCACTGACTGGATTTAAGGCAGCCTACGCCCTTTCTGCCCTGCGGGTGATTTCTCTGTGGACTCTTGGACTGGACACCAGTCTGATTCCTGCTCTCCTAAAGCTAAGTTTTCTGTTTTGCCTTTTGCATCTAAGATTTGTTTTTGTTTTTCTTGCTTTTTGGATTCTGCCACTCCCTGCTGGAGTGTGCAGTGTTCCGTGAGCTCTGTCTTCTGAAGGTACCCGAGTGCTGATTTAGTTTTTGAAGCTTAGTTGCTTCAGGGCAATTTTTATATCAGCTTGTTGGCTTTTGTCTCTGATAGGGTTTTGGCAGATTGCAGACAGCGGCTTTCATATCCGTTCCTATCTAGGTAGTTTTTGGGCCCCGTCTTTGCTCAGCCTGTCTTTCTGTCTGTGTAAGTGTTTTCATCTTGCTTCACCGTCATTATATGTGGGGGGCTGCCTATTGCTTTGGGGTCTGCTCTGGGGCAGTTAGATTTCCCCTTTCCTTCTTTAGGCCTATGTATCTCTCCGGCTGTGATCGAGGGGTCTAGGTCATCGTAGGAACCCCCCACGGCTACTGCTAGTTGTGTTGATAGGTTCAGGGGTCTGCAATCTGATAGTTGCCAACTTCTCTGGTTTTCAGGACTTGGCTAGCATTTCTGTTTTTGCCTCCTACTATGACTCAATCATAACAGAATCACCCGCCAAACCGCAGATCCTGGGGTACTCAATAGCAGGAAAGAATTGTGTTTAAAAAAAAAAAAAAAAGGTGTTTGTATATTCTTTCCTCTATATCTCTGAGGCCGTAGGGGGAATTTTTTTTCTCTCAATGGAGATAAAGCAAGTGTCTGATCATGTGGAGCAGCTCGCTGCTGAAGTGCGAGGAATTTCCGCCTATCTTGCTCGTTCACATGCTGTTGAACCAAAGATCCCCACACCTGATGTATTTTTTGGGGATCGATCTAAATTTTTGAGTTTCAAAAATAATTGTAAATTATTTTTTGCTGTGAAGCCTAACTCGTCAGGGAGCCCCGCGCAGCAGGTTAAAATTGTCATCTCTTTGCTGCGCGGCGATCCCCAGGATTGGGCGTTTTCTTTGAAACCAGATGACCCTATTCTGACTAATGTGAACGCATTTTTTCAAGCCTTGGGGTTGCTGTACGACGAACCTAATGCTGTTGATCAGGCTGTAAAGACCCTGTTAGCATTGAACCAGGGTTGAGAATCTGCAGAGTTGTACTGTCAAAAGTTCCGAAAGTGGGCGGTCCTTACTACCTGGAATGATAGTTCCTTGGCTGCTCTCTTTCGGAAGGGTTTGTCAGAAGCCGTAAAAGATACTATGGTGGGATTTCCTGTTCCCTCTGGTCTGGACGATTCTATGTCTTTAGCCATTCAGGTTGATCGGCATTTACGTGAACGCAGGATTACACGAGAGGTGTTGCCACCGGTTGAACAGACGTCTGAACCTATGCAATGTGATAGAGTTTTGTCTAAGGCGCAACGTCAGGAATTCAGAAGGCGTAATAAGCTGTGTTTTTTCTGTGGAGATGCCTCACATGTTATTTCTGTTTGTCCTAAACGTGAGAAACGCTTTGCACACACGTTTTCTGTTGGTGGGGTTCAGCCTAAGTTTCTTTTGGCGATTACTCTGATCTGTTCCCTGTCCACATTTTCCGCCAAGGCTTTTGTGGATTCGGGAGCAGCGCTAAACCTAATGGACTTGGATTTTGCTAAACGTTGTGGATTTCCGTTGACACCTCTGCAGACGCCTATCCCTTTGAGGGGGATTGATGCTACCCCTCTGGCTAAAAATAAACCTCAGTTTTGGACCCAGTTGGTCATGCGGGTCGCCCCAGACCACCAAGAAAATTGCAGATTTTTGGTGTTGCATGGTCTGCATGATGCCGTTGTTCTGGGGTTTCCTTGGTTGCAGATTCATAATCCAGTTTTGGATTGGAAGTCTGTGTTTGTGGTGAGTTGGGGTTGCCGGTGTACCTTTAGTGAGGCTCTGGTTTTTTCCACCTCTCCTCAGTCGCATGAGGTTCCTGACTATTTGGCGGACTACTATGATGTATTTAGTGAGAATGAGTCTGCGTCCTTGCCTCCTCATAGGAGTTATGACTGTGCAATTGAACTAAACCCGGGGTGTAAATTTCCTAAGGGTCGGCTCTTCAATTTATCTGTACCCGAGCACGAGGCTATGCGGTCCTATATTAAGGAGGCGTTGGAGAAGGGTCATATTAGACCATCCTCTTCACCCTTAGGTGCCGGTTTTTTTTTTTGTGGCCAAGAAGGATGGTTCTTTAAGGCCTTGTATTGATTATCGTGCCCTCAATAAAATTACTATTAAATATCAGTATCCGTTACCCCTGATTTCGGATCTATTCTCTAGAGTCAGAGGTGCTTGCTGGTTTACCAAGCTTGACCTCAGGGGGGCGTATAATCTTATCCGCATTAAGCAGGGGGATGAATGGAAGACGGCGTTTAATACTCCAGAGGGACATTTTGAGTACCTGGTGATGCCTTTTGGGCTCACTAATGCCCCTTCTGTCTTCCAGTGCTTCATGAACGATATTTTCCAAGACTTTGTGGATAAATTTTTGATTATCTATCTGGATGATATTTTGATCTTCTCCAAGGATTGGGATTCTCATGTGGAACATGTTCGGACTGTGTTCCGGATCTTGAGAGAGAATTCTCTGTATGTCAAAGGATCAAAATGCCTTTTTGGAGTACAGAGAATTTCTTTTTTGGGATTTATTTTGTCGCTGTCAACTATTGAAATGGACCCGGCCAAGGTACAGGCCATTTATGATTGGGTTCAGCCCACTTCTTTGAAGGCCCTCCAGAAGTTTTTGGGTTTTGCTAATTTTTATCGGAAATTTATAGCAAAATTTTCTAGTATTGCCAAACCATTGACTGACCTGACCAGGAAGGGTGCGGATGTGTTGAATTGGTCTCCGGAGGCGGTTGCTTCCTTTCAGGAGCTGAAGCGTAGATTTACCTCCGCCCCGGTTCTGCGGCAACCTGATGTCTCACTCCCGTTCCAGGTAGAGGTGGATGCTTCTGAGATTGGTGCAGGAGCGGTGTTGTCCCAAAAGGATCCGGTAACATCTAAAATGAATCCCTGTGCTTTCTTTTCCCGTAAGTTCTCTTCATCTGAACGTAACTATGATGTGGGGAATCGGGAACTGTTGGCCATGAAATGGGCATTTGAGGAGTGGAGACATTGGTTGGAGGGAGCCAAACATCAAGTTGTGGTCCTCACTGACCACAAAAATTTGATTTACCTAGAGTCGGCTAAACGCTTGAACCCTAGACAGGCTAGGTGGGCCTTGTTTTTTACACGTTTTGATTTTGTGGTCTCTTTCCTTCCTGGAACTAAGAATGTCAAGGCAGACGCCCTCTCTAGGAGTTTCTTTGCTGATTCTCCTGTGGTGACCAAGCCTGCCACCATCTTAGGTGAAGGGGTAGTTCTTTCTGCCATCTCGCCCGATTTGAGATTTGCTCTGCAAGAGTTCCAGGAGGACAAACCTGAGCGTTGTCCCAGTGGAAAGTTGTATGTTCCTGACCAGTGGAAGAAGAGAGTGATGTCTGAAGTTCATTGCTCTGCATTAGCTGGTCATCCAGCTATTTTTGGTACTAGAGATCTGGTGAGTCGCTCTTTTTGGTGGCCCACCTTGTCTCATGATGTCAGGAATTTTGTGCAGTCCTGTGGGACTTGCTCCCGGTCTAAATCTTGTTCTCGCTCTAGTGGGTTGTTGTTGCCTTTGCCAGTCCCCAGGAGGCCATGGACCCATATTTCAATGGATTTCATCTCTGATATGCCGGTCTCTCAAAGAATGACTGTTATTTGGGTGATTTTTGATAGGTTCTCTAAGATGGTTCATCTTGTACCACTCCCTAAGTTGCCATCTTCCTCTGAGTTGGTGCCTCTGTTTTTGCAACAGGTGGTTCGCTTGCACGGGATTCCTGAGAACATTGTACCTGACAGAGGAGTTCAATTTGTGTCTAAATTTTGGAGGACGTTCTGTTCCAAGTTGGGAATTCAGTTGTCCTTCTCCTCTGCTTTTCACCCTCAGACCAATGGGCAGACAGAGAGAACAAACCAGACCTTGGAGTCGTATTTGAGATATTTTATTTCCGCTGATCAGGATGATTGGGTTTCATTTTTGCCCTTGGCCGAATTTGCTTTAAATAATAGAGCTAGTTCTGCCAATTTGATGTCACCTTTTTTTTGTAACTTTGGTGTTCACCCTCGATTTTCTTCAGGGCAGGTGGAGCCTTCTGCCTGCCCAGGTGTTGACACTGTGGTGGAGAGAATGCACCAGATCTGGGACCAAGTGGTGGATAAGTTATCTCTCTCCCAGGAAAAGGCCCAGCGGTTTTCCAATCGACATAGGATCATTGGTCCCCAGTTTAAGATTGGTGATATGGTGTGGTTATCATCAAAAAATATTGCTATGAAGGTGGCTTCTCCTAAGTTTAAGCCTAGATTTATTGGACCTTACAAGATTTTGGAGATTATTAATCCGGTCTCTTTTCGTTTGGCTCTTCCTGTCACATTTAAGATCCATAATGTGTTCCATAAGTCCTTGTTGAAGAGGTTTGTTGAGCCAGTTGTGCCTGAGGTGGCACCTCCGGACCCTGTATTGGTTGAAGGTAACTTGGAATATGAGGTAGAGAAAATTCTGGATTCCCGTCTGGCTAGACGGAGACTCCAGTATTTGGTTAAGTGGAAGGGTTATGGTCAGGAGGATAATTCCTGGGTCTCTGCCTCTGATATTCATGCCAAAAGATTGGTGCGTGCCTTTCATCGGCTCACCCTGATCGCCCTGGTAGCGTTGTTGAGGGTTCGGTGACCCCTCCTCAAGGGGGGGGTACTGTTGTGAGTTCATTTTCCCCACCGTCACTGAGGCCTGGTGAACTCCCTATTCTAGTGAAGGAAGGTAGTGAGCCTGATTATCAGACACCTGGGACTAATGAAGACGATTGGCTGAGTGGAGTCACTGACTGGATTTAAGGCAGCCTACGCCCTTTCTGCCCTGCGGGTGATTTCTCTGTGGACTCTTGGACACCAGTCTGATTCCTGCTCTCCTAAAGCTAAGTTTTCTGTTTTGCCTTTTGCATCTAAGATTTGTTTTTGTTTTTCTTGCTTTTTGGATTCTGCCACTCCCTGCTGGAGTGTGCAGTGTTCCGTGAGCTCTGTCTTCTGCAGGTACCTGAGTGCTGATTTAGTTTTTGAAGCTTAGTTGCTTCAGGGCCATTTTTATATCAGCTTGTTGGCTTTTGTCTCTGATAGGGTTTTGGCAGATTGCAGACAGCAGCTTTCCTATCCGTTCCTATCTAAGTAGTTTTTGGGCCCCGTCTTTGCTCAGCCTGTCTTTCTGTCTGTGTAAGTGTTTTCATCTTGCTTCACCGTCATTATATGTGGGGGGCTGCCTATTGCTTTGGGGTCTGCTCTGGGGCAGTTAGATTTCCCCTTTCCTTCTTTAGGCCTATGTATCTCTCCGGCTGTGATCGAGGGGTCTAGGTCATCGTAGGAACCCCCCACGGCTACTGCTAGTTGTGTTGATAGGTTCAGGGGTCTGCAATCTGATAGTTGCCAACTTCTCTGGTTTTCAGGACTTGGCTAGCATTTCTGTTTTTGCCTCCTACGGTGACTCAATCATAACATGTACGTATGTATGTATGTATGTATGTGTGCATGTCCAGGATTGGCATCCGCACCGTCGCAGCTACAGCCACAAAATTTGGCACAGACACACGTCTGGACCCCGAGAGAGTCCTAGGCTATGTTGTGAGGTGAAATTTTAAACCTGCGCGGTCCAATTCACCAAACAATTTTGCCCCTATCTACACATTGGGGAAAAAGTGTGTGTGTATCAAGCCCCGCCCCTCATTATGATGTCATAATGGTTGCCATAGTGACGCTGATGTCATCATAGGTTGAAAGCCCCGCCGCTCATTATGATGTCATAATGGTTGACTATGGGATGGAGGATGTGTGATGGGTATATGGTCACGGAACTATGGGATGCCGGATATGTATGATGGGTATATGGGCACTGGACTATGGGATGGAGGATATGTATGACGGGTATATGGTCACGGAACTATGGGATGCCGGATATGTATGATGGGTATATGGGCACGGGACTATGGGATGGGGGATATGTATGATGGGTATATGGGCATGGGACTATGAGATGAAGGATGTGTGATGGGTATATGGGCACTCGACTATGGGATGGCGAATATGTATGTTGGGTATATGGGCATGGGACTATGGGATGGAGAATATGTATGATGGGTATATGGGCATGGGACTATGGGATGGAGGATGTGTGATGGGCATATATGGGCACTCGACTATGGGATGGTGGATAGGTATGTTGGGTATATAGGCACGGGACTATGGGATGGAGGATAATTATAATTTGTTATAACTATCCACAGTTAGTTACTATGCCCGGGCTCTTCAGCTAGTATATATATATATATATATATATATATATAATATATAAAGCTCAAGTGTGTATACGTATGTATGTATGTATGTATGTATGTATGTGTGTATGTCCGGGATTGGCATCCGCATCGTCGCAGCTACAGCCACAACATTTGGCACAGTCACATGTCTGGACCCCAAGAGTGTCTTAGGCTATCTACATAATGGGGAAAAAGTGTGTGTGTATCAAGCCCCGTCCCTCATTATGATGTCATAATGGTTGCCATGGTGACCCTGATGTCATCATAGGTTGCAAGCCCCGACGCTCATTATGTCATAATGGTTGACTATGGGATGGAGGATGTGTGATGGGTATATGGGCACTGGACTATGGGATGGAGGATATGTATGACGGGTATATGGGCACAGGACTATGGGATGGCGGATATGTGTGATGGGTATATGGGCACGGGACTATGGGATAGAGGACATGTATGATGGGTATATGGGCATGGGACTATGAGATGAAGGATGTGTGATAGGTATATAGGCACTCGACTATGGGATGGCGAATATGTATGATGGGTATATGGGCATGGGACTATGGGATGGAGGATGTGTGATGGGTATATGGGCACTCGACTATGGGATGGAGGATATGTATGATGGGTATATGGGCACAGGCCTATGGGATAGTGGATATGTATGATGGGTAGATGGGCATGGGACTATGGGATGGAGGATATGTATGATGGGTATATGGGCATGGGACTATGAGATGAAGGATGTGCGATGGGTGTTATGATTGAGTAACCGTAGGAGGCAAAAACAGAAATACAAGCTAAGTCCAGAAAACCAGAGAAGTTGGCAACTATCAGATTGCAGACCCCTGAACCTATCAACACAACTAGCAGTAGCCGTGGGGGGTTCCTACGATGCCCTAGACCCCTCGATCACAGCCGGAGAATTAAATAGGCCTAAAGAAAGAAAGGGGAAATCTAAACTGCCCCAGAGCAGACCCCAAAGCAATAGGCAGCCCCCAACATATAATGACGGTGAAGCAAGATGAAAACACCAACACAGACAGAAAGATAGACTGAGCAAAGCCGGGGCCCAAAACTACCTAGATAGGAAAGGACAGGAAGGCTGCTGTCTGCAATCTGCCAAAACCCTATCAAAGACATAAGCCAACAAGCTGATATGAAAAAAGACCCTGAAGCAGCTAGGCTTCAAAAACTCAGGTATTTTCAGAAGACAGAGCTAAAGGAATTCAGCACACCCCAGCAGGGAATGGCAGAAATCCAGAAAAACAAAGCAAAACAAAGTCAAAGCACAAATGCAAAAAGCCGAGCAGCAAACTTAGCTTTAGAGGAGCAGGAATTCAGACTGGACTCCAAGGATCCCACAGAGAAATCACCCGCAGGGCAGAAGGGCGTCGGCAGCCTTATATCCAGTCAGTAACTCCACTCAGCCAGTCATCATCATCAGCCTCAGGTGTTTGATAATCAGGCTCACTACCTTTCTTTACCAGAAGAGGGAGTTCCTTGGGCCTCAGTAGTGAAGGGGAAAATGAACTCACAACAGTACCTCCCCCTTGAGGAGGGGTCACCGAACCCTCAACCACGCCACCAGGGCGATCAGGGTGAGCCCGATGAAAGGCACGCACCAATCTTTTGGCATGAATATCAGAGGCAGAGACCCAGGAATTATCCTCCTGACCATAACCCTTCCAATTAACCAAATACTGGAGTCTCCGTCTAGCCAGACGGGAATCCAGTACTTTCTCTACCTCATATTCCATGTTACCTTCAACCAATACAGGGTCTGGAGGTGCCACCCCCGGAACAACAGGTTCAACAAACCTCTTCAACAAAGATTTATGGAACACATTATGGATTTTAAATGTGACAGGAAGAGCCAAACGAAAAGAGACCAGATTAATAATCTCCAAAATCTTGTAAGGTCCAATAAATCTAGGCTTAAACTTAGGAGAAGCCACCTTCATAGCAATATTTTTTGATGATAACCACACCATATCACCAACCTTAAACTGCGGACCAATGGTCCTATGTCGGTTGGAAAACCGCTGGGCCTTTTCCTGGGAGAGAGATAAATTATCCACCACTTGGTCCCAGATCTGGTGCATTCTCTCCACCACAGTGTCAACACCTGGGCAGGCAGAGGGCTGCACCTGCCCTGAAGAAAATCGAGGATGAAACCCAAAGTTACAAAAAAAAGGTGACATCAAAGTGGCAGAACTAGCTCTATTATTTAAAGCAAATTCGGCCAAGGGCAAAAATGAAACCCAATCATCCTGATCAGCAGAAATAAAACATCTCAAATATGACTCCAAGGTCTGGTTTGTTCTCTCTGTCTGCCCATTGGTCTGAGGGTGAAAAGCAGAGGAGAAGGACAACTGAATTCCCAGCCTGGAACAGAAAGTTCTCCAAAATCTAGACACAAACTGGACTCCTCTGTCAGATACAATGTTCTCAGGAATCCCGTGCAAACGAACCACCTGTTGCAAAAACAGGGGCACCAACTCAGAGGAAGACGGCAACTTAGGGAGTGGTACAAGATGAACCATCTTAGAGAAACTATCACAAATCACCCAAATAACAGTCATCCTTTGAGAGACAGGCATATCAGAGATGAAATCCATTGAAATATGGGTCCATGGCCTCTTGGGGACAGGCAAAGGCATCAACAACCCACTAGAGCGAGAACACGATTTAGACCGGGAGCTCGTCCAACAGGACTGCACAAAATTCCTGACATCACGAGACAAGGAGGGCCACAAAAAAACCGACTCACCAGATCTCTAGTACCAAAAATACCTGGATGACCAGCCAAAGCAGAGCAATGAACTTCAGACATCACTCTCTTCTTCCACTGGTCAGGAACATACAACTTTCCACTGGGACAACGCTCAGGTTTGTCCTCCTGGAACTCTTCCAGAGCACGTCTCAAATCGGGCGAGATGGCAGAAAGAACTACCCCTTCGCCTAAGATGGTAGCAGGCTTGGTCACCACAGGAGAATCAGCAAAGAAGCTCCTAGAGAGGGCGTCTGCCTTGACATTCTTCGTTCCAGGAAGAAAAGAAACCACAAAATCAAAACGTGTAAAAAACAAGGCCCACCTAGCCTGTCTAGGGTTCAAGCGCTTAGCCGACTCTAGGTAAATCAAATTCTTGTGGTCAGTGAGGACCACGACTTGATGTTTAGCTCCCTCCAACCAATGTCTCCACTCCTCAAATGCCCATTTCATGGCCAACAGTTCCCTATTCCCCACATCATAGTTACGTTCAGATGGAGAGAACTTTCGGGAAAAGAAAGCACAGGGATTCATTTTAGATGTTACAGGATCCTTTTGGGACAAAACAGCTCCTGCACCAATCTAAGAAGAATCCACCTCTACCTGGAATGGAAGTGAGACATCAGGTTGCCGCAAAACCAGGGCAGAGGTGAATCTTCGCTTCAGCTCCTGAAAGGAAGAAACAGCCTCCGGAGACCAATTTAACACATCAGCACCCTTCTTAGTCAAATCAGTCAATGGCTTGGCAATACTAGAAAATTTTGCTATAAATTTCCGATAAAAATTAGCAAAACCCAAAAACTTCTGGAGGGCCTTCAAAGAAGTGGGCTGAACCCAATCGAAAATGGCCTGTACCTTGGCCGGGTCCATTTCAATAGTTGACGGGGACAAAATAAATCCCAAAAAAGAAATCCTCTGTACTCCAAAAAGGCATTTAGATCCTTTGACATACAGGGAATTCTCCCTCAAGATCCGGAACACAGTCCGAAAATGTTCCACATGAGAATCCGAATCCTTGGAGAAGATCAAAATATCATCCAGATAGATAATCAAAAATTTATCGACAAAATCTCGGAAAATATCGTTCATGAAGCGCTGGAAGACAGAAGGGGCATTAGTGAGTCCAAAAGGCATCACCAGGTACTCAAAATGTCCCTCTGGAGTATTAAACGCCGTCTTCCATTCATCCCCATGCTTAATGCGAATAAGATTATACGCCCCCCTGAGGTCAAGCTTGGTAAACCAGCAAGCACCTTTAACTCTGGAGAATAGATCAGAAATCAGGGGTAACGGATACTGATATTTAACAGTAATTTTGTTGAGGGCACGATAATCAATATAAGGTCTTAATGATCCATCCTTTTTGGCTACAAAAAAAAAACGGCACCTAAGGGTGACGAGGATGGTCTAATATGACCCTTCTCCAACGCCTCCTTAATATAGGATCGCATAGCCTCATGCTCGGGTACAGATAAATTGAAAAGCCGACCCTTGGGAAATTTACACTCCGGGCTCAGTTCAATTGCACAGTCATAACTCCTATGAGGAGGCAGAGACGCAGACTCATTCTCACTAAATACATCATAAAAGTCTGCCAAATAATCAGGAACATCATACGACTGAGGAGAGGTGGAAAACACCGGAGCCTCACTAAAGGCACACCGACAACCCCAACTCACCACAGACACAGATTTCCAATCCAAAACTGGATTATGAATTTGTAACCAGGGAAACCCCAGAACAATAGTATCATGCAGATTATGCAACACCAAAAATCTGCAATTTTCTTGATGGTCTGGGGCGACCCGCATTACCACCTGGGTCCAAAACTGAGGTTTATTTTTAGCCAAAGGAGTAGCATCAATCCCCCTCAAAGGGATAGGCGTCTGCAGAGGTGTCATCGGAAATCCACAACGTTTAGCAAAATCCAAGTCCATTAGGTTTAGGGCTGCTCCCGAATCCACAAAAGCCTTGGCAGAAAATGTGGACAGGGAGCAGATCAGAGTAATAGCCAGAAGAAACTTAGGTTGAACACCCCCAACAGAAAACGTGTGTGCAAAGCGTTTCTCTCGTTTAGGACAGACAGAAATAATATGCGAGGCATCTCCACAGAAAAAACACAACTTATTACGCCTTCTGAACTCCTGACGCTGCTCTCTGGAAAAAACTCTATCATATTGCATAGGTTCAGACATTTGTTCAACAGGTGGCAACACCTCTTGTGCAGCTTTGCGTTCACGCAAACGCCGATCAACCTGAATGGCTAATGACATAGAATCGTCAAGACCAGAGGGAACAGGAAATCCCACCATAGTATCTTTTACGGTTTCTGACAACCCCTTCCGAAAGAGAGCAGCCAAGGCATTATCATTCCAGGTAGTAAGGACCGCCCACTTTTGGAATTTTTGACAGTACAATTCTGCAGAATCACGACCTTGGTTCAATGCCAGCAGGGTCTTTTCAGCCTGATCAATGGCATTAGGTTCGTCATACAACAACCCCAAGGCCTGAAAAAATGCGTTCACATTAGTCAGAATAGGCTCATCTGGTTTCAAAGAAAACGCCCAATCCTGGGGATCGCCACGCAGCAAAGAGATGACAATTTTAACCTGCTGCACGGAGCTCCCTGACAAGTTAGGCTTCAAGGCAAAAAATAATTTACAATTATTTTTGAAATTCAAAAATTTAGACCGATCCCCAAAAATACATCAGGTGTAGGAATCTTTTGTTCAGCGGCATGTGAATGAGCAAGGTAGGCGGAAATTCCCCGCACTTCCGCAGCGAGCTGCTCCACACGATCAGACAATTGCTTTATCTCCATTGAGAGAAAAAAAAAATTCCCCCTACGGCCTCGGAGATATAGAGGAAAAAATATACACATTTTTTTTTTTTTTTACAATTCTTTCCTGCTATTGAGTACCCTAGGATCTGCGGTATGGCGGGTGATTCTGTTATGATTGAGTAACCGTAGGAGGCAAAAACAGAAATACAAGCTAAGTCCAGAAAACCAGAGAAGTTGGCAACTATCAGATTGCAGACCCCTGAACCTATCAACACAACTAGCAGTAGCCGTTGGGGGTTCCTACGATGCCCTAGACCCCTCGATCACAGCCGGAGAATTAAATAGGCCTAAAGAAAGAAAGGGGAAATCTAAACTGCCCCAGAGCAGACCCCAAAGCAATAGGCAGCCCCCAACATATAATGACAGTGAAGCAAGATGAAAACACCAACACAGACAGAAAGATAGACTGAGCAAAGCCGGGGCCCAAAACTACCTAGATAGGAAAGGACAGGAAGGCTGCTGTCTGCAATCTGCCAAAACCCTATCAAAGACATAAGCCAACAAGCTGATATGAAAAAAGACCCTGAAGCAGCTAGGCTTCAAAAACTAAATCAGCACTCAGGTATTTTCAGAAGACAGAGCTAAAGGAATTCAGCACACCCCAGCAGGGAATGGCAGAAATCCAGAAAAACAAAGCAAAACAAAGTCAAAGCACAAATGCAAAAAGCCGAGCAGCAAACTTAGCTTTTGAGGAGCAGGAATTCAGACTGGACTCCAAGGATCCCACAGAGAAATCACCCGCAGGGCAGAAGGGCGTCGGCAGCCTTATATCCAGTCAGTAACTCCACTCAGCCAGTCATCATCATCAGCCTCAGGTGTTTGATAATCAGGCTCACTACCTTTCTTTACCAGAAGAGGGAGTTCCTCGGGCCTCAGTAGTGAAGGGGAAATGAACTCACAACAGATGGGTATATGGGCACTCGACTATGGGATGACGAATATGTATGATGGGTATATGGGCATTGGACTATGGGATGTAGGATGTGTGATGGGTATATGGGCACATGACTATGGGATGGAGGATAGGTATGTTGGGTATATGAGCACTGGACTATGGAATGGAGGATAATTATAATTTGTTATAACTATCCACAGTTAGTTACTATGCCTGGGCAGTGCCAGGCTCTTCAGCTAGTCTAATATATAAAGCTCAAGTGTGTGTATGTATGTATGTATGTATGTATGCCTGGGATTGGCATCCGCACCGTCGCAGCTACACCCACAAAATTTGGCACAGTCACATGTCTGGACCCTGAGAGTGTCTAGGCTATGTTGTGAGGTGAAATTTTAACCCCGCGCATTCCAATTCACCAAACAATTTTGCCCCTATCTACATAATGGGGAAAAAGTGTGTGTGTATCAAGCCCCGCCCCTCATTATGATGTCATAATGGTTGCCATGGCGACGCTGACATGTTATCATAGGTTGCAAGCCCCGCCGCTCATTATGATGTCATAATGGTTAACTATGGGAAGGAGCATGTGTGATGGGTATATGGGCACTAGACTATGGGATGGAGGATGTCATGATCCAAGGTGGATCTGACAAGTAAATGGACAAAGTGAACTTTTTTCCCTTTGGCTTGGTGCCAAAGTGGTGTGATTGCCCCCGGTGGCCATTAGAATTATTACACGTGGTGTCGTTCCTTCTAAGTTGCCCCGGTGGTGGTGAGCAGTAGTGCATTTTAGTTTCTTTGGTTTAATGTGCATTTAATTACAAATCAGGTGTGAGGCTCTATAAAAGAGTTCAGGTGTGTTTGTTCACTGCTGGTGATATTGTGAGTTAGTCATTCTCAAGGAAGCCTGGGTGAAAGAAGGAGCTGAATGAGAGTCCTGGGCAGCCCAGCCAGAGGGGTTGAGTCAGCTATGGAGTCTGCATGGAGGGCTGGCATGGCGTGGTGGAGTCGCAGTTTATGGTGTCAGCAGGAGGTGCTTGCATGGCTTGATGGAGTGGCGACGATGGTGAGAGTTGCACTCAGCATGCTGGACTTGGTTGCTGAAAATTGGACTCAAGCATGCTGGACTTTTGGGCAGAAGCTGGACTCATCTTTGGGACTCTGTTTACTGGGCAGCTGCAACTGGTGGTGGACTCTGCTCCAAGGCTGCACTATGGTGATGGATCCGGTTATGGTGATAGATCCGGGTGGAGGAGAAGATGCATGCAGGTGGTGGGCTCTGTTGCTAGGAGCGTACGCAACAGAGCAAAGTTAAGTGGTGTTCCCCCTGTATTGTCATTTTCCCTTGTGTGTGTTTAGTGCAGTGATGGGATTAGTTTCCGCACCAACCAATTCCCTAGTGAGGGTTTAGGGTCAGGGCAAGTTAGGGTTTTAAGGTTCCTGTTCGTCGCCCGGTGCAGAACCGGCATAGGGAACGTTAAGAGTGCAGGGACTCTGGCTCAGGGGAGTGCAGGAGGTCTCCACGTCCCTATTCCCTATCGCAGGGCCCACCATTGTTAATGTTACCCAGGTTCCCCTTTATTATTTAAATTCGCCTTACTGGAGGCGGGGTTTCCAGACTATTGTATAAATACGTGTAATAACTAAATTCGCCAGTTGGAGGCGGTGTATCTAGCTGCATGTCTTATTATTTAAATTCGCCCACCTGGAGGCGGTGCATCCAGGGTCACGTGTGTCATATGGGTTTGCCTTGCGGTACTCGCTGCGTCCATACACACGTGACCGTGACAGAGGATATGTATGACGGGTATATGGGCACGGGACTATGGGATGAAGGATGTGTGATGGGTATATGGGCACTGGACTATGGGATGGAGGATATGTATGATGGGTATATGGGCACGGGACTATGGGACGGCGGATATGTATGATGGGTATATGGGCACGGGACTATGGGATGGAGGATATGTATGATGGGTATATGGGCATGGGACTATGAGATGAAGGATGTGTGATGGGTATATGGGTACTCGACTATGGGATGGCGAAAATGTATGATGGGTATATGGGCATGGGACTATGGGATGGAGGATGTGTGATGGGTATATGGGAATGGAACTATGGGATGGAGGATGTGTGATGGGTATATGGGCACTCAACTATGAGATGGAGGATATGTATGATGGGTACATGGGCACGGGCCTATGGGATCGTGGATATGTATGATGGGTATATGGGCACGGGACTATGGGATGGAGGATAATTATAATTTGCTATAACTAACCACAGTTAGTTACTATGCCCGGGCAGCGCCGGGCTCTTCAGCGTGTATATATATATGCCAGAATGAAGGACATACAGTGGGGCAAAAAAGTATTTAGTCAGTCAGCAATAGTGCAAGTTCCACCACTTAAAAAGATGAGAGGCGTCTGTAATTTACATCGTAGGTAGACTTCAACTATGGGAGACAAACTGAGAAAAAAAAATCCAGAAAATCACATTGTCTGTTTTTTTTTCATTTTATTTGCATATTATGGTGGAAAATAAGTATTTGGTCAGAAACAAGCAATCAAGATTTCTGGCTCTCACAGACCTGTAACTTCTTCTTTAAGAGTCTCCTCTTTCCTCCACTCATTACCTGTAGTAATGGCACCTGTTTAAACTTGTTATCAGTATAAAAAGACACCTGTGCACACCCTCAAACAGTCTGACTCCAAACTCCACTATGGTGAAGACCAAAGAGCTGTCAAAGGACACCAGAAACAAAATTGTAGCCCTGCACCAGGCTGGGAAGACTGAATCTGCAATAGCCAACCAGCTTGGAGTGAAGAAATCAACTGTGGGAGCAATAATTAGAAAATGGAAGACATACAAGACCACTGATAATCTCCCTCGATCTGGTGCTCCACGCAAAATCCCACCCCGTGGGGTCAGAATGATCACAAGAACGGTGAGCAAAAATCCCAGAACCACGCGGGGGGACCTAGTGAATGAACTGCAGAGAACTGGGACCAATGTAACAAGGTCTACCATAAGTAACACACTACGCCACCATGGACTCAGATCCTGCAGTGCCAGACGTGTCCCACTGCTTAAGCCTGTACATGTCCGGGCCCGTCTGAAGTTTGCTAGAGAGCATTTGGATGATCCAGAGGAGTTTTGGGAGAATGTCCTATGGTCTGATGAAACCAAACTGGAACTGTTTGGTAGAAACACAACTTGTCGTGTTTGGAGGAAAAAGAATACTGAGTTGCATCCATCAAACACCATACCTACTGTAAAGCATGGTGGTGGAAACATCATGCTTTGGGGCTGTTTCTCTGCAAAGGGGCCAGGACGACTTATCCGGGTACATGAAAGAATGAATGGGGCCATGTATCGCGAGATTTTGAGTGCAAACCTCCTTCCATCAGCAAGGGCATTGAATATGAAACGTGGCTGGGTCTTTCAACATGACAATGATCCAAAGCACACCGCCAGGGCAACGAAGGAGTGGCTTTGTAAGAAGCATTTCAAGGTCCTGGAGTGGCCTAGCCAGTCTCCAGATCTCAACCCTATAGAAAACCTTTGGAGGGAGTTGAAAGTCCGTGTTGCCAAACGAAAAGCCCAAAACATCACTGCTCTAGAGGAGATCTGCATGGAGGAATGGGCCAACATACCAACAACAGTGTGTGGCAACCTTGTGAAGACTTACAGAAAACGTTTGACCTCTGTCATTGCCAACAAAGGATATATCACAAAGTATTGAGATGAAATTTTGTTTCTGACCAAATACTTATTTTCCACCATAATATGCAAATAAAATGAAAAAAAACAGACAATGTGATTTTCTGGATTTTTTTTTCTCAGTTTGTCTCCCATAGTTGAGGTCTACCTATGATGTAAATTACAGACGCCTCTCATCTTTTTAAGTGGTGGAACTTGCACTATTGCTGACTGACTAAATACTTTTTTGCCCCACTGTATATACCAGGATAAGGGACACAAATACCAGGATGGAGGGCATATAGATATACAAGGATGAGTGACCTATATACCAGGATGGAGGATATACAGTATATACATATAGTCAGGATGTGGGGGCACCAGTCCAAATATTGCATCTGTGCTCATCAGACTCTAGTTATGCCACTGTATAGATAATAGTCATAATCATGGAAGCTATGAATTTTTATGGAAACAGATTTTAGCGTTTTCTGACCAGTCCAATACTGAGACCTGCCAGGAAAATTCACACCAGTAGAAACTAAAATAATCCTCATTTTCAACATTGAGGATGTAGTAATAATCATTTAAATCATTAATAGTTTGTTCAAAAAATGATAGCATTTTGTTCTATACAAGGGTACAAAGAAATTCACACCAGTCAATGAGCATAATCTAATATTCACAAAAACTGACACTGATAAAAAAATATTGGGTCTGTGATTAGGGATGAGCGAACCCATGGATTTTGGGTTCGCTAGGTTCAGCCGGACTTTTTTAAATATCCTGTTTGGGACCCATACTTGACCCCAGACTTCGAAACCCATATAAGTCAATGCGAGTGCTGTAAAATCACTGTAAAATGGTCAGAATAAGGGTTAGAGGGCTGCAAAAGGAAGCAAAATGTGGGTACAAGTAGGACAATTGCCCTACAAACAAATGTGGATAGGGAAATGACTTAAAGGGCTTTTGTCACCATTGCAATTATGGTAAAATAGGAAGTAAATGAAAAACATAAACCGTTTAACAGGGCCTCCACAAAGACTAAGGTTTGCTACTGCAGTCCAGTTGAAAACTTCACCCACAGAGCATTGGGCAGAGTGCCCCCACAGAAGTAGTTTACAAATTTCATCCACAGAGCATTTTATTAAAAATTTCACCCACAGAAGCAGCTTACAAATTTCACTCACAGAGCATGGGGCACAGTACCCCCACAGAATCTTATTAAAAATTTCACCCATGGAGCATGGGCACAGTACCCCCACAGAAGCAGCTTACAAATTTCACCCACAGATCATGGAGCAGAGTACCCCTATAGCCAGAGGCGCCGTTAGGGTTTTGGTTCAGGGGAGCCAAACTTCTGAGTGGGCCCTAACCAGGTAACTTTGATTACAGCTGGGTGACACACCGTAATAGTGGATATAGGAGAACCTCAGCATTTTATTGCTGAAAATAATCTCTATACAAAGACCAACATTGATATTACAGCCATATGGTCAGCGGTAAATACTAACCCCTTAGTAGCCCATAAACTGTTTGATGGCTCAAACACTGTATGATGGATGGCCCCCTAGAGAGCGTCCGTATTGTATAATGCGCTCCTCATAGGCCTCTATAGTATTATGCACTCCCCATAGGCAGACTCTATAGCATAATGCACTCTACATAGGCAGACTATGTAGTATAATGCACTCCCCATAGGCTTCTACAGTGTAATGCACTCCCCATAGGTGTCTATAGTATAATGCACCCCATAGGCAGACTCTATATGGTACAATGCACTTCCCATATGCAGACTCTATATTGTATAATGCACTCCCCATAGACAGACTCTGTATGCAATAATGCACCTCCATAAGCAGACTCTATATAGTATAATGCACTCCCCATAGGAAGACTCTATAGTATAATGCACTCTACGTAGGCAGACTCTATATAGTATAATGCACTTCCCATAGGTGTCTATAGTAAAATATACCTCCATAGGCAGACTCTATATGATATAATGCACTTCCCATAAGCAGACTCTATATTGTATAATGCACTCCCCATAGGCAGACTCCATATAGTATAATGCACTCCCCATAGGCCTGCATAGTATAATGAACTCTCCATATGCAGACTATATATGGTATAATGCACTCCCATAGGCAGACTATACAGCTCTGGCAAAAACTAAGAGACCACCACTTCAAAACCCTGTCATGTGCAGCCCATTCTCCACACCTGAACCCCATTGAAAACCTCTGGAATGTAATCAAGAGGATGATGGATAGTCACAAACCATCAAAGAAGAACTGCTTAAATTTTTGAGCCAGAAGCAGTGTGAGAGACTGGTGGAAAGCATGCCAAGATGCATGAAAGTATAATTCACTATAGGAACAGAAAAGCGCAATAGGGTCTTATCTGGGTTAATATTGAAATAATAAAAGAAATAAACTCACCTATTGTAGGAGAGATCGGGCATATATGATCAGTGTCAGCTGCTGCACGTCCAATGGTCAGACAAGTAACCGCTGCTATATCAATTCTTACGGAATTAATTTTTGGACTTTCTGTGTGCTGCTTGACAAAATACACGATTCCAATTATGATTGAAGATTAATCATTTATTCCCAATCCCCTGAGGAAGAAGTGGTGTTCACTTCGAAACGCGTTGGGAATAAATGATTAATCTTCAATCATAATTGGAATCGTGTATTTTGTCAAGCAGCGCACAGAAAGTCCAAAAATTAATTCCATAAAAATTGAATTAAGATGCATGAAAGCTGTGATGATAAATCATCGTTATTTCACAAAATATTAATTTCTGAACTCTTCCTGAGTTAAAACATTAGTATTGTTGTTTCTACATGATTATGAACTTGTTTTCTTTGCATTACACTCCCTGACAGAAGTTATGTCGCTTATTTATGTTATGTAAATAAAAGCTTATAACCTTTAACCTAAACCACATTTTGGAGGGTTTCAGCTTTCAAAAGAATAATTTATACAACCAATGGATGAATTTAATGTCAGGTTATAAGCTTTTATTTACATAACATGGATAAGCGACATAACTTCTGTCAGTGAGTGTATTTGAGGTCTGAAAGTACTGTTTGTTTTTTTATTTTGACCATTTTTTTGTCAGAAAAAAAATACAAAATTTATTGCTTGGAAATTCGGAGACATGTTGTCAGAAGTTTGTAGACTAAAAGAACAATTTACATTTTACTCAAAAATATACCTATAGAGAGAAAAATCAGACAAACTGAAAATTTGAAAGTGGTCTCTTAATTTTTGCCAGAGCTGTAGTATAATGCACTCCCCATAGACCTGTATAGTAAAATGCACCCCCCATACACAGACTATATATAGTATAATGCATTCCCGATGGACTTCTATAGTATAATACACTCCCCATAGGCAGACTCTATATTGTATAGTGCACGTCCATAGGGTAGACTCTATATACACTGTGTTCCAAATTATTATGCAAAAAATACTTCCTCGTATTTTCTCTAAATTACCTATATGAATTGCAGTCATTGTTATTTTACAGTCATCTACTATTCCAGTATAATTGCAATGTTTTTGAACAAACTGCCTATGAAAACAGTACATTTTTAAAAATAATAAACACTCAAAATGCATGTTCCAAATTATTATGCACAGCAGAGTTTTCAACCTTTTTATTTTTATTTTGAACAAAAAAATGGTCAATTGTGAAATTATAAGCATTATCAGCTTATTACAAAATGAAATCAAACAGTTTTCAAGTCAAAACTTTATTCTTGGTGATGTTACATTTGCACATAGGACCACTTGTTCGAAAGAAGCTTCTGAACTCTCTCGTCCATTGAATTTGTCAGTTTTTGGATGGTTTGTGCTTCAATTGTTTTGCATTTGGACAGAATACCCTCCCAGAGCTGTTGCTTAGATGTGAACTGCCTCCCATCATAGACACTCCTTTTGATGATGCTCCAGAGGTTCTCAATGGGGTTGAGGTCAGGGGAAGATGGTGGCCACACCATAAGTTTGTCCTCTTTTATGCCCATAGCAGCCAGAGATGCAGATGTGTTATTTGCAGCATGAGATGGTGCATTATTATGCATGAAATTGATCTTGCTGCGGAAAGCACGGTGCTGTTTTAGAAACTCCACAAAAATTATGGAGTTCATCTTTACCCCTTCAGGGATCCTAAAGGGGCCCACAATCTCTCTCCCCATGATTCCAGCCCAAAACATTACTCCACCTCCTTCTTGTTGGCGCCTTAGCCGTGTTTTCATGGGGTGTCCATCAACCAGCCATTCTCCACTCCATCTGGACCATCGAGCGTTGCATGGCACTCATCGGTGAACAAAACAGTTTGGAAGTCAGTCTTCATGTATCGTTTGGCCCACTGGAGCCGTTTCTGCTTGTGTGCAGTGGATAGAGGTGGTCGACAGGATGGCTTATGCACAGCTGCAAACCTCTGAAGGACCCTGCATCTTGTTGTTCGGGGGACGTTGGAGGCACCAGCAGCTTCAAAAACTTGTCTGCTGCTATGACAAGGCATTTTTGCAGCTGCTCTTTTAACCTGACACAATTGCCTGTTGGAAAGAGTCCTCAATTTTTCCTTATCAGCACGCACACGTGTGTGCTGGGAATCATCTACATACTTCTTGATTGTGCGATGATCACGATGAAGTGTCTTGGCAATGTTGATTGTAGTCATGCCTTGACCTAAATACTCCACAATTTGTTGCTTCTCAGCAGCCGACACAACCTTTTTCTTTCTCATTTTGGCAAAAAATGTAGGCTACTTAATAATGTGGAACAGCCTTCTTAAGTAGTCTTGCCTTTATTTGGACACACCTGCCAAACTAATTTGCACAGGTATCTGCAATTGCTTTCAGTGATATAAAGAGCCCTGACACACATCACCATCAATGAGTTTAAATGACAAACAAAAAAATTCTAAACTTATCACTCCTAAACTCTTTTTGCATAATAATTTGGAACACAGTGTACAGTAGTATAATTCACTCCCAATAGGCCTGTACAGTATGATACAACTAGATGGTGGCCCGATTCTAACGCATTGGGTATTCTAGAATATGTGTGTAGTTTCTTTATGAAGATTTAATAATAATGCAATAATGCACCCCCCCAATCCTGGTATGCATGGTCCTCTCACCCCCAATCCTGATATGCAGGCTACCCCTCACCCCCCAATCCTGGTATGCATGGTCCTCTCACCCCCCCTTTGCTGGTATACATGGTCCCATCACCCCCCTTTCCTGGTAGGCATGGTCTCCCTCACCCCCCTTTCCTGGTATGCATGGTCACCCTCACCCCCTTTCCTGGAATGCATGGTCCTGTCACCCCCCTTATCCTGGTATGCATGGTCCCCCTCACCCCCCTTTCCTGGTATGCATGGTCCTCTCACCCCCCTTTCCTGTTATGCATGGTCCCCTCACCCCCCTTTCGTGGTATGCATGGTCCTCTCACCCCCCTTTCCTGTTATGCATGGTACCCCTCACCCCCCTTTCCTGGTATGCATGGTCCCGTCACCCCCCCTTTGCTGGTATGCATGGTACCCCTCACCCCCCTTTCGTGGTATGCATGGTCCCCTCACTCCCCTTTCATGGTATGCATGGTCCCCTCATCCCCCTTTCGTGGTATGCATGGTCCCCTCACCCCCTTTCGTGGTATGCATGGTACCCCTCACCCCCCTTTCGTGGTATGCATGGTACCCCTCACCCCCTTTCGTGGTATGCATGGTACCCCTCACCACCTTTTCCTGGTATGTATGGTCCCCCTCACCCCTAGGAAACAGCACACATACAAAAAAAACAAAAACATTTATACTCACCCATCTTTCCTGTGGTCCAGCGCTGTCCCGTTCTGTCGGAGGCTGGGGGAGGAGTGTGGCACTGGGGCGGGGTACGCGCATGCCCACACCACGCTGTCTGGCGCCATTTTCCTGAAGACACACTGCAAATGTGTCTTCAGGAAAATGGCGCCGGATAGCGCTATGCGCATGCGCGTACTCCAGCGTCAGTGCCACACTCCTCTCCCAGCCTCCTGCCCCGGTCACTGTAAGAAAAGCAGCGCCGCGGCAACGCACCTCCCGGTGAGGTATGTATGTAAGTATGGCGCCGGAGATCGCGATCTCCGGCGCCATACCCATTACCATACAATACCTGTCTGTCTGTCATGGAAATCCTACGTCCTGATTGGTCGCGGCCGGCCGGGCTCAACCATTCAGCGACGCGGGATTTTGGTTACTGACAGACATAAGACGATTATATATATATATATATATATATATATATATATATATATATACTCACCTATACTCATTGTTTCCCTGCTGCTCCGAGCGCTCGCTCATCTCAGGACTGCGTGCGCCAAGAAATGACGTTGTCGCACCCGCTGTGAGTGACATCAGATGCAGAGACGGTGATGTTGGGAGAGGGAGAGTGATGCCCCCACTCTCAACAATGCGGTCAACTGTATCAGCATCTAGCTGACAGTTGAACTTGAGATGATGGGGCACCATGGCGGAAGGCTGGCTGCGCAGGAAGATTTAGTCTCCCTGCTCTGCCGCAGAGTATAACCGTATGGACATGCTGTGCACAACAATACAATTACAGTGGAAATACGAGGGGTCAGTGGGTGCTCTCGTCCATTGGCTCAAGACCACATTGACCATGGCTCATCCCAATGAACGCCCGCACTCCTTTCCCAGTGGGCATAATACAGTACTACTCAGACAACACAGGGTGAGGGAAAACAGTATGGCAATACTTTATTGAACCACAAAACAGACAATAACATATAGTACAGTTACAGGAAAATACGCAAGATGGAGCAAAATTACAAAGTCTTACACTTCCACTGACTAGCTGGGATTAGAACAGCTGTGACTCAGGGGATTCCAGGGCTGACTACCCCCTCCAGTGGCACTCCTCTTTTTGTGGGCACCCACAGATAGGAGGTAATGACAAGCTTAGGAAGCTGACAGTCCATTGAGGTTCATGACCAGGTGACCGTATGGTCACAACTTGGCTTCTATGAATGTCTCCATGGAGCCAGGTGACAGGTGCGACCCAATCCTGGCTTCCACAAACATATCTATGAAGTTCAGGTGACCAGTGGGTCCAAATCCTGGCTTCCCCAAATGTATCCATGGGTTCAGTAATGGTCAATGGAGCAGATCTGTATTCTTTCAACTGGGGCGGTGGTCTCCTAAACTGACATCCTGTAGAATATCAAATCTGTGTCCCGCTTGATGGAGCAATATTGTCCTGGTAGAGTGTTACTTTATGGAGTCATAGTGTCCTGGCTGTTGTTCTATCAAGTCTCTTCATTCTCTTTGCATAATTCTGCATAGTTCATCCTTCTTTGTTTTGCAGGTCAACAAACTTGCTCTCCTGATACAATGTGTAAGCAACATCGTGACAAATATCTATTTTTCCATGGCCCTGTGTCCCTGCCTTCCAAGATAACAGACAATAAGTTGCAACAAACATCAACACAAAAGTCAGTGTTAAAGGCTCATACAAACAATAGTCTGAGCTTTTTGACCAATCAAAAACACAAACTCAAAAGTCTACATAAAGATAATAGTATGTCTCCTGGCCTACTGAATTTACATCTGGATAATTAACATTAAATGCTCGTCACAGGTATGTCTAAGTGGAGGAAGAGGAGGATGTGGTGGTATGGGTGGACGTGGCAAGGGAGGAGTAATCCGAAACTTTTTTCTTTTTGTATTTTTTTACCTTTTTTCATATTTTATGAAAAAATGTTTTTTTTTATGGAACTTAAAACAACCTAGAAGAACAAAACTAAAATTAGCAATCTACAACAAGGAGGTGTTCGTCCAAGTTGAAGAAGAGGAGGACATTGCAGTATGGGTGGTAGACGCAAGCCTGAAGTAATTCAACACTTTCTTTTTGTATTTTTTGTGTTTTTATTTTTACTTTTTTGCAATTTTTTGGAAAAAGTGCTGATAGAACTGACTTAAAACAACCTAGAATTAACAAATCTAGAACAAGGAGGCATACATCCAATTGGAGGAAGAGAAGGATGTGGTGGTATGGGGTGGAAGAGGTAAGGGAGGAGTAATCCTTTTTTTATTCTTTTTACTTTTTGAGAGGCAAGGGAAGAGTAATACATTTGTTTGTACTCTTTTTTCTTTTTTAATTTCTTCTTTTTTTTTTCTTTTTTGTGGAATTGAGTTAAAACAACCTAGAATTAACAAAACTAAAACTAGCTATCTAGAACAAGGAGGCGTATGGCCAAGTGGTGGAAGAAGTGGACGTGGAAACTTAGGTGGATGATGCAAGAGAGGAGTAATCCAACAGTGTTTGAACTTTTTTGTGGGGGGACTTTAGGGAACAGACTTAAAAGAACATGAATGAATGAATCCAAAATAAACTAAGAAGCTATAACCAGAGTGCGGAGGTCCAACTTGTAGAGGAGGTGAATGTGGCAGTGTATGTGGAAGTGGAGGAGTAGGAGGTAGCCAACACAGTTTTTTTGCTTTTTTATTTGGGGAGGAAGCACTCAAATGGAACTAATGACCACTAGAGTTGAAGACTGGCTGACTACAGCTGGTATAGTCGTCTATTAATACAAAGGTATGGACAAATCCTGTGGGTACTACACCTGGTTCATTTTAAGAAATGCTAGCTTCCCCACATTGGATGTGGACAGGTGGATGCATCTGTCTGTAATCACACCCCCTGCCATGCTAAACACGCATTCAGACAGCAGACTTGTGGCAGGGCAGACTAAGGCTCCCGTTTCACATAGTGACGCACCAGCGATCCCGACAAAGATGCGACCTGGTAAGGATCGCTGGTGCATTGTCACACAGCAGCTATTCTGAATGATTCCAGCCTTCGACCCCGAGTTCTGCGTCGCCAACGAGGTTGCTCGTCGGCGACAAACATAGCGATGCATGCTGGCCAGCAGGACACCGACGATGAAAAAATGGCCCAGGACATTTGAGCACGATCAGCGTTATCCAGCAGGGGGCCGGTCGCCGCTATGTGTCACATGTAGCGAGATCGCTGGTGAGATCGCTGTTGCGTCGCAAAATCGGTGACGCATCAACGATCTCGCTAGAGATCTCGTTATGTGAGACGGGGCCTTAACACCTCCAAGGCATAAAGGGCAAGCTTAAGCCATGAGTGCAATTTAGAGACCCTGAAGTTAAATGGGGCAGACCCATAAGTTAGTACATGGAGACGAGTGGACAGGTACTGTTCCATCAAGATGTTGTAACACTGCTTCCTGCTAATACTATCAGATGGTGATGTCGGATGTTGTGGCATGCTCATAAAGTTTTGACACATTATGGCCATGCTAACTCTGACTTGTAACTCTGACTCCTACAAATATGGACCCTATTGCATGGTGGTGCTGGATGTTGTGACATGCTCATAAAAAGAGCGAACCTTTCAAGGTTCAGATCAGTTCGGATGGGCGAATGTCCCAAAACCTAACGCATAGATAACACCTTCAGGGGGGCCCAAAAACCTGCTAAAACAGCTCAAATCAGGGACAGACACCAGGAAAAGTGGCATCAATTGACCCAGAGTAGAATAATTGTGCAGCATAGATTTATGAGACAGTGCTTGGAGCATCATTTCTCGCTTAAACATTGATCAATAACAGGTGGACGAGTGGCAGGTGTTGGCCTGGTGCTCTGAGAGCCCTGCCAAATTCAGTCAACACACAAGAAAGAGACCCAACCTGGAGTCCACATATTTCCAAAAATTAGGGGCAGACACCAGGAAAAGTGACATCAATTGACCCACAGCAGAAATTTGATAATGGCAAAGCAGCAGTCAGGCATTGTCCATACATGAGGTATATGGGTCTGGGCCAGAACTTACAACTTTGAATTTAAGTTTAAATTAAGATGAGGTGGGTAAGAGACAAGAAGTGTAGCTGCTGACTAGAATCTGTTTTTTAGGACAGACCAATGTTTTTGAAGAATACTGCAGATGGTCTCCCATTGGGAATTAAGCATAGATGTATCTGTCAATAGGTTTACCCTAGGACATAATCTGCTTAGAAGTCAAAAGATACAGCTGGGAAGTATGTTTTGCTCTGCAATATCCATTTTTTATGGATCTCCTACTATATCCACTGTATCCGTCATGATGACGGACTAGAACTGGCATGTATTTTCCTCACTATGAGCACCTGGGATGGCTACATGTTCGAGCTTGTTTTGGAGTTGTGGTTTGTTCTAACTCACAATTATTTCACCTTTAAAGATTTTCCTTAAAGAAATATAGCACTGCAAAGGGCACGGCAAACGTGCAAATGTAATAAGGTGCAGGTGCTGCGTATGTCACCACGTAAAAGACGGACCAACAGTTAAAGGGGAGGTTTATTTACAGGGATTAACACAGGCGAAATAACAGTGCAAGTATTGGTAATAGGAAAAACAGTCAAAAAGGCATAACCAGAATCAAACGGTATTATATGGAGTTTTCTTATGAAGGAACTTATCAGTCCGAAGGCGTCTTGATTGAAGAGTCAGACTTCTCCCACGTTGGCACCAAATCACCAGCGGCACTTGTCATCTGAAGACTCTCTGTACTCTGTGGTCTTTCCAATCCTCCGCTGGGGTCTCAAGGGTTACTGCAGGAGGCAGAGGGGGTACTGGACAAACGGGGTCCCCTCTGCTCTGATTCTTTTGTCTAAGCACAACAGCCTCTCCCAGGGGAAACAACACTCCGTCCCTTGTTAGATCTCTTAGCAGAAATCAGGGGCTCTGCACCAGCTACACGCAGAGGTCACGGTCCCTGCACGGATCACTGTCTCTGCATGTGCTGCTGTCTCTGCACTGGCTGCTGTCTCTACACAGGCTGCTGTCTCTGCACTGGACACAGTCTTCACACGGGGGTCAGGACACACCTCATCTGTCACTGCAGACTCCAGCTTCACGTAGTCACGGGCTACGGTCTCTGCACTAGCCTCTGTCTCTATACAGGCCTCCTCCTCTGCATGGATCTCAGTCTTTCCACAGGGATCAGGACACTGTCACTGCAGTACCAGGCCTCACGCAATCACGGTCTGCAGTCTCTGTGCGCGGTACCCCAGTCTTTGCCCTGTGAACGGGAGATCTGTCTCTCTCCCGGTTTGCGTCAGCATCCTCTCCTGACTGCTGCCCAGGCTGCTCCTGCTCTGAGGTAAGCGCACGCACTTTTCCTGCTCTCTGCTTGGCTCTCTTCCTGTACCCGGCCCCTTTTCTGTCCCCCAGGGAACCTGGGGCACTGCTCAATGGTTTTGGGCATGGAGCAGAGGAGGCAAACACTTTTTTGTCCTCCATATGCTTCACCCCCCTACACAGTCATATGCCAACCTCTTCCTCAGCCTATAGGAGATTCCCACATGCATTATTGGTATACAGTGGCATGTAAAAGTTTGCGCACCCATGGTCAAAATTACTGTTATTGTGAACTGTTAAGCAAGTTGAAGATTAAATTATTTCTAAAAGGCCTAAAATTAAAGATTACATATTTCCTTTGTATTTTAGGCAAAATATATATATTTTCATCTTTTACATTTTAAAAATTACGAAAAGGAAAATGGGCCGATGCAAAAGATTGAGCACCCGTGGAGATTTGCATGCTCAGATAACTGATCAAGGTTTCAGAAATTAATTATATTATTAGGGTTATGGCTTTTTCACTATCATCATTTAGAAAGGCTAGGTGATGTAGATTTCCTAGCGCTATAAAATTACAGTCTTCTCTAATCTTGTGCGAAAAAACAGCAGCCATGGGTTCTTCTAAGCAGCTGCCTAGCCCTCTGAATATAATCAAAGGCATGTGTAAAGAAAAAAGGACACAGGATTTCAGGAAAAGAACATTTCACCAAACATTAAGCATAGGGGTAAATCAATCATACTTTGGGTTTATGTTGCAGCCAATGGCACAGGAAACATGTCACGGATAGAGGGAAGAGTAGATTCGATGAAATTTCAAAAAATTATTGGTGCAAACTTAACACCATCTGTATAAAAAATTAATTTGAAAAGAGGTTGGTTTCTACAAATTGATAGTGATTCTAAACACACATCAAAATCCACAGGAAACTAATTGAAAAGGCGCAAGCTGAGGGTATTACAATGGCCCTCACAGTCCCTTGATCTAGACACCATTGAAAATCTTTCCCAGACCACAAAATAGTAGTGAATGCAAGACAACCCAGGAATCTCACAGAACTGGAAGAATTTTCCAAGGAAGAATGAATTAACTTTAGGCCTTTTAGAGATTATTTAATCTTCAACTTGCTTAACTGTTCACAACAATGATAATTTGACCAGGGTGCCCAAACTTTTACATGCCATTGTATACCAACACTGCACATGAGAAGCATCATGCCCGGCATTACCCACCCCCCCCTCCTATAGGCCAAGGAAGAGATTTGTGTATGACGGCACGCATGCAACGCCCATGGCAGTGCCACATTTCTGTAAGAAAGATATTTCATTAAAGGTAAAATTATTGTGTGCTAGAACAAACCACAACACCACCAAAAAAAGCTTGAACATGAGGCCACCCCAGTTGCTTTTAGTGAGGAAGAAACAAGCCTCTTCTAGTCTTTCATCATGTTGGATAAAGGTGTAGGTGTAGAGAGATAACAAGCAGCATTTCAGGCTCCACAACTTCACCATCCACCCTAGTAAGGATGTCCATCGTGTCTCTGCCAAAGGAGGGCAAGGTTTCCACAAGGGGATATAGATAATATTCAATAAATTTACAGATAGGATCGCAAAGCCCTCCAATACCAGGGACAATTGGACGTCTCTGGTGATCAATGAGATCTTTATACAATTTAGGTAGTATGTAAAATATTGGAATTTAACTAAAAGACTATCAAAGACTTTTTTTTAAAAAATGATACCCTTGATGAATGCTGCATCCAAAACTAGATAAAGCTCCCTAGAATAGGCTGCCATCAGATTCTGGGGTAGAGGAATATAAGTATCTATCACGATCCATTTTTTGATGCATGGCAGCTCTGGTTCCACTATGATTTAAATGTAGCTTTTTTCCCCTTCAGACCAGCAGAGGTTAATGTCAGTTTCCCTTGCTGCAACTGCAGAGTTGCTACTTCAGGTGATGTGGGTAGTGACCACGCCCACCATCCTTTAAATAGTCAACTGCTGAATCAGCTGACTGTCAGTAATAGAGCACTCTTTGTTGACCAAGCCTGAAGTAAGGAGCTTCTGGCTGCAGTAATGAATCTGCTGGTCTCGTGGAGTTCATGATCCTGGTGCCTTTCTTCTGCTGTGCGGTGCTTTACAGCAGAGAAAGTTGTTAAGCTAAGTTTTGCGTTTTTACCTCGTCTGTCTCGTCAGGGGCGTAGCTAGGGTTTTGGTTCAGGGGAGGCAATACTTCTGAGTGGGCCCCTAACTAGGTAACTTTGATTACAACTCGGTGACGCACCCTAATAGTGGATGTAGGAGATGACTGCGCGGATACTGAAAATAATCCCTATATAAAGACCAATATTGATATTACCACCATATGGTCAGTGGTAAATACCAGTCCTACAGAACATATAAGGGATTACTGCACAGTTATCGTTGGTGCCTTACCGCTGACAATCTTTCTGATGGAATTGTTCATTTTTCACATTTTTTCCACCTGGCCCAGACCGACATGACGACTCCTCCAGCCAGGACTTGGCTACAGAGTATACAACAACGACATGTTTCACTTCTCATATTCCAACCCCATCTCCATCTATCTCCAACCTGCACAAACCCCTCATCCTGCTGATACCCCAATGCTGAGCCCCTGCTGCCGTATGTGTCCCTATTACTGCTCCTAATACCCCAATGCTGAGCCACTGCTGCCGTATGTGCCCCTATTACTGCACCTGACACCCCAATGCTGAGCCACTGCCGCCGTATGTGTCCCTATTACTGCACCTGATACCCCAATGCTGAGCCACTGCTGCCGTATGTGTCCCTATTACTGCACCTGACACCCCAATACTGAGCCTCTGTGATATGTGTCCCTATTACTGCACCTGATAACCCAATGCTGAGCCCCTGCTGCCGTATGTGTCCCTATTACTGCACCTGATACCCCAATGCTGCGCCACTGCTGCCGTATGTGTCCTTATTACTGCACCTGATACCCCAATGCTGAGCCGCTGCTGCCGTATGTGTCCCTATTACTGCACCTGATAACCCAAGACTGAGCCTCTGCCGTATGTGTCCCTATTACTGCACCTGATACCCCAATACTGAGCAGCGGCTGCCGTATGTGTCCCTATTACTGCACCTGATACCCCAATACTGAGCCGCTGCTGTATGTGCCCCTATTACTGCACCTGATACCCCAATGCTGAGCCTCTGCTGCCGTATGTGTCCCTATTACTGCACCTGATACCACAATACTGAGCCTCTGCTGCCTTATGTGTCCTTATTACTGCAATTAATACCCCAATACTGAGCCGCTGCTGCCATATGTGTCCCTATTACTGCACCTGATACCCCAATACTGAGCCACTGCTGCCGTATGTGTCCCTATTACTGCATCTGATACCCCAATACTGAGCCGCTGCTGTATGTGTCCCCATTACTGCACCTGATACCCCAATGCTGAGCCGCTGCTGCCGTATGTGTCCCTATTACTGCACCTGATACCCCAATACTGAGCCTCTGCTGCTGTATGTGTCCCTATTACTGCACCTGATACCCCAATGCTGAGCCGCTGCTACCGTATGTGTCCCTATTACTGCATCTGATACCCCAATACTGAGCCGCTGTTGCCATATGTGTCCTTATTACTGCACCTGATACTCCAATACTGAGCCTCTGTTGCCATATGAGTCCCTATTACTGCACCTGATACCCCAATACTGAGCCACTGCTGCCGTATGTGTCCTTATTACTGCACCTGATACCCCAATGCTGAGCCTCTGCTGCCGTATGTGTCCCTATTACTGCATCTGATTCCCCAATACTGAGCCGCTGCTGTATGTGTCCCCATTACTGCACCTGATACCCCAATGCTGAGCCACTGCTGCCATATGTGACACCTATTACTGCACCTGATACCCTAATACTGAGCCTCTGCTGCTGTATGTGTCCCTATTACTGCACCTGACACCCCAATGCTGAGCCGCTGCTACCGCATGTGTCCCTATTACTGCACGTGATACCCCAATACTGAGCCGCTGTTGCCATATGTGTCCTTATTACTGCACCTGATACCCCTATACACACGGCTCTGCTCCGCACCCCCTATACACACACGGCTCCGCTCCGTACACCTTGTACACATGAAGCTCTGTTCCATACACCTTGCACACACGTGGCTCTGTTCCGTACACCTTGTTCACTCCTGGCTCCGCTCCGTGCACTTGTACACATGCGGCTCTGCTCCGTACACCTTGTACACACGCAGCTCTGCTCCGTACATGCTGTACACACGCAGATCCGCTCCGTACACCTTGTACACACCTGGCTCTGCTCTGTACAGCTTGTACACACACGGCTCTGCTCCGCACCCCCTATACACACACGGCTCCGCTCCGTACAACTTGTACACACCTGGCTCTGTTCCGTGCACTTGTACACATGCGGCTCTGCTCCGTACACGCTGTTCACACGCGGCTCTGCTCCGTACACCCCGTACACACACGGCTCTACTCTGTACATACCGTACACACACGGCTCCACTCCATACACAAACAGCTCTGTTCACCCCATACACACGCGGCTCCGCTCCTCTGTACACCTCATACATGCATATCTCTGCTCCGTACACCTTCTACACACACGGCTCCGCTCTGTACACCTCATACACACAGCTCTGCTACATCCACCCTGTAAACCCCTCTTGACCCCACACAGAAACTTACTTCACCTCATCCAGCACCATGACAACCAGCACAGCAGAGTCCTGCAGCCACTGAAGCTCCTGATCATGTGACCCCCTGACTCCGCCGCACCTGTGACCTCATCACAGGTCCTGTGCACACAGAATAGCCTAGGACGACATTGCTGGCTATGAGGTGGGGGGCCCACTGCTGGCACTGAGGCCCCCCACCGCCTTCTCATGGGCCCATAGCGGCTGGGCGGCAGAGTAGGGAGATCGATTTTCCATGCTCTACCGCAGAATGTAACTGTATGGGCGCGCTGTGCACGCCGATACAGTTACAGTAGCGTAGCACGGCGGGCCCCCTCAGAGCGCGTGGCCCAGGGCCACCGCCCCCTCTGCCCCCCCCGGTAGCTACGCTACTGTGTCTCGTGCTTGTCACTATCCCCTTGTCACCATCTACAGTGGTGAGGTTAGCACCCTTACTGGCCAGTGCATTAGCCAGGGCAGTGTGAGGTGACAGTGAGGGACGAGGTTTGCGATGGCAACAGGAGGGAAGGATCCGCTTAGGGAATTAGGGGAGTGCAGGGACAGGCTCAGGTTCAAACTCAGGAAGTGTCCATCCCTCTTTCCCTATCGGCAGGGCCTTCCTCTCCTAATTTCCATCCCGTTTTGTGTGTTGTGCCATCTGCTGACCGACCTCCTGTTTGGTCGTGACATATTGTGAAAGTATCTTTATCTTGTAGCTGTCTAAAGGCCTCCCTTTCATATTTGACCATTGGCCACACCACAACAATTCCACCTTTGTCTGCTGTATTAATAACACCTTTATCAAGAGATTGGAATTTACATAATGCCCTATGTTGTATTTGACAAAGGTTGTCATATCCCATATGATGAGAGATCTTTTTAAAATGCTCAGTGACCAGTCTGGTAAATATCTCAACTTGTGGACAGAGGCACAAGGCTGGAAATGCCATAGATCTGGGCATGATCAATGTATGAATCCTACCTATGGGATCAGACATCTGATCTCTCAGTAGATCCCCAAGAATCAAAAGTGCCTCTCGTTCCGCCTCATATGTGAAACCAAAAATAAGTGGATTTCAAATGTTACTTGTTCATGATCAGTTTCTAAGTAAACAGGTCAAGTCTAGATCTTTTACTGTAGTAAAAAAAAAGTAAGCCTGTTATTGGGTACAAAATTAAGGCCGAAGCCCAACAGACTCCGCTGTAAGGTGTCAATCTTCGCTTATTTCCATGTCTCCCTTTGTTAGATGTTAAGTGTCATACAATCTCTATTTTTTCACCACCAACAGATTGTATACTTCCATCACATGAAGATACAAAAGAGGAGGATCCTGAATGGTATCAGGCATTTTTTGCTGGAACTGTCTTGTTTCTGCCTCCATTTATAGATGTGATTATTCTGGAAGTCAGACAGATAGTGTTGATACTTTGTTGAGTTTGTCATCACAATCTTCTCCCATTTTTGTGAAATCTCTGTCTAAGTCCTCATTCAGTGAATGATTTTGGTAGCAGTCGCTTATTAATAGCACTCTGAAGTTAATTGATCTCAGAGTCAAAGCTTTTAATAGATGTTTCATAAGACTGGATCAGAAGTTCCATGAACCCCTTGGAACAGCTAGAGTCTGGATCTAAATCTCACTGAACACCTCTGGAGAGATTTTAAAATTGACGTTGGGAGAAAGTATCCTACAAATATGAGAGACCTGGAGCAGTATGCAAAAGAAGAGTTGTACAAAATTTCAGATGAGAAGGGGTAAGAAGCTTGTTAATGGCTATAGGAAGCAATTGATTGCCATTATTTATTTAATAGGGTGTGGAGCCAAATATTAAGTTGAGGGTGATGACAATTTTGTCAAAACCATTTTTAAGGTTTTGTGTGAAATTATGTCCAATTTGCCTTTTTTTCCTCTGTTTTTTATGCTGCTCCCATACACACAAAGAAAATAAATGTGTATAACAAAATATGTGTATTTGCAATAATTTTCCGGAAGAAGTATTTCATTTTCTGAAACAATTTCTGGGCTGCTAATACTATCAGCCACAACTGTATTTACCTTTAGCCATGACCCATTTTTTGAAGTTTAAGGTAGAAATTATCTTCAATAAAGTGCAGTAAAGATTAACTGGAGGCATAAAGGGAACTGCCCTTTTATGAAGTATGTAATAAGATTTTACTGCATCAGTACACTATAATATACTGTGCACCATAACACTATGGTATGCGATATAAATCCAACTTTTTCTACATATATCTGCTTTTAGTTTAAAATGGCACTGATCTACAGCTTTTAATATTAGGACACATCTAGGTTATAAACACAGCATGGTATCTTAAAAAAGGGTTTTACATGTGCAAGTTTAATACCCTTACACTTAATAACCAGCTGGTGACTATTGCTAGAAGCAAAGTAATTTGTAACGTCCGCCAGATGAAACATTTCATTTTTACTATAAGAACAGACAACTGGCCATGTGCAAGTACAGCTGGTAAACAAAAACTTGCTGTCATTGAAACATCCTCTCTGTATTAGGTTTTCATCTGATAGAAAAGTTGGTATATTATTAGCAAGTAACTTCTATAGAGCTCACATTATAAAGTAGACATCTGTAAATCAGGACTTAGTTAACATTTAATGACTAAAGGCCCTTTTACGTTTAGCGATGCACCAGCGATCCCGACCACGATACGACCCAGTCAGGATCGCTGGTGCATCGCTAAATGATCGCTAGTGAGCTGTCACACAGGCAGATCTCACAGCGATGCAGCAGCGATACAGCGGACGATACTTACCTTTCAGAAGCGGCGATCCTGACGTCCTCCCGCCAGCGTCCACGCGTCGCTCGTCGGCGCCAGCAGGAAGCGCCCAACAAGAAATGGAGTCGGACGGTTCTCGCGCGATCAGCGATGGACAGCGGGGGAGCCGGTCAGAGGTAAGTATCACACATAGCGATATCGCTAGCGATATTGCTATAACGTCACAAAATCAGTGACGTTATAGCGATATTGCTAGCGAAATCGCTATGTGTAAAACCCCCTTAAGACATAATTCTGCCAAAGTTTGGAAAACATGAGACCAACAGTCTTGAATTTGATTAGATGAGACTAAAAATAGGGAATCCTTTATCAAAATGCATGGTATAATCAATCTCACAGTAGAGGTCAGCCAATGGCATCCATTTGGACATTACTTTTATTCACTAGCAGCACAGAAGTAACACATGCAGCTGCTGTGTGGCCCTTGGAGAGAGAGGGAAGCCCAAAGTCAGCATAGCGCTTGGGGAAAATCACAAGAAAAGGGAATTGAGGGTAAAAATACCAGATGAAGGGCACTCCCAGGGTAGCAGATGATATCAAATTACCAAAAAAGTACAAGTAGAAATTCCCAGGTGGGGGATCTGGTTTGCAGGCCACATGATGATGTTGACTTTGCCTTGTAAAGGTTTTGTAAAGTTCAATGAAGGAGACCATCATTTACAAATGGTCTGTTACTGAACAATAGTGGGTATTACGTACAATCGATAGCAGGTGTGTAACAAGGTGGCACGCAGTGGTAGTTATGGCCGAGTCACTTAAATCTACAGTCCACAAACAGAGTCCACTGAGCAAACAGTCAGAGAACACCCCAGTCCCTTGTACATAGAACAGACAGGACAGATGCACTCCAGGCAATTTACCTCTTCTCCACAGTCACTGCAGTATGGCCAATCAGGATCCAGGAACACAGTTAAAATCCAACAGGGATAACCGTTTATTATAGAATAGAGAAAAGGTAATAAAAGTAGGAAAGCGCAGAAAAGGTAGTTACAATAATTCGTGTAAACGTCCTGCTCTTTCACTAGTTACTTCACTGCCGTATCAGCGGCAGCAGCAATGGCGGCAACAAAAGGCAGGCACAGTTCAGTCACAGTCCTCAAGCCAACTCCTAGACTCTTATAGTCCTCGGGCACTACTCAGTCCCGGTGCCCGTTTCACTGCCCGTGGGTCCAGGGCAGAACTCTTTACTTCCCCCTCCTGGGGGTATAACCATCTCCTGGTTGCTGCAGAGCACCTTGTCCCCGCCACCTCCTTACAGGTGTATGTTAGGGCTCTAGGGAGGAACCCAAAAGTGGACCCTCTAGGTCATGGCTCCAGAGCCCCCAAGGGTGAGCGGTCCTGGTGATGACCACCCCCTATACAGGGAGCAATAGAGGCAGACCCAAGGGAGATGGAACCACAGTGACCTGAGCCAAAGAGGCGACTTACGGTTATACAGGAAAGAAAAGGTGGAAGGCCTTAGTGAAGCCGGAGTGTAGATATGCGCTGGTATGTGCCAGGAGCAGAGGACCACGGGAAGCAAGATGAACTGGGAGACCCAGGGCTGGCGGGGACTGATGCTGAAAAAGAGAAAGGACAAAATGAGGAAGGAGAACACAGGGCTGGAAGGTACGGCTGGCTGACAATGGCAGAGACACGGGGCTGGCAGGCAACGGCAGAGACGTAGTGCTGACAGGCAGGAGCAGAGACAGTGGAGGAGACACAGGGCTGACAGGGAATGGCGGAGAGCGCAGAGCTGACAGAGAGTGGCAGAGACACAGGGACATGAGGACGAGGAGTGACGCTGGGTAAAGAGACCAGCGCCACCGCACTTGACAAACAGGCGCCTTACCTGAGGAGACGCTGAGCTGAAATACCCGGTGGGCGCCGCCATGATGGGGCGGAGCCACCGGGTCACGACCTCCTATGAAGCTCAGCAGTGAGGATAGCGTGACTGCGCATGCGCGAACCTCTGACATGCCGCGACACCGAGAAGGCAGACGGCGAGCGACACCTGACCATGCTGGGAGTGTGCAGGGGGCGGAGGCAGCCAGATGAGCATGTGTAACAGTGCAAACCTATGTAAGCGTGGTCGACAATGACTGTCACATTCCTACCACTGAAGACACCAATCACATCATGTGTATTATCTAACGTGAATGTCTTGCATCTTTTTGTAACGCATTGTGATATTGTGTAATAATATTAGATGGGTAATGTAGGGACATATAGTTTAGGGATGTAGTGCTAAGATGTTAATAACCATCAGGATCCCATATTGGTAGCCTGTCTTTAAAGACCCATTTAAGATATTAGACAGTAACAGTTCAGCTCATATTAGCCTTGTATTTTCTGTAATTTTTCTATCACCTGGGGACTGTATATCTATCAATATTTAATGAGAATGTGCATGTTTATAGTACTCACTCAAATACCACATAGTTCTTTTATCGCTGTTTGGTGAGAACAGTGTATGTTTATATTCTTCAGTGGGAAAGTGTATGTTTATACTATGATAATTGTTGCATGGTTTTGCTAAAAATGTTTGGTGAGAAATGTCGTGTTTTTAGAATAGTGGAAAATCTGGTACCAGGAGAGTTTGTTGGCATGTCATATCCAGTGATGTATTTGTCCGGTGTAGTTTGACATCTGAAGAGCTGGCCACTCAGAAGAGAGATATTATATTGGACAAATAGAATTTGTTAGAGTTTGTGTAACACTTGGTTGCACAAACACTGTTGTTTCTAAACAATACATAAGCTGGGGAATACTGCAGCTAAGACAGAAGCTTCTTAACCTGTTGACTGGAAGGAACGCCCGAGTGGGTCTACAGTGTGGATATTCCAGGAATTTTTCTGTCTTCACCGTTCTGCTTCTCACGGTTGATGTTTCTGGACAGATGATGTTGCTAATTATTCCTGGTGAAGTTTTGCTTTTTGCTTATGTAGTGTACAATGTAAGTACTTTACCTTTGTGATTTATATTATGCAAAATTGTATGCAATATCATACTATTCCCTGTTTTCTGCAATCGTTTAATTATTGTAATAAAATTAATCGCCTTCTTTAAAGTCGTGTCCAACCCCTTTAAGTACTTGGCAAAACAAGGGATTAGTACATAAGGTAGATAGTATAAGATAGCTGACTGTAGTTAGTTGACATTAGGGTAAGTTAGGAGTTAATGTTTGGGACTAGCACATAGTGAGAGGGGCTTAGTGTTAGGGCAAGTAATTGCTGTAGTCAGATAGGGACTAGTTCAAGTGCAAGTGGGAAGTGTTATGTGAGCAGTACTGCCTTATTAGGTAAACAACAGGAAAAGGAGACTAAGGGACAATGGAATAGCGAGATCTTGAAGTGACCGATGGGACAAAGTGGCCATTAAGAAAAGGTGTCCTTGGATAGCATGATGTGTCACAATAAACCCTAAGCTTGCAAACACCAAAGGTAACGGACGGAGCTTGTGAGTGTGGGGGTCCAGAGCGGTAGATCCAGGGTGCCAGTAGTGGAAGAAATAGGGGATGCGGAACTGCTGAGCAGAGAGACTTGCTGATCAAGACTGTAGCAACAAGCTAGTCTGTGATGAAGTAGGGCAAAACAGTGTGCTTCACCGGCCTTATAGCAGACTACAGTCAAAGAATAATGTGTGTATTAAAATGCTTTATGCTGCAAATGAAAAGTCTGTAACTCCTTGTACATAACCATTACGAAGTTAAAATTCAGTAAAGACTATAAGCTAAAACGTGAGTCTACGCTATTACACTGCAGAACCTATGGTCCAGGCCAGTCAACATCACCGGCTACCAGCGGCCTGCATGGATGCAATGTCCTCACAGCTCTAACACCAATAACCAGACAGAACCCACTCTTTCATATAGTGCCAGAGCATAAAAGGAGGAGACAAGTACATTGTCCTCGGCTGCCGCCTCACATTGTGCTATCAGTTCATGAACGTTTCTCTTAGTGCATGTAACATCTTCATATACATTTTCCCTGTTCTTCCCAGAGTGACTTGGTTCTGCCTCATTCAGTCCTATATCTTCACCACTATCCAGTACAGTACTTCAGGAACTTCCCTTGTCCCCAACAATGGTACTACAGTCAGTGAGAGTCCTGTACTTCAGCTCATGGTTCTGCATTCTTTACCCCTTAGGGGAGCTACTTTGCCACTATGGCCATTACTGAGGTTCTCTGCTTGCTGAAGACTTGGAACTACCACCCCGGGCACTCTCTTCGTCTCATGTTTCCTGCTCTAATCTGTCCGTTTTTCTCCAGGGCTAGCATGCTTAATTTTACTATGCTGGGTTTCCGGTCCTGACCTTGTCTCTGCAGGGCCGGCCCAAACTTATAGGCAAACTAGGCGGCTGCCTAGGGCGCCGACCCAAAGGGGGCGCCAGAGAAAAAATAGAAAAAAATTAAAAAAAATCTTTTCAAAAGGCAAAAAGTTTTAGGGATGGAAAGAAAAGTGTACATAAATTTTTTTAACATAAATTTAAAAGAAAAACCGTTGAGCTTCAATTTACGCATGGAAAGGAGGCGCTAAACTACGGACGTGAGTCGTTTGCATCGTCTGCTGACAGGTGTTTGATCCCGCGTGTTTATTTTGCTCCTAAGTTTTCAAAGCGGTTCACTCAGCTGAAAGAAATGGAATTGAAATTTGGATTTTTGTACCACATCCGTTCACTTGAGGGAAAGCCAAGCAAATTTGTTCTGGATAAGTGTAAAGCTCTGGAAAAGTCTCTTACACACAACGAAGTAAAAGACATCGATGCCATAGAGCTATGTGGTGAACTGCAGGCAATGTCAAGACGTGTTCCAGAAGATTCATCACCAAAAGACGTTCTTGAACTTTTGCTTAAATCTGACTTGAAAGAAAGTGTCAATATGAAAATTATAATCCTTAAGGGTTCTCAAATCAAACTCATATATAAATCCCTAAAATAATACTTTATTATTTAAAAACCACAGATGTGGTACACACCGGAAAAATGTGACAGTAATAGAAAAAATGAAAAATAGGTGTTCAAAATTAAACCCACACTAGGGTAACCCCTACGAGTCCCTATTAGGTAACTATGCTGTACCCTGCCTGGCTGCGGAGGTTGGCACCCTAAGGGGGGAACGTTGTGGCGCCCCCGCTCACGATGGCTATCCCTGGGGGCCCTGATAAACCCTACAGCCACTAGTGGTCCCTTCTACCCAATGTAAGGGAACCCCTCGTTCTAGACAGAGATCAGACCTGCTCTATAGAGGACCCTGTGTCCCAAAAAGAGAGGTTAAAAACAAATTAGAACACACATGGCATAGAGTGGCATATTTGAAGTCCCACAGAAAGATACAGGCAAACTTCAAGGCAGACCAGTGGGGTATCTCAGTTCAGATCATGCCTAATTCTTATATACACAATAAGGAGATGCCATCAATAGTCTCCCACTAATGAAAATATATGGGAAACGCAGAGCTGCAACAGCGGTACTTATCTGCGTTTTTCGCCACCTGCCATCAATTTATGAATGCCTCAAACAAATTAGAACACACATGGCATCGAGTGGCATATTGAAGTCCCACAAAAAGATACAGACAAACTTCAAAGCAGCCCAGTGGGGTATCTCAGTTCAGATCATGCCTAATTCTTATATACAAAATAAGGAGAGGCATCTTTTACAAAAATCGATGTAGAAATAGCTGAAAGATGCCATCAATAGTCTCCCACTAATGAAAATATATGGGAAACGCAGAGCTGCAACAGCGGTACTTATCTGCGTTTTTCGCCACCTGCCATCAATTTATGAATGCCTCAACGCGTTTCGCCTTCCAGGGCTCATCAGGAGGCCCGATGCTACGATATTTCGTGTCCAATATAGGTGCAAATAGCTTACCGATATTCCATAGGTCTCCACTCTTATAATCTGCCGCGCAGAGCCTAAGCTCCGCCCACTGCAATCCCATTGCCTCTTACAACACCACCCATTTTCTGCTGCCCCAATCGGTTACCAGATCTCTGATGCACCGTCATACTAACCAATCACGTGTCCTCACACACAGGGTTCCCCATAGCTCCCCTGTCATCCTGGCTTAGATTGGTTTCTGCACCTAGCCTGCATGCAGCGTCACTGCTGACTCACCAATCCCATATCTTTAGACGGAGAGTCTCTCAGCAATCACCGATCACTGCACCCAAGGCATATTATCATCTCTGCACTTTAACCCCATATGTGCAGCAAACGTTCCACAGACCAGGCGTGTATACCCACATCGCTACATTTAAGAGCTCATGTCTGACGATCTCATTTAATGTGTTATATTGATCATGATAATTAGCGTTCTGCTTGATATATATATATGTATACAAAACCGCATCATCGCCCACAGCAATGTGAGCAGGCGTCTACAGCTACCCATCTCAATATATGTAAACAGCATATGATGTAAATATCTTTTAATATGACCAGGCGTCGATATGCAGCTACCCCATCAAGTTCAAAATATCTAATCTCCCAAGATAATCACTGTGAGGCAAAAATGTACAGATATCTATCTTCAGATAATCTATGCAATCTAAAGATGATCCACACTGAAATAATATGCAACCGCCCCGTCAAAGTAATATAAAGAGGCAGCAAGGGTTCAGATTCAAAAATGCTCCTGAATCATATAGGGATATACGTCTGCGGCAGTAAAGAGGGACTTTCTATATAAACAATATTCCACGCCAATACATGGAGATTCCACTACAACAGGGAACCAATAGAACAAAATCAAGGAGGCTGGTATCCTCTAGAAGAGGAACATATAATTCAATTGTGGCTCATAAGAAACAGGCATATGACAATTGCTCATTCAGCCCTCTCGGTTCGAGTGACTCCATCCTGAATATCCATTCACACTCCCTCCTAAGCATCACCTTATCCACATTCCCTCCTCTTGGGTTTACATGGACTACTTCTACAGCACAGAATTTTATGTCACCAAGATCACCATTATGATACATCCACATGTGCTTTGCGAGCGGGGTTTCTCTTTTATGTCTGATATCTCCAAGATGTTCTCCTACTCTTCTTCTGAATTCTCTCCTGGTCTTTCCTATATAATTTTTAGGGCATGAACATGTAGCCATATAGATGACCCCTGTGGTTTTGCAGTTTGAGAAGCCACGATGAAAAAATATCCTACCAGTGCTCGCACTGCAGAAAGACTTCCCCGGTCTCATATAATTACAAAAACTGCAGTCCCCACATTTAAAAAAACCACATGGTCGCCTATCCAACCAGGTACCACCAGCCAATGGTCTCCTATATTGGCTGTGGACCAACATGTCCCTAATAGATCTACCCTTTCTAAAGGTTATGTTGGGACGCTCGCCAATTATATTCTTCAAATCTGGATCCAACCTGAGGACATCCCAATGCTTAGATAGAACCTTTCTGACCTCCTGATGGTTGACGTCAAATGTCCCAATTACTCTTATTAATTCCGTCGAGTCTTTAATCTCACGTTTCTGCAGCAATTTGGACCTATCTGCTTTTCTAGCAAAATCATATGCAGTGTCTAGAACATGTTGCGGATATCCCTTGTTCTTAAACCGACAGAACATATCCCCAGCTTGCCTCTGGAACAGGTCATTCCTGGAGCAATTCCTCCTCAACCGTAGGAATTGTCCCTTCGGAATACCTCTCTTAAGAGGGACTGGATGGTGGCTCTGCCAATGTAGTAGGCTGTTCGTACTCGTAGGTTTCCGAAATATACTAGTAGAGATGCCTCCCATCCTATCTTTCTGGATTTTAATGTCCAGGAACGGTATTTCCGTTTTCTGAATTTCTGAGGTAAATCTCAAGTTAACACTATTTCGATTCAACTCTCTCACAAATTCTTCAAATTGATCTTTATCCCCTGTCCATACCATGAAGACATCATCTATGAACCTATACCACAGAGCAATCAAGCAGTGCCACCACTTCTCCTCTCCTCCAAAAACGATAGTCTCCTCCCACCAGCCCAGAAACAAATTTGCATACGAAGGGGCACAAGGGCACCCCATCGCGGTGCCCCTGAGCTGGTGGTAGAATTTGCCATCAAAGCAGAATGCATTATGGGTCAATATAAACTGCAGAAGGGAGGTCAGAAAACTATTGTGCCCTCTACACGCTATGGACCTCTGACTAAGAAAATGTCCCACGCCTTTAATGCCCACATCATGTGGTATGTTACTGTAGAGTGCTTCTATGTCAATGGAGGCCAACCAAGCATTCCCTTCCAGATGAACGCCCTCCAATTTTAGCAGTAAGTCTGAAGTATCCCTCAAATATGACGGCAAACAAACCACAAAGGGACGTAATATCTGGTCAATATACAGGCCACTATTCTGTGTCAGCGAATCCACACCTGATACAATCGGCCTCCCCTTCAGGGGATTCAGGCCCTTATGTATCTTTGGTAAAGCATAAAATGTGGCCACCAAAGGGAACTTAGGAAGAATAAAGTCAAATTCAGTCTTAGAGACCACACCCTCTGCTAAGGCCCCATTAAGGATCAGCCGCAGTTCCTCTCTATAAGAGGCCATGGGGTTCTCTTTTAGCACCTCATATGTTGAATTGTCCTGCAGTATAGTATAGCACATTTCACGATATTCAATGTGGTTCAGAATTACCATATTACCCCCTTTATCGGAGGGTTTAACCACTATTTGATCATTTTTCTTTAAAGCCTCAAGTGCTAATCGCTCACTGGCCAACAAATTATCCTTATTTTCCCACTCCGGTCCTACTAATTTCTTCAGGTCCCTCTCCACCAAGCTGGCAAATATATCGATATTTCCCATATCACCTGCAGGCGGCATCCTTTCACTTTTATTTCTCAAGGTAGTAAAGGGGCCCTTCCCAGCAGTGGGAACTCTATCATTTTCATTCAAAAGTCCAATGAGCGCCTCATATCCTTCAATATCCTCCTCATTGAGGCCCTGTTGTTTGCAGGCCTCTCGACTATTGTGTCTGAAAAACTTTTTCCACTTGAGTTTTCTACAAAACAAATTCAAATCTTTAACCCATTCGAAGCAGTTGAACCTATTCACTGGCACAAAATTTAGGCCTCTAGAGAGGACACTCAGCTCATCCGTAGTAAGAACGTGCGAGGACAGGTTCACAATCTGACCTTTTATTGGTTGAACCGAGTTCTTAATTGGTAACCCGTTCTCGCACCCTGTTCCAAAAAAGAGGCAGAGGAGACAGTAGGAGTATACGACTGAGCAGAACCAGAACCAGATATCAAATTGGGGCCTGAGAAGGGAGTTAACACTCGTGTACCTCCCCTGTGTGGCCCTCTTCCCTTTCTCATGGATCTGCCTCTCCCACCTTGCCATCTTTGTTTCGACAGCGTATCTCTATACTGATGTGTACCCCCTAGTGCCCTCTCCGTCCTTTCTGTATCGGAGGTATCGATATCAGATGACGAGGCCTCAGACTGTCTTTCTTTCTGGTAGTTGAACACCTGATTATCACTAAAGTCCCTCAAATCCCTCTGGAACTGAAGATGCTTTCGTTCTTTTAATAGAGCCTGATATCTCTCAACAGAGGTTTGCAATAGCCCCTCCCTTCTATTAAAATCGGGATCCCCTTTAAACTTCAGGACTCGTTCAATCAATTTATTCAAATCCCCAGTGACCCTCTCAAGTACCTTTTTTTCTTCTGCCAACAGAATTTGCATAAATCTAAGGGATGACTCGATGGATTCCTTCATCCACACACTCATAAACTCAGGTGAGGAAATTCTAGGGGAAGGATTGATGTTTATCCTCAAGCCTCTTGGAATTATCCGATTTTTTATATAATTCTCAAGTGTCCTGAGTTCCCACCAGGATTTCAAAAATTCTTTGTAACCTCCATATAACTCATTGAATAGATTCTTGAGAGCCAAAGGGCCAGTATTGCTCTCAGATGACCCTGCTATGCTAAATGCCTGATTCGCATCTTCCATCCACAGATCTAAATTAATAGGACCTGCAAGGAAACCAGCCATCCCAGATTCGAATATTCACAATATGAAAATTATAATCCTTAAGGGTTCTCAAATCAAACTCATATATAAATCCCTAAAATAATACTTTATTATTTAAAAACCACAGATGTGGTACACACCGGAAAAATGTGACAGTAATAGAAAAAATGAAAAATAGGTGTTCAAAATTAAACCCACACTAGGGTAACCCCTACGAGTCCCTATTAGGTAACTATGCTGTACCCTGCCTGGCTGCGGAGGTTGGCACCCTAAGGGGGGAACGTTGTGGCGCCCCCGCTCACGATGGCTATCCCTGGGGGCCCTGATAAACCCTACAGCCACTAGTGGTCCCTTCTACCCAATGTAAGGGAACCCCTCGTTCTAGACAGAGATCAGACCTGCTCTATAGAGGACCCTGTGTCCCAAAAAGAGAGGTTAAAAACAAATTAGAACACACATGGCATAGAGTGGCATATTTGAAGTCCCACAGAAAGATACAGGCAAACTTCAAGGCAGACCAGTGGGGTATCTCAGTTCAGATCATGCCTAATTCTTATATACACAATAAGGAGATGCCATCAATAGTCTCCCACTAATGAAAATATATGGGAAACGCAGAGCTGCAACAGCGGTACTTATCTGCGTTTTTCGCCACCTGCCATCAATTTATGAATGCCTCAAACAAATTAGAACACACATGGCATCGAGTGGCATATTGAAGTCCCACAAAAAGATACAGACAAACTTCAAAGCAGCCCAGTGGGGTATCTCAGTTCAGATCATGCCTAATTCTTATATACAAAATAAGGAGAGGCATCTTTTACAAAAATCGATGTAGAAATAGCTGAAAGATGCCATCAATAGTCTCCCACTAATGAAAATATATGGGAAACGCAGAGCTGCAACAGCGGTACTTATCTGCGTTTTTCGCCACCTGCCATCAATTTATGAATGCCTCAACGCGTTTCGCCTTCCAGGGCTCATCAGGAGGCCCGATGCTACGATATTTCGTGTCCAATATAGGTGCAAATAGCTTACCGATATTCCATAGGTCTCCACTCTTATAATCTGCCGCGCAGAGCCTAAGCTCCGCCCACTGCAATCCCATTGCCTCTTACAACACCACCCATTTTCTGCTGCCCCAATCGGTTACCAGATCTCTGATGCACCGTCATACTAACCAATCACGTGTCCTCACACACAGGGTTCCCCATAGCTCCCCTGTCATCCTGGCTTAGATTGGTTTCTGCACCTAGCCTGCATGCAGCGTCACTGCTGACTCACCAATCCCATATCTTTAGACGGAGAGTCTCTCAGCAATCACCGATCACTGCACCCAAGGCATATTATCATCTCTGCACTTTAACCCCATATGTGCAGCAAACGTTCCACAGACCAGGCGTGTATACCCACATCGCTACATTTAAGAGCTCATGTCTGACGATCTCATTTAATGTGTTATATTGATCATGATAATTAGCGTTCTGCTTGATATATATATATGTATACAAAACCGCATCATCGCCCACAGCAATGTGAGCAGGCGTCTACAGCTACCCATCTCAATATATGTAAACAGCATATGATGTAAATATCTTTTAATATGACCAGGCGTCGATATGCAGCTACCCCATCAAGTTCAAAATATCTAATCTCCCAAGATAATCACTGTGAGGCAAAAATGTACAGATATCTATCTTCAGATAATCTATGCAATCTAAAGATGATCCACACTGAAATAATATGCAACCGCCCCGTCAAAGTAATATAAAGAGGCAGCAAGGGTTCAGATTCAAAAATGCTCCTGAATCATATAGGGATATACGTCTGCGGCAGTAAAGAGGGACTTTCTATATAAACAATATTCCACGCCAATACATGGAGATTCCACTACAACAGGGAACCAATAGAACAAAATCAAGGAGGCTGGTATCCTCTAGAAGAGGAACATATAATTCAATTGTGGCTCATAAGAAACAGGCATATGACAATTGCTCATTCAGCCCTCTCGGTTCGAGTGACTCCATCCTGAATATCCATTCACACTCCCTCCTAAGCATCACCTTATCCACATTCCCTCCTCTTGGGTTTACATGGACTACTTCTACAGCACAGAATTTTATGTCACCAAGATCACCATTATGATACATCCACATGTGCTTTGCGAGCGGGGTTTCTCTTTTATGTCTGATATCTCCAAGATGTTCTCCTACTCTTCTTCTGAATTCTCTCCTGGTCTTTCCTATATAATTTTTAGGGCATGAACATGTAGCCATATAGATGACCCCTGTGGTTTTGCAGTTTGAGAAGCCACGATGAAAAAATATCCTACCAGTGCTCGCACTGCAGAAAGACTTCCCCGGTCTCATATAATTACAAAAACTGCAGTCCCCACATTTAAAAAAACCACATGGTCGCCTATCCAACCAGGTACCACCAGCCAATGGTCTCCTATATTGGCTGTGGACCAACATGTCCCTAATAGATCTACCCTTTCTAAAGGTTATGTTGGGACGCTCGCCAATTATATTCTTCAAATCTGGATCCAACCTGAGGACATCCCAATGCTTAGATAGAACCTTTCTGACCTCCTGATGGTTGACGTCAAATGTCCCAATTACTCTTATTAATTCCGTCGAGTCTTTAATCTCACGTTTCTGCAGCAATTTGGACCTATCTGCTTTTCTTGCAAAATCATATGCAGTGTCTAGAACATGTTGCGGATATCCCTTGTTCTTAAACCGACAGAACATATCCCCAGCTTGCCTCTGGAACAGGTCATTCCTGGAGCAATTCCTCCTCAACCGTAGGAATTGTCCCTTCGGAATACCTCTCTTAAGAGGGACTGGATGGTGGCTCTGCCAATGTAGTAGGCTGTTCGTACTCGTAGGTTTCCGAAATATACTAGTAGAGATGCCTCCCATCCTATCTTTCTGGATTTTAATGTCCAGGAACGGTATTTCCGTTTTCTGAATTTCTGAGGTAAATCTCAAGTTAACACTATTTCGATTCAACTCTCTCACAAATTCTTCAAATTGATCTTTATCCCCTGTCCATACCATGAAGACATCATCTATGAACCTATACCACAGAGCAATCAAGCAGTGCCACCACTTCTCCTCTCCTCCAAAAACGATAGTCTCCTCCCACCAGCCCAGAAACAAATTTGCATACGAAGGGGCACAAGGGCACCCCATCGCGGTGCCCCTGAGCTGGTGGTAGAATTTGCCATCAAAGCAGAATGCATTATGGGTCAATATAAACTGCAGAAGGGAGGTCAGAAAACTATTGTGCCCTCTACACGCTATGGACCTCTGACTAAGAAAATGTCCCACGCCTTTAATGCCCACATCATGTGGTATGTTACTGTAGAGTGCTTCTATGTCAATGGAGGCCAACCAAGCATTCCCTTCCAGATGAACGCCCTCCAATTTTAGCAGTAAGTCTGAAGTATCCCTCAAATATGACGGCAAACAAACCACAAAGGGACGTAATATCTGGTCAATATACAGGCCACTATTCTGTGTCAGCGAATCCACACCTGATACAATCGGCCTCCCCTTCAGGGGATTCAGGCCCTTATGTATCTTTGGTAAAGCATAAAATGTGGCCACCAAAGGGAACTTAGGAAGAATAAAGTCAAATTCAGTCTTAGAGACCACACCCTCTGCTAAGGCCCCATTAAGGATCAGCCGCAGTTCCTCTCTATAAGAGGCCATGGGGTTCTCTTTTAGCACCTCATATGTTGAATTGTCCTGCAGTATAGTATAGCACATTTCACGATATTCAATGTGGTTCAGAATTACCATATTACCCCCTTTATCGGAGGGTTTAACCACTATTTGATCATTTTTCTTTAAAGCCTCAAGTGCTAATCGCTCACTGGCCAACAAATTATCCTTATTTTCCCACTCCGGTCCTACTAATTTCTTCAGGTCCCTCTCCACCAAGCTGGCAAATATATCGATATTTCCCATATCACCTGCAGGCGGCATCCTTTCACTTTTATTTCTCAAGGTAGTAAAGGGGCCCTTCCCAGCAGTGGGAACTCTATCATTTTCATTCAAAAGTCCAATGAGCGCCTCATATCCTTCAATATCCTCCTCATTGAGGCCCTGTTGTTTGCAGGCCTCTCGACTATTGTGTCTGAAAAACTTTTTCCACTTGAGTTTTCTACAAAACAAATTCAAATCTTTAACCCATTCGAAGCAGTTGAACCTATTCACTGGCACAAAATTTAGGCCTCTAGAGAGGACACTCAGCTCATCCGTAGTAAGAACGTGCGAGGACAGGTTCACAATCTGACCAATAAAAGGTCAGATTGTGAACCTGTCCTCGCACGTTCTTACTACGGATGAGCTGAGTGTCCTCTCTAGAGGCCTAAATTTTGTGCCAGTGAATAGGTTCAACTGCTTCGAATGGGTTAAAGATTTGAATTTGTTTTGTAGAAAACTCAAGTGGAAAAAGTTTTTCAGACACAATAGTCGAGAGGCCTGCAAACAACAGGGCCTCAATGAGGAGGATATTGAAGGATATGAGGCGCTCATTGGACTTTTGAATGAAAATGATAGAGTTCCCACTGCTGGGAAGGGCCCCTTTACTACCTTGAGAAATAAAAGTGAAAGGATGCCGCCTGCAGGTGATATGGGAAATATCGATATATTTGCCAGCTTGGTGGAGAGGGACCTGAAGAAATTAGTAGGACCGGAGTGGGAAAATAAGGATAATTTGTTGGCCAGTGAGCGATTAGCACTTGAGGCTTTAAAGAAAAATGATCAAATAGTGGTTAAACCCTCCGATAAAGGGGGTAATATGGTAATTCTGAACCACATTGAATATCGTGAAATGTGCTATACTATACTGCAGGACAATTCAACATATGAGGTGCTAAAAGAGAACCCCATGGCCTCTTATAGAGAGGAACTGCGGCTGATCCTTAATGGGGCCTTAGCAGAGGGTGTGGTCTCTAAGACTGAATTTGACTTTATTCTTCCTAAGTTCCCTTTGGTGGCCACATTTTATGCTTTACCAAAGATACATAAGGGCCTGAATCCCCTGAAGGGGAGGCCGATTGTATCAGGTGTGGATTCGCTGACACAGAATAGTGGCCTGTATATTGACCAGATATTACGTCCCTTTGTGGTTTGTTTGCCGTCATATTTGAGGGATACTTCAGACTTACTGCTAAAATTGGAGGGCGTTCATCTGGAAGGGAATGCTTGGTTGGCCTCCATTGACATAGAAGCACTCTACAGTAACATACCACATGATGTGGGCATTAAAGGCGTGGGACATTTTCTTAGTCAGAGGTCCATAGCGTGTAGAGGGCACAATAGTTTTCTGACCTCCCTTCTGCAGTTTATATTGACCCATAATGCATTCTGCTTTGATGGCAAATTCTACCACCAGCTCAGGGGCACCGCGATGGGGTGCCCTTGTGCCCCTTCGTATGCAAATTTGTTTCTGGGCTGGTGGGAGGAGACTATCGTTTTTGGAGGAGAGGAGAAGTGGTGGCACTGCTTGATTGCTCTGTGGTATAGGTTCATAGATGATGTCTTCATGGTATGGACAGGGGATAAAGATCAATTTGAAGAATTTGTGAGAGAGTTGAATCGAAATAGTGTTAACTTGAGATTTACCTCAGAAATTCAGAAAACGGAAATACCGTTCCTGGACATTAAAATCCAGAAAGATAGGATGGGAGGCATCTCTACTAGTATATTTCGGAAACCTACGAGTACGAACAGCCTACTACATTGGCAGAGCCACCATCCAGTCCCTCTTAAGAGAGGTATTCCGAAGGGACAATTCCTACGGTTGAGGAGGAATTGCTCCAGGAATGACCTGTTCCAGAGGCAAGCTGGGGATATGTTCTGTCGGTTTAAGAACAAGGGATATCCGCAACATGTTCTAGACACTGCATATGATTTTGCTAGAAAAGCAGATAGGTCCAAATTGCTGCAGAAACGTGAGATTAAAGACTCGACGGAATTAATAAGAGTAATTGGGACATTTGACGTCAACCATCAGGAGGTCAGAAAGGTTCTATCTAAGCATTGGGATGTCCTCAGGTTGGATCCAGATTTGAAGAATATAATTGGCGAGCGTCCCAACATAACCTTTAGAAAGGGTAGATCTATTAGGGACATGTTGGTCCACAGCCAATATAGGAGACCATTGGCTGGTGGTACCTGGTTGGATAGGCGACCATGTGGTTTTTTTAAATGTGGGGACTGCAGTTTTTGTAATTATATGAGACCGGGGAAGTCTTTCTGCAGTGCGAGCACTGGTAGGATATTTTTTCATCGTGGCTTCTCAAACTGCAAAACCACAGGGGTCATCTATATGGCTACATGTTCATGCCCTAAAAATTATATAGGAAAGACCAGGAGAGAATTCAGAAGAAGAGTAGGAGAACATCTTGGAGATATCAGACATAAAAGAGAAACCCCGCTCGCAAAGCACATGTGGATGTATCATAATGGTGATCTTGGTGACATAAAATTCTGTGCTGTAGAAGTAGTCCATGTAAACCCAAGAGGAGGGAATGTGGATAAGGTGATGCTTAGGAGGGAGTGTGAATGGATATTCAGGATGGAGTCACTCGAACCGAGAGGGCTGAATGAGCAATTGTCATATGCCTGTTTCTTATGAGCCACAATTGAATTATATGTTCCTCTTCTAGAGGATACCAGCCTCCTTGATTTTGTTCTATTGGTTCCCTGTTGTAGTGGAATCTCCATGTATTGGCGTGGAATATTGTTTATATAGAAAGTCCCTCTTTACTGCCGCAGACGTATATCCCTATATGATTCAGGAGCATTTTTGAATCTGAACCCTTGCTGCCTCTTTATATTACTTTGACGGGGCGGTTGCATATTATTTCAGTGTGGATCATCTTTAGATTGCATAGATTATCTGAAGATAGATATCTGTACATTTTTGCCTCACAGTGATTATCTTGGGAGATTAGATATTTTGAACTTGATGGGGTAGCTGCATATCGACGCCTGGTCATATTAAAAGATATTTACATCATATGCTGTTTACATATATTGAGATGGGTAGCTGTAGACGCCTGCTCACATTGCTGTGGGCGATGATGCGGTTTTGTATACATATATATATATCAAGCAGAACGCTAATTATCATGATCAATATAACACATTAAATGAGATCGTCAGACATGAGCTCTTAAATGTAGCGATGTGGGTATACACGCCTGGTCTGTGGAACGTTTGCTGCACATATGGGGTTAAAGTGCAGAGATGATAATATGCCTTGGGTGCAGTGATCGGTGATTGCTGAGAGACTCTCCGTCTAAAGATATGGGATTGGTGAGTCAGCAGTGACGCTGCATGCAGGCTAGGTGCAGAAACCAATCTAAGCCAGGATGACAGGGGAGCTATGGGGAACCCTGTGTGTGAGGACACGTGATTGGTTAGTATGACGGTGCATCAGAGATCTGGTAACCGATTGGGGCAGCAGAAAATGGGTGGTGTTGTAAGAGGCAATGGGATTGCAGTGGGCGGAGCTTAGGCTCTGCGCGGCAGATTATAAGAGTGGAGACCTATGGAATATCGGTAAGCTATTTGCACCTATATTGGACACGAAATATCGTAGCATCGGGCCTCCTGATGAGCCCTGGAAGGCGAAACGCGTTGAGGCATTCATAAATTGATGGCAGGTGGCGAAAAACGCAGATAAGTACCGCTGTTGCAGCTCTGCGTTTCCCATATATTTTCATTAGTGGGAGACTATTGATGGCATCTTTCAGCTATTTCTACATCGATTTTTGTAAAAGATGCCTCTCCTTATTTTGTATATAAGAATTAGGCATGATCTGAACTGAGATACCCCACTGGGCTGCTTTGAAGTTTGTCTGTATCTTTTTGTGGGACTTCAATATGCCACTCGATGCCATGTGTGTTCTAATTTGTTTGAGGCATTCATAAATTGATGGCAGGTGGCGAAAAACGCAGATAAGTACCGCTGTTGCAGCTCTGCGTTTCCCATATATTTTCATTAGTGGGAGACTATTGATGGCATCTCCTTATTGTGTATATAAGAATTAGGCATGATCTGAACTGAGATACCCCACTGGTCTGCCTTGAAGTTTGCCTGTATCTTTCTGTGGGACTTCAAATATGCCACTCTATGCCATGTGTGTTCTAATTTGTTTTTAACCTCTCTTTTTGGGACACAGGGTCCTCTATAGAGCAGGTCTGATCTCTGTCTAGAACGAGGGGTTCCCTTACATTGGGTAGAAGGGACCACTAGTGGCTGTAGGGTTTATCAGGGCCCCCAGGGATAGCCATCGTGAGCGGGGGCGCCACAACGTTCCCCCCTTAGGGTGCCAACCTCCGCAGCCAGGCAGGGTACAGCATAGTTACCTAATAGGGACTCGTAGGGGTTACCCTAGTGTGGGTTTAATTTTGAACACCTATTTTTCATTTTTTCTATTACTGTCACATTTTTCCGGTGTGTACCACATCTGTGGTTTTTAAATAATAAAGTATTATTTTAGGGATTTATATATGAGTTTGATTTGAGAACCCTTAAGGATTATAATTTTCATATTGTGAATATTCGAATCTGGGATGGCTGGTTTCCTTGCAGGTCCTATTAATTTAGATCTGTGGATGGAAGATGCGAATCAGGCATTTAGCATAGCAGGGTCATCTGAGAGCAATACTGGCCCTTTGGCTCTCAAGAATCTATTCAATGAGTTATATGGAGGTTACAAAGAATTTTTGAAATCCTGGTGGGAACTCAGGACACTTGAGAATTATATAAAAAATCGGATAATTCCAAGAGGCTTGAGGATAAACATCAATCCTTCCCCTAGAATTTCCTCACCTGAGTTTATGAGTGTGTGGATGAAGGAATCCATCGAGTCATCCCTTAGATTTATGCAAATTCTGTTGGCAGAAGAAAAAAAGGTACTTGAGAGGGTCACTGGGGATTTGAATAAATTGATTGAACGAGTCCTGAAGTTTAAAGGGGATCCCGATTTTAATAGAAGGGAGGGGCTATTGCAAACCTCTGTTGAGAGATATCAGGCTCTATTAAAAGAACGAAAGCATCTTCAGTTCCAGAGGGATTTGAGGGACTTTAGTGATAATCAGGTGTTCAACTACCAGAAAGAAAGACAGTCTGAGGCCTCGTCATCTGATATCGATACCTCCGATACAGAAAGGACGGAGAGGGCACTAGGGGGTACACATCAGTATAGAGATACGCTGTCGAAACAAAGATGGCAAGGTGGGAGAGGCAGATCCATGAGAAAGGGAAGAGGGCCACACAGGGGAGGTACACGAGTGTTAACTCCCTTCTCAGGCCCCAATTTGATATCTGGTTCTGGTTCTGCTCAGTCGTATACTCCTACTGTCTCCTCTGCCTCTTTTTTGGAACAGGGTGCGAGAACGGGTTACCAATTAAGAACTCGGTTCAACCAATAAAAGGTCAGATTGTGAACCTGTCCTCGCACGTTCTTACTACGGATGAGCTGAGTGTCCTCTCTAGAGGCCTAAATTTTGTGCCAGTGAATAGGTTCAACTGCTTCGAATGGGTTAAAGATTTGAATTTGTTTTGTAGAAAACTCAAGTGGAAAAAGTTTTTCAGACACAATAGTCGAGAGGCCTGCAAACAACAGGGCCTCAATGAGGAGGATATTGAAGGATATGAGGCGCTCATTGGACTTTTGAATGAAAATGATAGAGTTCCCACTGCTGGGAAGGGCCCCTTTACTACCTTGAGAAATAAAAGTGAAAGGATGCCGCCTGCAGGTGATATGGGAAATATCGATATATTTGCCAGCTTGGTGGAGAGGGACCTGAAGAAATTAGTAGGACCGGAGTGGGAAAATAAGGATAATTTGTTGGCCAGTGAGCGATTAGCACTTGAGGCTTTAAAGAAAAATGATCAAATAGTGGTTAAACCCTCCGATAAAGGGGGTAATATGGTAATTCTGAACCACATTGAATATCGTGAAATGTGCTATACTATACTGCAGGACAATTCAACATATGAGGTGCTAAAAGAGAACCCCATGGCCTCTTATAGAGAGGAACTGCGGCTGATCCTTAATGGGGCCTTAGCAGAGGGTGTGGTCTCTAAGACTGAATTTGACTTTATTCTTCCTAAGTTCCCTTTGGTGGCCACATTTTATGCTTTACCAAAGATACATAAGGGCCTGAATCCCCTGAAGGGGAGGCCGATTGTATCAGGTGTGGATTCGCTGACACAGAATAGTGGCCTGTATATTGACCAGATATTACGTCCCTTTGTGGTTTGTTTGCCGTCATATTTGAGGGATACTTCAGACTTACTGCTAAAATTGGAGGGCGTTCATCTGGAAGGGAATGCTTGGTTGGCCTCCATTGACATAGAAGCACTCTACAGTAACATACCACATGATGTGGGCATTAAAGGCGTGGGACATTTTCTTAGTCAGAGGTCCATAGCGTGTAGAGGGCACAATAGTTTTCTGACCTCCCTTCTGCAGTTTATATTGACCCATAATGCATTCTGCTTTGATGGCAAATTCTACCACCAGCTCAGGGGCACCGCGATGGGGTGCCCTTGTGCCCCTTCGTATGCAAATTTGTTTCTGGGCTGGTGGGAGGAGACTATCGTTTTTGGAGGAGAGGAGAAGTGGTGGCACTGCTTGATTGCTCTGTGGTATAGGTTCATAGATGATGTCTTCATGGTATGGACAGGGGATAAAGATCAATTTGAAGAATTTGTGAGAGAGTTGAATCGAAATAGTGTTAACTTGAGATTTACCTCAGAAATTCAGAAAACGGAAATACCGTTCCTGGACATTAAAATCCAGAAAGATAGGATGGGAGGCATCTCTACTAGTATATTTCGGAAACCTACGAGTACGAACAGCCTACTACATTGGCAGAGCCACCATCCAGTCCCTCTTAAGAGAGGTATTCCGAAGGGACAATTCCTACGGTTGAGGAGGAATTGCTCCAGGAATGACCTGTTCCAGAGGCAAGCTGGGGATATGTTCTGTCGGTTTAAGAACAAGGGATATCCGCAACATGTTCTAGACACTGCATATGATTTTGCAAGAAAAGCAGATAGGTCCAAATTGCTGCAGAAACGTGAGATTAAAGACTCGACGGAATTAATAAGAGTAATTGGGACATTTGACGTCAACCATCAGGAGGTCAGAAAGGTTCTATCTAAGCATTGGGATGTCCTCAGGTTGGATCCAGATTTGAAGAATATAATTGGCGAGCGTCCCAACATAACCTTTAGAAAGGGTAGATCTATTAGGGACATGTTGGTCCACAGCCAATATAGGAGACCATTGGCTGGTGGTACCTGGTTGGATAGGCGACCATGTGGTTTTTTTAAATGTGGGGACTGCAGTTTTTGTAATTATATGAGACCGGGGAAGTCTTTCTGCAGTGCGAGCACTGGTAGGATATTTTTTCATCGTGGCTTCTCAAACTGCAAAACCACAGGGGTCATCTATATGGCTACATGTTCATGCCCTAAAAATTATATAGGAAAGACCAGGAGAGAATTCAGAAGAAGAGTAGGAGAACATCTTGGAGATATCAGACATAAAAGAGAAACCCCGCTCGCAAAGCACATGTGGATGTATCATAATGGTGATCTTGGTGACATAAAATTCTGTGCTGTAGAAGTAGTCCATGTAAACCCAAGAGGAGGGAATGTGGATAAGGTGATGCTTAGGAGGGAGTGTGAATGGATATTCAGGATGGAGTCACTCGAACCGAGAGGGCTGAATGAGCAATTGTCATATGCCTGTTTCTTATGAGCCACAATTGAATTATATGTTCCTCTTCTAGAGGATACCAGCCTCCTTGATTTTGTTCTATTGGTTCCCTGTTGTAGTGGAATCTCCATGTATTGGCGTGGAATATTGTTTATATAGAAAGTCCCTCTTTACTGCCGCAGACGTATATCCCTATATGATTCAGGAGCATTTTTGAATCTGAACCCTTGCTGCCTCTTTATATTACTTTGACGGGGCGGTTGCATATTATTTCAGTGTGGATCATCTTTAGATTGCATAGATTATCTGAAGATAGATATCTGTACATTTTTGCCTCACAGTGATTATCTTGGGAGATTAGATATTTTGAACTTGATGGGGTAGCTGCATATCGACGCCTGGTCATATTAAAAGATATTTACATCATATGCTGTTTACATATATTGAGATGGGTAGCTGTAGACGCCTGCTCACATTGCTGTGGGCGATGATGCGGTTTTGTATACATATATATATATCAAGCAGAACGCTAATTATCATGATCAATATAACACATTAAATGAGATCGTCAGACATGAGCTCTTAAATGTAGCGATGTGGGTATACACGCCTGGTCTGTGGAACGTTTGCTGCACATATGGGGTTAAAGTGCAGAGATGATAATATGCCTTGGGTGCAGTGATCGGTGATTGCTGAGAGACTCTCCGTCTAAAGATATGGGATTGGTGAGTCAGCAGTGACGCTGCATGCAGGCTAGGTGCAGAAACCAATCTAAGCCAGGATGACAGGGGAGCTATGGGGAACCCTGTGTGTGAGGACACGTGATTGGTTAGTATGACGGTGCATCAGAGATCTGGTAACCGATTGGGGCAGCAGAAAATGGGTGGTGTTGTAAGAGGCAATGGGATTGCAGTGGGCGGAGCTTAGGCTCTGCGCGGCAGATTATAAGAGTGGAGACCTATGGAATATCGGTAAGCTATTTGCACCTATATTGGACACGAAATATCGTAGCATCGGGCCTCCTGATGAGCCCTGGAAGGCGAAACGCGTTGAGGCATTCATAAATTGATGGCAGGTGGCGAAAAACGCAGATAAGTACCGCTGTTGCAGCTCTGCGTTTCCCATATATTTTCATTAGTGGGAGACTATTGATGGCATCTTTCAGCTATTTCTACATCGATTTTTGTAAAAGATGCCTCTCCTTATTTTGTATATAAGAATTAGGCATGATCTGAACTGAGATACCCCACTGGGCTGCTTTGAAGTTTGTCTGTATCTTTTTGTGGGACTTCAATATGCCACTCGATGCCATGTGTGTTCTAATTTGTTTGAGGCATTCATAAATTGATGGCAGGTGGCGAAAAACGCAGATAAGTACCGCTGTTGCAGCTCTGCGTTTCCCATATATTTTCATTAGTGGGAGACTATTGATGGCATCTCCTTATTGTGTATATAAGAATTAGGCATGATCTGAACTGAGATACCCCACTGGTCTGCCTTGAAGTTTATCTTTCTGTGGGACTTCAAATATGCCACTCTATGCCATGTGTGTTCTAATTTGTTTTTAACCTCTCTTTTTGGGACACAGGGTCCTCTATAGAGCAGGTCTGATCTCTGTCTAGAACGAGGGGTTCCCTTACATTGGGTAGAAGGGACCACTAGTGGCTGTAGGGTTTATCAGGGCCCCCAGGGATAGCCATCGTGAGCGGGGGCGCCACAACGTTCCCCCCTTAGGGTGCCAACCTCCGCAGCCAGGCAGGGTACAGCATAGTTACCTAATAGGGACTCGTAGGGGTTACCCTAGTGTGGGTTTAATTTTGAACACCTATTTTTCATTTTTTCTATTACTGTCACATTTTTCCGGTGTGTACCACATCTGTGGTTTTTAAATAATAAAGTATTATTTTAGGGATTTATATATGAGTTTGAAAGAAAGTGTCCCCAACCTGGTGGTGGCTCTAAGAATTCTTTTGACTCTGCCTGTGTCCGTGGCCTCAGGAAAGAGAAGCTTCTCAAAACTAAAGCTAATTAAAACATATTTAAGGGCAAATATGACGCAAGAGAGGTTGGTTGGGTTGGCAACAATTTCGATAGAATCTGAAGTTGCTAAACAAATTAATCTCTGTGACTTAGTGTCATCCTGTTAAAAAAAAGGCAAGGAAACAAAAATTTTAATTACCTATGGTCGTTTTTGTTTTGTGTTATTGATTACTTTGTATATATTTGTCCTATACAACTTCTCAGAAGATTAAAGAGTTAGGAGAGAGTTAATTATTCATTGTTGTTGTGGTTTATTTTGCTCCTAAATTTATATCCCAAGTTTTCATCTACTGCCAAGAATAGTAGGGGCGCAACATAATAGTTTCGCCTAGGGCGCCGTAATCTCTCGGGCCGGCCCTGTGTCTCTGGAAAATCATTCACTCGTTTCTGTCACTTTCTCTTGTCTCTCCACTGGATCATTCTATCCGTCCTCTAAGTCTCCTCTCACTTTATGGACACGCACATCATGCGGCTCTGCCTACTAATCAGATCAGAAGTCTGTTCTAGCTGCAAGCTAGGCCCTGTTTATCGTTCTGATAGGAAATTTCTCTCTGTCCGATCACTTTATCCACTCCCATCTGTCCCTTTTAATGACCTGTTGTTGGGCAGAAAACAGCTTCATCACTAATAATACAGAATATTACACATGCAAACATCATAGAACATTACAACAATACACCCGTCACCAAGGGGTAACGTGAGCAACATTTCCATCTCTTTACACAAGTTCCAGGCCTGTTAATCCAGCATAGGTTAGCATGTCCATTTTCGGCATAGGAAGTACGTCAAACGACATAAAAGTTCAATAGCGTTTCTTATACATCACAGGCTTGGTGCTGCTCACAAACACATGAGTCTCATTATAGAGATAAGTGAAAAAAGTGTTTATTCCGCTGCAGTAAACCATAAAAAAACAACTGGTCTGCAGAACATACAATCTTTCTGGCATGTATTCCTGTATTATCACCTCTTTGAACAGGCAGGGGAGCCCCCACACTTAGCCTGCCGCTCGCAAGTTATGCAGCTGGGACCCATTACAGAAATTTAACACAGCTGTTCCATAAGCTGTAAAATGTAGTTTATTTAATGCACATTGTTCTCATTTCTACTGATCCAAGGCCCTTTGTGACTCGTATTTGTTATTTTCAGATTGTCTACTGTACTTATAGTTTTGGAAAGAACATAAAAGGACTTCCTCAACGTTGACATTACCTGCTGAAAAGTAGTCGCGGAAAGCATGCACTCAGGAAGGGTAAAAATCTGCAGTAATACAAAACTATTACAGCTCTGTACAATCATCACATGCTTATTGTTAGGGCTATGACCACCCGGCACCCCGCTACTCACCTCCTCACTCCTGCGTCCTGACGTGCTGTTGGATGGGGATCGCAGCAGGCTCCTCCTGCGTTGTTGGCCTCACGGCCGGCGGTGGAGCTTCGGGTCTCACGCATGCACTAGGATGCTGCTGCGCGCAGTGCCTGCACCTGTAGCCACGGCGGTGCCCTGACCCGGAAGCTCTATCTGGCCAATGGAGTCGCACTGACAGGTATATCAGGCCACTCTCTCTTAGTGGAGGTGCCAGATTATTGAGTATCTTTCAGTATCAGTACTTAGGCTCCTGTTACCTGGTTTCCCAGTACCCTCATCCTTCCCGTGGCTACCCATTCTTCAGTTGCTAGGTCCCCTTCTGTGTGTCATCCCTGTACCCTGCCACCTTGTGGTTACTCTCTTCCTCTCCCTGTGTCTCCTACAGCTTCAGTCCTCTCCATCCCTCCCTGGTAGGCTTCTGACCCCGTTGTTCCCTCAGGCCCTGGATCTTGTCCCCTGGCTTCCGCTCTTCCCCTGTCTCAGTCTGTATGCGTTCTGTGGGATACCTCCTTTCCATCTCTTCAGTGCCCCAGCCCTGAATTACTTTTTCCCTTTTTGGCATTTTACCTCCCTACGAGCCGCCCTCTTGGTACCTGCTGTCAAAGTACTTGAGCCCCCTGGGCCTTCCCCTAACGATCCCTGTATAGGGGTCGGTTTGATCTGGTTAGCTCACCCAGGGGGGTTCTGTGCCGTGACCCAGAGCGTCCACTCTAGAAAGCTCGCCTCACCCAGGCGTTACACTTATAATGCCATACAGAAGGGTTTTTCTTTTCAAGAAACTCTATGAATCTGACAAAAAGTGGCAATATTTGTAATGGCACACAAAATTGTCAGACAGCAGCACTCAGCACGCTTACTTACAGGCTCCCCGTATTTGGATATGCCATATACAGGGTGCGTAAAATTGTCCATTCACTTAATTTGCTACAACCAGGCATCAATATCCCAAGAATAACCCCATTATTGTTTATACCTCTCAACCACCTTGTTTTCTATTGTGAAGATCCGGCATTCTTGTTTCTCCAGTGACACATCAAAAGGGAAAGTACATGGGCCCATATGGCCATTTGAACGCCAGAGATCCCTTCTAAATAGGTCAGGATCTGTTAATGCACATCTAGTTGTGTGGGGACAGTTGAAACAGAGTTAAAGAGGTTTCTCATTTTCAGAAAACCTCTGCTGGCTGCAACTTGTTTTAAAGAAAGCAAACTGTGCTTTACTCACCAATGCCCGAGTCTAGCGCTGAGTCCTGGTCACTGCTCCTGGTGTCTGTTATTGTCAACAGCGCTTGAAGTAACGCTAACAGCGCTTCAAGCAATTAGTGAGCTCAGTGGCTCTAAACAGCTTGTTTTTCTACTTGAGCAGAGCCACTGAGCTCACTATTAGCCAATTATTGTTGTCTGCAGCACCTGTCTGTCACGTCGCCATCAGACTCGGGGCCTGCTGTTCCGCCCTCAGCCACGAGGAGGCGACGGACGGTCACGCTGCCCGTGGACTCGGGGGCTGCGGTCCGGGCCTCGACCACCAGGAGGCGCCGGACTGACACATCGTTGTCGAGCTCGGGGCCTGCTGTTCCCACCTCGGCCATTGGGAGGCGCCGTGGTTCGCGACCGAGGGATGGCAGCAACAGTGAAAGGGTTCCTGCGCAGGCGTCTAGTGGACGCAGACTCCGCTCCGCTGTCTGTCATGAAGGGGTTTGTGCATCATCATCGGGTCTGGTCCTGGGGGCGGTTCTGATGACATCAGCAGTCCGGGAGCCTGTGAGGGATGACCTGATCCCTCAAATACTTTGGGACTGGTCTTGCAAGCCGCCGGATATATTCTTGGTTCCCCTACGTGTTATTTTGTGATTGCCTATCGTTAACTCTGACCCCAGCCTGAATTTCTGACTACTCTATTGCCTGCCATTTTTGTACCTTGCATTTCTCCCGATTACTGACGCTGACCTTGGCCTGGATTCCTGACCCCCCTCTACTGCGTGACGATTTTGTACCTCCGCTACTCTCCCGGTTTGTGACCTTTGCCTAGACTCTCGACTCTGCCTCTGCCTGCTGTTTCTGTACCTCCACTGCTCGCCTGGTTTCCGACTTCATTTTTGGCTCCCTCACTGCTTTTCTATTGCGACCGTTCTGCTCTGGCACTCTGCTCCTGTTCAGACATCGCTTCCTGGGCTCTGCGGTAAATCCAGATCCCTGTATAGGGGTAAAGGGTGTCAGTGCTACTCGGGGCGCTGTCTTTCTGCAGCCCAGACTTGCAGACGGACGTAACACTGTCGATGCGGCAACACCAATGCAGACAACAGTAAATTTAGGAAGCAGAGGCAGAAACTCAGTGCCCAAGAAAGGTGAGTAAAGTCCCATGGTCCACTCAAAGAGTTGTATACTTTTGCCCCGATTCATCATGGCTGTTGATCCACTTTTCTGGGATGATTTCTTCTTTTTTAGTGGCGATAACATGTGTCTTATTCTCCATATGATATCTGCTGCTTTTTAAGTTGTCTTTTCTCTTTAAGTCTCTTTTTATTTTTCCTTGATAACTTTGCTTATCCAGAAGTTTTAGAAAGATTCATGAAATGTGACTTTTTTCACATGTCAAATTTTTTTTTTAAACGTTTTAGACCTGTCCTTTCCTGGAGAAAAGTTCATGATAGAATTTTCTGATTTTTGCTGCATTTTTCCACAATTGCTAAACTTTTTAAAGGATTTGTGAGTTTTGGTGCTGAGAAGTCGCAAAAATTGGTAAAGAAAAGTTTTTGTTTTTTTTTCATTTTGTGCCAAATTCATGAACCACATGCACCATTTTGAAGAATTTGATGCAAGGAACATCGGCAAATGCAACAAGACAAAAAAAAAGAAAAGTAACTTCAAGAAATCGCAAATAATGATTCAGGACCAATATTTTACAAAACTCTTCTTTAAATTCCATCTATTTACAAAAGCACACAGACTTTGGATTGGGTGGCCAATATATTGCAGGCCACATGGACATAAATGACATACATTGAGGCACAGTCTAAAGCAGATTTGATGTTAAATCTTTCACAAGTATAATGCTTTTGAACTGTTACAATGTTTCACATTGTTCAGTATAGGCCTGATTCATAATTTGCAATTTATTGAATTCTCTTTTCTTTTTTTTTTGGTTTATAGTACTTGCTGTTATTTTTTGTTTAAAATTCTTCAACAAGGAACACACAGTTCACAAATTTGACATAAAGTAAAATACTCTTTTTTGTCTTTAACCAGTTTTTGCAACTTTTTTTGCATGAAAAGTTACAAATCTTTTAAAATGTTGCAAAAATTAGCCAAATTGCAAAACCCTACAAAAACCTTACTTTGGGGAGCTATGCCAAAAAAGTGACAGTTGGTAAAACATGCAATTCATGAATTGGTCTAAAGCATTTGGATAAGCAAAGTTGCAAAGGGAAAATTTAAAAAAGCCTTAAAGCGAACCTGTCAGCAGGATTTTGCCAAGTAAACTATAGGCATTGTCATGTTGCCAGAAATCTGTCTTGTTGTTCTTGTGCAATCAGTGTTAGAGGTTCTCAGTTGATGAGTCTGTCTCTCTCTGTCTCTGTGATGAGGAACATGATTGTGCTTCGAGGCGGCCTGTGGGCAGGTCTGTTCTTGGTTTCTTTGGCCGAGGGCACCAAGATAAGACTGATCCCAGCAAAGAGCAAACAGATGAATGGCAAACTAGGGCACACAAATCACCACATTAACAGACAGAGCTATTTATCTGAAGTATTGCGGTATATATTTCAGTCAAAAAATGGAGGTGCTTGCATAAAAAACATGAATATTTCAATGTGAAATGAAAAAAGAAGAAATATGCAGCACTCACCGATATAGCTGAAAAACTGTGCGTCTTTATTTCACATGAATTCCATCAACAGATATGTGGACATGCAGGACTTTAGAGGACTGCTAGGGGAGGGAGGTGCCGGACAACGGCCGTTACTCGCTTCTACGGGTCCAGGATAAGACTGCCTACAGTCCTGCCCCGGAGCATGAAAGTCTCATTAACTGAAAACTCCTAACACTGATTACACAAGAACCACAAGACAGATTTCTTCACCCCAGCTATCATTTTAATCAGTGTAATAGTGGCAACATGACAATGCCTGTAGTATAATTAGTAAAATCCTGCTTACAGGCTCCCTTTAAAAGAGAGAGACAACTTAAAAAGTGATGCATAATGTATTGCGAATAAGACACCAATATTAAAGCCAATGGAAAAAAAGAGTGAATTACTCCAGAAGAGTGGAGAAACAGAAATAATGAATCATGGCCTATACCTTTATGTTAACAAATGTGTTGAGGGCATGATTTTGTACGCTCACTATTATATACAGTATGCTTTAGAGGTTCTCCTCCTGAACTTGATAGTGCAGCCTTGTTCACAGATCTCACAGCTCTCCTGTTTTCAAATAGGCTGCTTATGGAGGACCAGACCTGTCCATCAGCCTCCTCCATTTGAGATAGACGGTGCACGTGAAAGCTGCATTTCTGTAGGAGGAGTCTGATGGACAGATCTGGTCCCACGCTCCTCCATCATTAGTCATGTTATGGTCAGGAGAGATGTGTAGTCTGACAGGAAGGCCGCACTAACAAGTGCAGGAGGAGAGCATATATTTTATATGGTGAAGCCAATTACAATCCTATGATGTTTTTCCTGTTATTCAACCTGTGAGTAAAAGACAAGTCAAATTTAAACATATGTTTAATCTTTCAATACAGGGAAAACCACCATAATTTTTAAAATATCTAACAATCCCTGCTAAGCTTCAGATTAGTTATGTGAACAAGTCAGATGCAAGGTATATAATGATGATGATAATAGTTGTATTATGGTATTAACAAAATGTGTGATTTCAAAATTGTCCTACAAAGATTCAGAACTTCACAATACTGCTGGCAGAAATAAAATAAACACCTAATTGACGTCAAAAGACTTTTCATAAGGGTTTGTTATGCATTTAATGGACGGTCTAATGAATTTTCTAAGGGAGGTCAAAATAAATTGGAATTTGATATCAATTTTGTTTAACGTAGAATACATCAACTTGAATCACCTCTGTAAAAGGATTATTCAAGGTTAGAAAAAGATTGCTACATTCTTACCAAATCTGTGCCACAATTGTCCTTAGGTTGGTTTATTAAAGGGAATGGGACTGAGGGTAGTCTCGCAAAACTCAGATAGAAGTGCTGTTTTTGGAAAAAAGCAGTCATGTTGTCTAATCCTGGGAAACCCCAGCACAAGGTGGATCATTGTCACAACCATTTGGTAGTTAGAGAACGAGGCAATAAATACTGTCACGGAGTGACTGTAGCGGTGTCACAGTGTCACAGTGGTCGGTCAGCGGATGGCACAACACACAATGGGGATGGAATAGGTGAGAGGAAGGCCCTAACAATAGGGAATGAAGGATGGTCACACCCTGAGCTCAAAATCTGAGCCTGTCCCTGCACTCCCCTAACGCCCTATGCGGGTCCTTTCCCCCCGCCGCTGTCAGGATACCTCGTCCCTAGTTGTCACTTATATCTGCACTAGCTAGTGCGCTGGCCGGCAAGGAGCACTAGCCTCACATCTGCAGATATTACACACAAAGGGGAAGTGACAGACACCAAAGGGACAAGGTAACAAAAACACAACTTAGCTTTCTCTGCTGCCAAGCACCGCACAGTAGAATAAGGCACCAGAAAAGCGAACTCAGCAAAGCACCACTGCACCCAGAGAGCTCCTCACTCAGGCTTGGTGACTGTAGAATGCTCTAACACCGACAGTCAGCTGATGCATCAGGTGACCTTTTAAAGAATGGTGGGAGTGGTCACCGCCCACATCAGCTGACCCAGCAGCAATGCAATTAAACCAGCTTGCCAGTGGGGATAAACTGACATTTAACCCCCGCTGGCCTGAAAGGAAAAAAGTTTTAACTTAGTGGAGCCAGAGCTGCCAAAAATCCAAAAAAGGGATCGTGACAAATACATTCAAGATATCACTACATCATGGAACTCTTGGAAGTAAGAATTTGCTGTCACTAGAATTGACAGGTGAAACAGTTTAATTATACACCAAATGCATAACTACTATGTAGTTATACCTCCCATGTGCCCATGATAAAGGTTTCAGATTGTGTAATTCCATACTCAAACTTTAATTTTTAGCATAACTGCTGTCAGTTGTACTATCTTTTATCCCACAACTGTCAGCCCTGATTCACCTTTTTATTTGCAAGTTTGTCTCTAAGTATACACTTCCAAAAATGCAACTTTCATGTCTAACTTTCTTCAAGATAAGTGGACTCAGTAATCATCTGTGGATAAAAGTTAGGCTATGTTCACACGTTGCATTTTTACTGTGTTTTTTTCTACAGGTAAAATCTGCTTGAGGGTATGTGCAAACGCTGCAGACTCTGCTGCGGATTCGCAGCGGATTTGGCCTCTGTGGATCCGCAGCAGTTCTGCAGACAGTGTACAGTATAATGTAAGTCTATGGGATTTACAATCCACAGTGCACATGCTGCGGTTTTTTCACTGCGGAAAAGCTGCGGTTTTAAATCCGCAGAAAGAAATGACATGTCAATTCTTTCTGTGGATTCTGCTGTGATTTGCCACCTATTCCATTGTCCAGGTGTCAAACAGCAGGGGAAAACCGCTGGCCAATCCGCAGGTAAAACCGCAGGTCAATTTACCTGCAGTTTTGCCTGCGGATCCACACGGAAAAATCCGCTGGTGAATCCGCAGCGTGTGCACATAGCCTCAAGCTGCTACAAAAAAGCGGGTTTTGCTGCTTTTTTGCTGCATTTTTTGCTGTCTTTTTGTTGCCTCATGTGGATGCCCCAAAAATATTATGATGCAACTTAATTACCGTAAGGTTTTTACACCAAAAATGCAGCAAAACCTGCATTTTTGCACATACTCATTGCTATCTATGGGTGAAAAAACGCTGAAAGAAGTGACATGCTGCAGTTTTCAAAAACGCAGCAGTTTTTCAAATCAGACAGAAAAAAAAAGCAATGTGTGCATGAGATTTCTGAAATCTCATAGACTTTGCTGGTACTATAAAACGCAGCATTAAAATGCATTAACCCCTTAATGACCGGAGCTTTTTTCAGTTTTGCGTTTTTGTTTTTCGCTCCCCTTCTTTCAAGAGCTATAACTTTTTTAGTTTTCTGTCAGTATGGCCATGTGAGGGCTTATTTTTTGCGTTATGAGTTGTAATTTTCAACGATACCATTGGTTTTACCATATCGTGTACCAGAAAGCGGGAAAAAAATCCAAGTGTGGTTAAATTGCAAAAAAATGCAATCCCACACTGGTTTTTTGTGTGGCTTTTTTGCTAGGTTCACTAAATGCTAAAACTGACCTACCATTATGATTTTCCAGGTCATTACAAGTTCATAGACACCAAACATGTTCAGGTTCTTTTTTGTCTAAGTGGTTAAAAAAAAAAATTCAAATTTTGCTAAAAAAAATTGCGCCATTCTCCGAGACTCGTAGCGTCTCCATTTTTCGTGATCTCAGGTTGGGTGAGGGTTTATTTTTTGCGCGCTGAGCTGACATTGTTAATGATACTGTGATGATTCCCAAGGGTGAACCCACTGGACCGCGGCAAGCGAACCTCCCCTGGGCGAGCGGACCAGGTGGACCACCCCCTATACAGGGAGCATTTGGGAGAGGCCCAGGGGACACTACTCACCATGGCAGCTGGTACCCGAGGACGGAGGAGCACAATAGGAGATGCAGCGGGCAGGCAGAAGAAGGAGCTGGACCGGAACCGGCAGGGCTGGAAGCCAGGAACGGAGGCTGAAGGATACAGGCAGGCAAGGCTGGAACGGCAAGACACGGGTCAGACGCAGGCACAGGCTGAACACGGACACGGGATGGTGGGCACTGGGAGAAACACAAAGACCAGGTTACACAGGGTGCACGAGGAAAGGGTAAGAGCAGCAGGAAAAGGCAGGCAGGCTGGGGCCAGAGTCACAGTGAGAGACAAGTGACGATCAGGCGGTGAGCTGGAAGAAGAGGCTGCCTTTTATAGAGACAGTAGTTCTGGGTTAAGTCAGCAGGGTCAGGAAGGCGGGGAGAAGGCCTGGCTTGGCCTGTACTGGGATCTGGTGCGTAAGGCGCGCATGCGCCCCGGGCAGAACGCCGGGACAGAGCGCGGGGCAGAGGACGGGAGTGCAGGCGAGCGCGCACCCGCCACGGGAGCACGCCGGAGGCGGCGGGCGCACCCAGCGCGGGGAGAGGCCACAGCAGGAGCCGAGGACGAGGCGGGGGCGGCGAGCGTGGAGCCGGCGGTAAGCGTGACAGTACCCCCCCTTTTACGCCCCCTCCTCCCACGGCCGGAAAGAAACTTAGCTAAAATCTGGGGGGCTTGAATGTTCTCCCGGGGTTCCCAGGATCCCTCCTCAGGGCCAAAACCTTTCCAGTCAATTAAAAAGAAAGTTTTACCTCTAGATCGTTTCATAGCAAGAATTTCCTTAACCTCAAAGACATCCTGTGCGGACACGGGCGCGGGAGTGCTGCCAGTAGAAGCATGAAACTGGTTGAGTATGACCGGTTTTAAGAGGGAGACGTGAAACGAGTTAGGAATCCGCAGTGAAGCGGGGAGTTTTAGCTTGTAGGCAACGTCATTGATACGGGCTAGAACCTCAAAGGGACCGATATAGCGGGGACCTAGTTTGTAGGAGGGAATTTTGAGACGAACAAATTTTGAGGATAGCCAAACTTTATCCCCAGGGTGGTACAGCGGAGAATCCAGACGTTTCTTATCAGCGTGCTTCTTGAACCCGTCTCGTGCTCGCTTAAGAGCGGTTTTGGTCTCCTGCCAGACTCTGGAGAACTCCTCGGTCAGAAGATCGGCCGCCGGCACACCCGAGGTCAGGAGTACCGGCAGAGGTATACCAGGATGTTGACCGTAGACCGTAAAGAAAGGCGACTTGGCGGAGGATTCGCTGGTATGGTTGTTGTAAGCGAATTTGGCCCAAGGGAGCAAGCTGGACCAATTGTTTTGATGGGCGTTGGAAAAATGTCGGAGGTATGCTATGAGGATCTAGTTCATGCGTTCCGCTTGACCGTTGGACTGAGGGTGATAAGCGGAGGAAAAGTCCAACGTTACTTCCATCAGCTTGCATAGAGCCCTCCAGAAACGTGAGGTAAACTGAACCCCTCTGTCCGAGACAATGTGCTTGGGGAAGCCATGGATCCGGAAGACATGAGCTATAAAAATTCTCGCCAGGTCAGGGGCGGAAGGTAGACCGGGCAGAGGGATGAAGTGGGCCATCTTGGAGAAGCGGTCCACGACCACCAGAATGACCGTGTGACCTGAGGAACGAGGTAGATCCGTAATAAAATCCATATGCTGCCACGGAGTCGAGGGAACCGGAAGTGGATGCAGAAAACCGGAGGGTGGCTGACGTGGGACCTTGTTCTTGGCACACGATGGGCAGGATAGGATAAAACTTCGGACATCTTGAGACAAAGTAGGCCACCAATAAAAATGAGAGATGAGGGAGAATGTTTTCTTGAGGCCGGCATGACCCGCTAACTTGGTAGCATGACCCCAATGTAGAACTCGCCTCCTGTCATGATCTTGGACAAAAGTCTTGCCGGGGGGCACGGAAGTCAGGTTAACAGACGCGACTACGATGAGCTTGTTTGGCTCCACAATGTGTGAAGGTTCCTCCTCGTTGTCGGTGACCAGAAAGGATCGAGACAGTGCATCCGCTTTGAGATTCTTATCACCCGGACGGAAATGGAGCTCAAAATCGAACCGGTTAAAGAACAATGACCATCGGGCCTGCCGGGGATTAAGCCTTTGTGCTGATTGAATGTAGGCTAGATTCTTGTGGTCGGTGAAGATGTGGAGTGGGTGTACCGCTCCTTCCAGAAGATACCGCCACTCTTCCAAGGCTAGCTTAATGGCAAGCAGCTCTCTGTCCCCGATGGTATAGTTTCTCTCCGCAGGGAAGAATGTCTTGGAGAAGAAGCCGCAGGACACCAAGCGACCGGAAGGAGATCTCTGGGAGAGAACCGCACCGGCTCCGGTGGCGGAAGCGTCTACCTCTAGGGTGAATGGTTTGTTCGCCTCTGGACGATGTAGCACCGGGGCTGTGGCAAAGGCTTGCCTCAAGGTTCGGAAGGCGTTCTCGGCCTCAGGAGGCCAGTGGTGAGGATCGGCTCCCTTTCGGATCAAAGCAGAGATGGGAGCGGTCAGAGAGGAAAAGTGAGGAATAAACTGCCGGTAATAGTTGGCGAATCCAAGGAACCGTTGGATTGCCTTAATTCCCTGAGGATGCGGCCAGTTGAGTACCGCAGACACTTTTCCCGGGTCCATGCGCAAGCCAGAATCGGAAATGATGTAACCCAAGAACGGCAGAGACGACTGTTCGAAGGCGCATTTCTCCAGCTTGGCGTAGAGACGATGTGTTCTCAAACGAAGTAAAACTTGACGCACGTCTTTTCGGTGTGTGGACAAATCCGGAGAGAACACCAGAATGTCGTCCAAGTAAACCACCACGCAGGAATAAAGAAGATCTCGGAAAATGTCGTTGACAAATTCTTGGAACACTGCGGGAGCATTGCATAGGCCAAAGGGCATAACGAGGTATTCATAATGGCCGTCACGAGTGTTGAAGGCGGTTTTCCATTCATCACCGGAGCGGATCCGGACCAGATTGTAGGCCCCTCGAAGATCTAATTTAGTGAAGATCCGTGCACCCCGTAGACGGTCAAATAGCTCCGGAATGAGGGGCAGAGGATATTTGTTCTTGATGGTGATATTGTTGAGCCCTCTATAATCAATACAGGGACGCAGGGACCCGTCCTTCTTCTTGACAAAAAAGAACCCAGCGCCTGCAGGAGAGGAAGACTTACAAATAAAGCCTTTGGCCAAGTTCTCCTGAACGTATTCGGACATGGCCTGGGTCTCGGAGGGAGACAGCGGGTAGATCCGACCACGAGGCGGCGTAGAACCGGGCAGCAGATCGATGGGGCAGTCATATGGACGATGCGGAGGCAGGACCTCTGCTTCCTTCTTGTCGAAGACATCCAAAAAGGCCCAGTAGGCGGAGGGTAATCCGGTAGAGATTGACGTTGGACGTGGAAATTTCGGCGGCTGTACCGGGAGTAAACACTTATCTTGACAAAGTCGGCCCCATCGCAGAACATCACCAGAGCGCCAATCCAGGATAGGCTCGTGGGTCCTTAGCCAGGGGAGTCCCAGAAGGACGGCATGGGACAAAGAAGGCAGCACGTAGAATACTATCTTCTCCCGGTGTAAGGCTCCGACCTGAAGCTCCACCTCTTCGGTAACCTGAGTAACGGACTCCCGCAGGGGTTGACCGTCGACCGAAGCAATCTGCCAAGGGGTCTCCAGGGATCTGACAGGGATTCCAAGTCTCCTAACCGCCTCAAGTTGAATGAAGTTACCGGCCGCCCCAGAATCTATATAGGCCCATTCAGAAAAACGTTTAGAATCCAGGTGCAAAAGGACAGATAGGGTCAAGGGTAGAGAGGAGTCAGAATTACCTAGGAAGGCCTCTCTTACCTGTCCTAGGTGGAGGCGTTTCCCGGACGAGTAGGACAGGCACGAAGAAAGTGGGACGCACTCCCACAGTAGAAACAGAGCCCCTGTTCGACCCTCTCTCTCCGACGCTCCTCCACCGGTTTGAGGCGATCCACTTGCATGGGTTCCGGTAGCGGGAGCGTGGAGGCTGGAGTTGAGCGGACTCGAGGTGGACTCTGAGCGGCCGGAGGAGTGCGAAGAGGTCTCCTATCCCTAGCGAGCTCTCGGGAGCGTTCTTAAAAGCGGAGGTCGATGCGGGTGGCCAAAGAGATTAAATCCTCCAAGGAGGTGGGGGTATCCCGACCCGCCAGCTCGTCCTTGATCCGCCCTGAAAGACCCCGCCAAAAGGCTCCCACCAAGGCTTCATTGTTCCAACCCAACTCTGAGGACAGGGTGCGAAACCGAATGGCGTACTGACCTACTGAGAGCGTGCCCTGATGGAGATTGAACAGTGCCTCGGTAGCGGAGGCAAGGCGACCGGGTTCATCAAACACCTTACGAAAGGTGTCTAGAAAAAAGGAGAGCTGAGTGACCACGGGATCGTCTCTTTCCCAGAGGGGGTTAATCCACGCTAGAGCCTCTCCTTCTAAGTGGGACACGATGAAGGCCACCTTGGCACGGTCAGTGGGGTACTGTTGTGGCAGCAACTCAAAATGTAGCTGGCATTGATTTAAAAACCCTCTACACGTCTTGGGGTCACCACAATATCGCGGGGGTTTAGCCAGTCGAGGGGAGGGGAGCGGAACCGCAGGCTGTGCCGGGGCTGCGGCCGCGGTCTGGAGGGCCAGCAAGCGGTTGTCCACCGAGGCCATGTAGTTCAGGATATGAGCCTGAGTGTCGCGCTGCTGGGCAAGCTCCTGCTGGAGGCCGGCGATCTGGGTGGTACTCCCCGGGTCCGAGGCCTGTAGTGACGAGAGACGAGACTCCATGGACTTGAGGAACGACATGATCCTCGCTTGATTTTCCCGCAGGAACAGAAGTTCCTTTTGGGTCGGGGTAGAAGTACCAGCGGGGTCCATGGCCTGATCGTTCTGTGATGATTCCCAAGGGTGAACCCTCTGGACCACGGCAAGCGAACCTCCCCTGGGCGAGCGGACCAGGTGGACCACCCCCTATACAGGGAGCGTTTGGGACAGGCCCAGGGGAAACTACTCACCATGGCAGCTGGTACCCGAGGACGGAGGAGCACAATAGGAGATGCAGCGGGCAGGCAGAAGAAGGAGCTGGACTAGAACCGGCAGGGCTGGAAGCCAGGAACGGAGGCTGAAGGATACAGGCAGGCAAGGCTGGAACGGCAAGACACGGGTCAGACGCAGGCACAGGCCGAACACGGACACGGGATGGCGGGCACTGGGAGAAACACAAAGACCAGGTTACACAGAGTGCACGAGGAAAGGGTAAGAGCAGCAGGAAAAGGCAGGCAGGCTGGGGCCAGAGTCACAGTGAGAGACAAGTGACGATCAGGCGGTGAGCTGGAAGAAGAGGCTGCCTCTTATAGAGACAGTAGTTCCGGGTTAGGTCAGCAGGGTCAGGAAGGCGGGGAGAAGGCCTGGCTTGGCCTGTACTGGGATCTGGTGCGTAAGGCGCGCATGCGCCCCGGGCAGAACGCCGGGACAGAGCGCGGGGCAGAGGACGGGAGTGCAGGCGAGCGTGCGCCCACCACGGGAGCACGCCGGAGGCGGCGGGCGCACCCAGCGTGGGGAGAGGACGCAGCAGGAGCCGAGGACGAGGCGGGGGCGGCGAGCGTGGAGCCGGCGGTAAGCGTGACAGATACCACATTTGTGCAGATACATTCTTTTGATTGCCCGTTATTGCATTTCAATGCAATGTTGCGGCGACCAAAAAAACGTAATTCTGGCGTTTGATGTTTTTCTCGCTACGCCATTTAGCGATCTGAACACCAAATATGTGTAGGTTAGATTTTTTTTTTTGTTTTATTTTGACTGGGGCGAAAGGGGGGTAATTTGAACTTATGTTTTATTTTTTTTATATTTTTAAACACTTTTTTAGCTTTTGGCATGTGTCAATAGTCTCCATGGGAAGCTAGAAGCATCTACTACTTGATCGGCTCTGCTACATAGAGGTGATGCACAGATCACCTCTATGTAGCTGAATTACAGGCTTGCTATGAACGCCGACCACAGGGTGGCGCTCATAGCAATCCATCATCAACAACCATAAAGGTCTCAAGGAGACATCTGGTTGTGATGTCAATGTATCGCTGACCCCCGATCAAGTGCCATTTAAATGCTGCTGTCAACGTTTGACAGCAACATTTAACTAGTTAATAGGCTCGGGCGGATCGCGGTTCCGCTTGCGCCTATTGCGGGCACATGTCAGCTGTTGAAAATAGCTGACATGTCGTGGCTTTGAGGTGGGCTCACCGCCGGAGCCCACCTCAAAGCGGGGTATACTGCCAGCTGACGTACTATCCTGTCAGGTGGCAGAAAGGGGTTAAAAAATGCAACGTGTGAATATAGCCTTACTCTGTTGGGCATTTTGATTCTGTATGTGTCTACATGAGAATGTATCATATTTATATAATGAGAAATTGGAGTAAATACAATTTGTGAAAAAGTAAGGCTGGGCACGTCTTTATTTCCAATTGCCTTGTCTCTGCCAGATGGGCTCCCATAGTTTGATCAAATTCATAAGTATAGTCTTCATAGCAGTAATGGAGATCATAATGTATATACAGTTGTGGCCAAAAGTATTGACACCCCTGCAATTCTGTCAGATAATACTCAGTTTCTTCCTGAAAATGATTGCAAACACAAATTCTTTGGTATTATTATCTTCATTTAATTTGTCTTAAATGAAAAAACACAAAAAGAATTGTCCTAAAGCCAAATTGGATATAATTCCACACCAAACATAAAAAAGAGGGTGGACAAAAGTATTGGCACTGTTCGAAAAATCATGTGATGCTTCTCTAATTTGTGTAATTAACAGCACCTGTAACTTACCTGTGGCACCTAATAGGTGTTGGCAATAACTAAATCACACTTGCAGCCAGTTGACATGCATTAAAGTTGACTCAACCTCTGTCCTGTGTCCTTGTGTGTACCACATTGAGCATGGAGAAAAGAAAGAAGACCAAAGAACTGTCTGAGGACTTGAGAAACCAAATTGTGAGGAAGCATGAGCAATCTCAAGGCTACAAGTCCATCTCCAAAGACCAGAATGTTCCTGTGTCTACCGTGCGCAGTGTCATCAAGAAGTTTAAAGCCCATGGCACTGTGGCTAGCCTCCCTAGATGTGGACGGAAAAGAAAAATTGACAAGAGATTTCAATGCAAGATTGTGCGGATGTTGAATAAAGAACCTTGACTAACATCCAAACAAGTTCAAGCTGCCCTGCAGTCCGAGGGTACAACAGTGTCAACCCGTACTATCTGTCGGCATCTGAATGAAAAGGGACTGTATGGTAGGAGACCCAGGAAGACCCCACTTCTTACCCCGAGACATAAAAAAGCCAGGCTGGAGTTTGCCAAAACTTACCTGAAAAAGCCTAAAACGTTTTGGAAGAATGTTCTCTGGTCAGATGAGACAAAAGTAGAGCTTTTTGGGCAAAGGCATCAACATAGAGTTTACAGGAGAAAAAAGGAGGCATTCAAAAAAAAAAAAAACACGTTCCCTACAGTCAAACATGGCGGAGGTTCCCTGATGTTTTGGGGTTGCTTTGCTGCCTCTGGCACTGGACTGCTTGACCATGTGCATGGCATTATGAAGTCTGAAGACTACCAACAAATTTTGCAGCATAAAGTAGGACCCAGTGTGAGAAAGCTGGGTCTCCCTCAGAGGTCATGGGTCTTCCAGCAGGACAATGACCCAAAACACACTTCAAAAAGCACTAGAAAATGGTTTGAGAGAAAGCACTGGAGACTTCTAAGGTGGCCAGCAATGAGTCCAGACCTGAATCCCATAGAACACCTGTGGAGAGATCTAAAAATGGCAGTTTGGAGAAGGCACCCTTCAAATATCAGGGACCTGGAGCAGTTTGCCCAAGAAGAATGGTCTAAAATTCCAGCAGAGCATTGTAAGAAACTCATTGATGGTTACCGGAAGTGGTTGGTCGCAGTTATTTTGGCTAAAGGTTGTGCAACCAAGTATTAGGCTGAGGGTGCCAATACTTTTGTCTGGCCCATTTTTTGAGTTTTGTGTGAAATGATCAATGTTTTGCTTTTTGCTTCATTCTCTTTTGTGTTTTTTCATTTAAGACAAATTAAATGAAGAAAATAATACCAAAGAATTTGTGATTGCAATCATTTTCAGGAAGAAACTGAGCATTATCTGACAGAATTGCAGAGGTGTCAATACTTCTGGCCACAACTGTATATTGTATATTGAACTTCCTTAACACGCTCACAGTGCAGTTATACTAGCCATCACTCTTTAACGCCTGTTGATGTCCTATGCAGACAGTCACCTTAAACCCTTCACCCCCAAGGGTGGTTTGCACGTTCATGACCGGGCCAATTTTTACAATTCTGACTACTGTACCTTTATGAGGTCATAACTCTGGAACGCTTCCATGGATCCCGGTGATTCTGACACTGTTTTCTCCTGACATATTGTACTTGATGTTAGTGGTAAAATTTCATTCAAATAACTTGCGTTTATTTGTGAGAAAAACGGAAATTTGGCGAAAATTTTGAAAATTTTGCAATTTTCCAAATTTGAATTTTTATGCCCTTAAATCACAGAGATACAGCACACAAAAAACTTGATAACTAACATTTCCCACATGTTTACTTTACATCAGCCCAATTTTGGAACCAAAATTTTTTTTTGTTAGGAAGTTATAAGGGTTAAAAGTTGACCAGCGATTTCTCGTTTTTACAACACCATTTTATTTTTAGGACCACATCACATTTGAGGTCACTTTGAGGGGTCTATATGATAGAAAATACCCAAAAGTGACACCATTCTAAACACTGCACCCCTTAAGATGCTCAAAACCACATTCAAGAAGTTTATTAACCCTTTAGGTGCATCACAGGAATTTTTTTGAATATTTAAAAAAAATGAACATCTAACTTTTTTTCACAAAAAAAATACTTCAGGTTCAATTTTTTTTATTTTACCAAGGGTAACAGGAGAAATTGGACTGCAAAAGTTATTGTGCAATTTGTCCTGAGTACGCTGATACCTGATATGTAGGGGGGGGACTGTTTCGGCGCATGGCAGAGCTCAGAATGGAAGGAGCGCCATTTGACTTTTTCAATGCAAAATTGGCTGGAATTCAGATCGGACACCATGTCACGTTTGGAGAGTCCCTGATGTACCTAAACAGTGGAAACCCCCTACAAGTGACCCCATTTTGGAAACTAGACCCCCCCAAGGAACTTATCTAGATATGTGGTGAGAACTTTGAACCCCCAAGGGCTTCACAGAAGTTATAACATAAAGCCGTACAATTAAAAAATCATATTTTTTCCACGAAAATGATCTTTTCACCCTCAATTCTTATTTTTCCAAGGGTAACAGGACCCTAAAAGTTATTGTGCAATTTGTCCTGAGTACGCTGATACCCCACATGTGGGGGTAAACCACTATTTGGGCGTATGGCAGAGCTAGGAAGGGAAGCAGCGCCATTTGACGTTTTTGGCTGGAATTGAGATCGGACACCATGTCGCGATTGGAAAACCCCTGATGTACCTAAACAGTCGAAACCCCCCACAAATGACACCATTTTGTAAACTAGACCCCCCAAGGAACTTATCTAGATGTGTGGTGAGCACTTTGAACCCCCCAATGCTTCACAGAAGTTTATAATGCTAGGGCATGAAAATAAAAAAAAATCGTATTTTTTCCACAAACATGATCAATTAGTCCCCAATTTTTTCATTTTCCCAAGGGTAACAGGAGAAATTGGACCCCAAAAGTTGTTGTCCAATTTGTCATGAGTACGCTGACACCCCATATGTGGGAGAAAACTACTGTATGGACACACGTCAGGGCTCGGAAGGGAAGTAGTGACGTTTTGGAATGCAGACTTTGATGGAATGGTCTGCGGGTGTCATGTTGCCTTTGGAGAGCCCCTAATGTACCTAAACAGTGGAAACCCCCACAAATGACCGCATTTTGGAAACGAGACCCCCTAAGGAACTTATCTAGATGTGTGGTGAGCACTTTGAACCCCCAAGGGCTTCACAGAAGTTTATAATGCCCGGGCATGAAAATAAAAAAATCGTATTTTTTCCACAAACATGATCAATTAGTCCCCAATTTTTTTATTTTCCCAAGGGTAACAGGAGAAATTGGACCCTAAAAGTTGTTGTCCAATTTGTCATGAGTACGCTGACACCCCATATGTGGGAGAAAACTACTGTATGGACACACGTCGGGGCTCGGAAGGGAAGCAGTGACATTTTGGAATGCAGACTTTGATGGAATGGTCTGCGGGTGTCATGTGCGTTTGGAGAGCCCCTGATGTACCTAAACTATTGAAACTCCCCACAAGTGACCCCATTTTCGACACTAGGCCCCCCACGGAACTTATCTAGATGTGTGGTGAGCACTTTACACCCCCAAGTGCTTCACAGAAGTTTATAACGCTCGGGCGTGAAAATAAAAAAATCATTTTTTTCCACAAAAAAGATATTTTTGCCCCCAATTTTGTATTTTCCTAAGGGTAACAGGAGAAATTGGACCCCAACAATTGTTTTGCAATTTGTCCTGAGTAGGCTGATACCCTACATGTGGGGGTAAAACACTGTTTGGGCGCATGGCAGAGCTTGGAAGGGAAGGAGCACCATTTGACTTTTTCAACTCAGAATTGGCTGGAATTGAGATCAGACGCCATGTTGCATTTGGAGAGCCCCTGATGTGCCCAAACAGTGGAAACCCCCAATTCTAACTCCAACCCGAACCCCAACACACCCTCTAATCTCAGCCCTAACCCTAACCCTAGCCCTAACCCTAACCCTAGCCCTAACCCTAATGGAAAAATGGAAATAAATACATTTTTTTTATTTTATTATTTTTCCCTAACTAAGGGGGTGATATCGGGGGGTTTGATTTACTATTTATGGCGGTTTTTATATTTGGCAGCTGTCGCACGCTAAAAGACGCTTTTTATTGTAAAAATAGTTTTTGCATCACTACATATTGAGAGCTCTAATTTTTCCGTATTTTGACCCACTGAGTCATGTGAGGTCTTATTTTTTGCGGGACGAGTTGACGTTTTTATTGGTACCATTTTCGGGCACGTGACATTTTTTGATCGCTTTTTATTCCGATTTTTGGGACTCAGAATGAACAAAAACCAGCGTTTCATGAATTTCTTTTGGGGGGTGCGTTTACACCGTTCCGCGTGCGATAAAATTGATAAAGCGGTTTTATTCTTCGGGTCAGTACGCTTGCAGAGATACCTTATTTAGGTCGTTTTTTTATGTTTTGTCGGTTTTATGCAATGAAAACTATTTTATATAAAAAATAATTATTTTTGCATCGCTTTATTCTGCGAGCTATAACTTTGTTATTTTTTTGCGGATGATGCTGTGTGGTGGCTTGTTTTTTGTGGGATAAGATGACGTTTTCAGCGGTACCATGGATATTTATATGCGTCTTTTTGATCGCGCGTTATTACACTTTTTGTTTGGTGGTATGATAATAAATCATTATTTTTTGCTTCGTTTTTTATTTTTATTTTTTAAGCGGTTCGCTAAAGGGGTTAACTAATGGGACAGTTTTATAGGGTGGTTCGTTACGGACGCGGCGATACCTAATATGTGTACTTTTATTGTTTGTTTTTTTTTATTTCTAAAAAATGGATTTATTTGGGGGAATATTTTTTTTTTTTCTAATTTATTTGGTGATTTTTTTTAATTTATTTTAACACTTTTTTTATTTTTTTTTTACTTTATTAAATAGTCCCAGGTGGGACATCACTGTCCTGTGACAGATCGCTGATCTGTCACATCACAGATCACTGTGACAGATCAGCAATCTGTCACAGGCACTGCAGAAGGCTTCCTCATGCCTGCGCTTTGCAGGCTTCCTCATGCCTGCGCTTTGCAGGCACTGAGGAAGCCAGCTTCCTGCAGGCCCCCGAAGGCCCCGTCGCCATCTTGGATTCGGGGGCCTGCAGGAAAGAAGCCCCCGGCAGCAGCGCTGCACATTGCGCTGCCGTGGGGGGCTCAGGGTAGCACGGAGGGAGCCCCCTCCCTGCCGATGCTTCCCTTTAACCCCCGGTACACCACGATCATGTTTGATCGCGGTGTGCAAGGGTTAACGTGTCGGGTGTCAGCTGTGATAATCAGCTGACACCCGGCCGCGATCAGCGGCGCTCACCACGTGGGCGCCGCTGATTGCGGTAGACGTACTATCCCGTCCATGGGCATAGGGGCCCGGGTCCCATGGACGGGATAGTACGTCTCATGTCAGGAAGGGGTTAAAGGGGTTGTCTGGTCTTCTACTAAAAGTCTGCAGTCACTCTACAGTAGGGAAAAGTATTTAGTCAGCCACCAATTGTGCAAGTTCTCCCCCTTAAAAAGATGAGAGGCCTGTAATTGACATCATAGGTAGACCACAACTATGAGAGTCAAACTGAGAAAACAAATCCAGAAAATGATCTGATTTGGCAAGATTTATTTTGCAAATTTTGGTGGAAAATAAGTATTTGGTTAATAACAAAAGTTAATCTCAATATTTTGTTATGTATCCTTTGTTGGCAATGACAGAGGTCAAACATTTTCTGTAAGTCTTCACAAGGTTGGCACACACTGTTGGTGGTATGTGGTCCCATTCCTCCATACAGATCTCCTCTAGAGCAGTGATGTTTTGGGCCGGTCACTGGACAACACGGACTTTCAAATCCCTCCAACGGTTTTCTATGGGGTTGAGATCTGGAGACTGGCTAGGCAACTCCAGGACCTTCATATGCTTCTTACAAAGCCACTCCGTTGCCCTGGCGGTGTGCTTGGGATCATTATCATGCTGAAAGATCCATCCATGTTTCATCTTCAATGCCCTTTGCTGATGGAAGGAGGTTTGCACTCAAAATCTCATGATACATAGTCCCATTCATTCTTTCAAGTACACGGATCAGTCGTCCTGGTTCATTTGCAGAGAAACAGCCACAAAGCATGATGTTGCCACCCCCATGCTTTACAGTAGGTATGGTCAAAATGAGAAAACAAATCCAGAAAATCACCTTGTCTGATTTGGCAAGAATTATTTTGCAAATTATGGTGGAAAATGAGTATTTGGTCATTAACAAAGTTAATCTCAATATTTTGTTATACATCCTTTGTTGGCAATGACAGAGGTCAATTGGTCACCTAAAAAGTATTAAGTATTTGGTCACCTAAAAACATGCAAGATTTCTGGCTCTCACAGACCTTTAACTTCTTCTGTCCTCCACTCATTACCTGTAGCAATGGCATCTGTTTGAACTTGTTATCAGTGTAAAAGACACCTGTCCACAACCTCAAACAATCACACTCCAAACTCTACTATGGGCAAGACCAAAGAGCCATCAAAAGGACACCAGAAACAAAATTACAGCCCTGCAGCAAGCTGGGAAGACTGAATCTGCAGTAGGCAAGCAATACTGAATAAAAAAGTGCAAAAAAAATTAAAAAATGTGAGGTATTAGTTGATATTTTTGCCAAAATACATAAGCTCGTAATCCTCATAACGGATCCCCACGTTTATGAGTCCCTAACACTAAACAGCAATAGCACAAAAAGAGGACTTAAAAATCCTCCAAAAATTCAAAAATACAGCAAAAAAGGCAGAGATGCTTACCTACCCAGGCCTCCAAACAAATGCACTATCAGGATACAGTGGACCCATATAGTTAACATGGCGGCAACACAGGTGCAAGAATACCGATGAGACAGTTGGGCCCATTTGGTCTTGTAAACTGTGGTGTCTGTTCACATGGGATGCATCTTGATAGCGCTGGGCAGCTCGCCTGATCTAATAGAAGGGCGTAACTAATAGGCTGTTAACCTGGATGCTGTGCATTGCCATAGTGTGAACAGTGCCGCATACAAGTTTTCATTGTGCATTTATATACCAAACAGCCGCCCCCTCCATGGATTGGTAGGATGTGAGCGGCTGTCTCATCGGTATTTTTGCACCTGTGTTGCTGCCATCTTAACTATATGGGTCCAGTGCATCTCTCTCAGATTGGGTAGGAAACATTTGGTGACAGATTCTCTTTAAGATTTGCAAAATTCTACATAAGCCCCCACAACATGACCATTTCCCAAGTATACTAGTTATCCTCAAATTGTGAACTGTCTATGCATTACAATTTGGCCTTTCTTCGAGTCAGTTAGATCCTTCTACATGCCCATTTTTCCTGCATTTAACACATCACACATCACTTTCAATAACTGTATTGCTTTCTGCTTTACCTGTCAGTGTCATTCTGGCTGATTTATGTATATCTAATAACTGCTACTTTTATTGTTATGACCGTGGTGTCTTTATCCATTAAATGACATAATGTCACAGGCCTGTACACTTAATCACAGTACAGAAGAAAATCAATATTTGCTGTGGTGGTGCAGATATGGCTAGCACCTTGTCCCTAACAGCAATAGAATGTGCAGTTTATTTATTTTCCTCACTTTTATATCGCAATTAGTGTTGAGCATTCCGATACCGCAAGTATCGGGTATCGGCCGATACTTGCTGTATCGGAATTCCGATACCGACTTCCGATATTTTTTCAATATCGGAAGTCGGCATCGGAATCGGAAGTTCAAAGTTGATTGACAGCCGAAATGACGTCATCATGATGCGCGGTGTGTGCGCATCATGATGCGCCGTCATTTCGGGCCTTCCGGGGGTCTCTGCCGGCCTGCCGGGGGGCTGTGTGGACTGCCCGGGGTCTGTACCGGCCTGCCGGGGGGCTGTGCCGGCCTGCCGGTGGTCTGTGCACCCTGTGGGGGTCTGTACCGGCCTGCCGGGGGGCTGTGCCGGCCTGCCAGTGGTCTGTGCACCCTGTGGGGGTCTGTACCGGCCTGCCGGGGGGCTGTGCCGGCCTGCCGGGGGGCTGTGCTGATGTCCGGGGGTCTGTGCAAGCATCGTCCGATGGAACTATAAGTCCCATCTGGCGATGACTGCTATCATGACAGTGATTGACACATTAGTCAATGATGGGACAGTAGTAGTCCCATCATCCGGCTAATGTGTTAAATGTTAAAAAAAAAAAAATACTACATACATACTACATACATACTACATGCATGCTACATACATACTACATGCTACATACATACTACATATATACTACATGCATGCTACATACATACTGCATGCTACATACATACTACATACATACTACATACATACCACATATATACTACATACATACTACATGCATGCTACATACATACTACATACATACTACATACATACTACATGCATGCTACATACATAACACATATATACTACATGCATGCTACATACATACTACATGCTACATACATACTACATATACTACATACATACTACATGCATGCTACATACATACTACATGCTACATACATACTACATATATACTACATGCATGCTACATACATACTACATGCTACATACATACTACATATATACTACATACATACTACATACATACTACATGCATGCTACATACATACTACATGCTACATACATACCACATACATACTACATACATACTACATGCTACATGCTACATACATACTACATATATACTACATGCATGCTACATACATACTGCATGCTACATGCATGCTACATACATACTACATACACTCACTGGCCACTTTATTAGGTACACCTGTCCAACTGTGTGTTAAGACTTAATTTCTAATCAGCCAATCACATGGCGGCAACTCAGTGCATTTAGGCATGTAGACATGGTCAAGACAATCTCCTGCAGTTCAAACCGAGCATCAGTATGGGGAAGAAAGGTGATTTGAGTGCCTTTGAACGTGGCATGATTGTTGGTGCCAGAAGGGCTGGTCTGAGTATTTCAGAAACTGCTGATCTACTGGGATTTTCACGCACAACCATCTCTAGGGTTTACAGAGAATGGTCCGAAAAAGAAAAAAAATCCAGTGAGCGGCAGTTCTGTGGCCGGAAATGCCATGTTGATGCCAGAGGTCAGAGGAGAATGGGCAGAATGGTTCGAGCTGATAGAAAGGCAACAGTGACTCAAATTGCCACCCGTTACAACCAAGGTAGGCAGAAGAGCATCTCTGAACGCACAGTGCGTCGAACTTTGAGGCAGATGGGCTACAGCAGCAGAAGACCACACTGGGTACCACTCCTCTCAGCTAAGAACAGGAAACTGAGGCTACAATTTGCACAAGCTCATCGAAATTGGACAGTAGAAGATTTGAAAAACGTTGCCTGGTCTGATGAGTCTCGATTTCTGCTGCGACATTCGGATGGTAGGGTCAGAATTTGGCGTAAACAACATGAAAGCATGGATCCATCCTGCCTTGTATCAACGGTTCAGGCTGGTGGTGGTGGTGTCATGGTGTGGGGAATTTTTTCTGGGCACTCTTTGGGCCCCTTGGTACCAATTGAGCATCGTTGCAACGCCACAGCCTACCTGAGTATTGTTGCTGACCATGTCCATCCCTTTATGACCACAATGTACCCAACATCTGATGGCTACTTTCAGCAGGATAATGCACCATGTCATAAAGCTCGAATCATCTCAGATTGGTTTCTTGAACATGACAATGAGTTTACTGTACTCAAATGGCCTCCTCAGTCACCAGATCTCAATCCAATAGAGCATCTTTGGGATGTGGTGGAACGGGAGATTCGCATCAGGGATGTGCAGCCGACAAATCTGCGCCAACTGTGTGATGCCATCATGTCAATATGGTCCAAAATCTCTGAGGAATGCTTCCAGCACCTTGTTGAATCTCTGCCACGAAGAATTGAGGCAGTTCTGAAGGCAAAAGGGGGTCCAACCCGTTACTAGCATGGTGTACCTAATAAAGTGGCCAGTGAGTGTACATACTACATGCTACATACAATACATTCATACAATACATACATAGACATACAGTACATATAACATAGAGTAACATACTTACCAATACTTGTCACATTGTTCCCCGAAGCCATTGTCTTTTACGGAATAAATATTAACATAACAAACCACAAAAATACTCACCCACGATCCAAAGCAGTCCACGAGTGTGTCCCATGACGATCTTGGGTAGAGAACTGCAGCATCAGCTGATGCTGCCGTTCTCTACGGGCTGCAGGAATCCAATGACGGAAGGTAGGTATCCTTCCGCACTGTATTCCTCCGCCACTTAAAAAAAAAAAGTCCCTAGTCTCACTTTATGCCATTGCTGTGTGGGAATTTCTTATTCCGTAAAAGACAATGGCTTCGGGGAACAATGTATGTAGCATGCATGTAGCATGCAGTATGTATGTAGCATGCATGTAGTATATATGTAGTATGTATGTGGTATGTATGTAGCATGTAGTATGTATGTAGCATGCATGTAGTATGTATGTAGTATGTATGTAGCATGCATGTAGTATACTGTATATGTAGTATGTATGTAGCATGTAGTATGTATGTAGCATGCATGCAGTATATATGTAGTATGTATGTAGCATGTAGTATGTATGTAGCATGCATGTAGTATGTATGTAGTATGTATGTGGTATGTATGTAGCATGTAGTATGTATGTAGCATGCATGTAGTATATATGTGTTATGTATGTAGCATGTACCATGCATGTAGCATGCATGTAGTATGTATGTAGTATGTATGTAGTATGTATGTGGTATGTATGTAGCATGTAGCATGCATGTAGTATGTATGTAGTATATATGTGGTATGTATGTAGCATGTAGTATGTATGTAGCATGCAGTATGTATGTAGCATGCATGTAGTATATATGTAGTATGTATGTAGCATATATGTAGTATGTATGTAGCTTGTAGTATGTATGTAGCATGCAGTATGTATGTAGCATGCATGTAGTATATATGTAGTATGTATGTAGCATATATGTAGTATGTATGTAGCATGTAGTATATATGTAGTATGCATGTTGCATGCATGTAGTATATATGTAGTATGTATGTTGCATGTAGTATATATGTAGTATGCATGTTGCATGCATGTAGTATATATGTAGTATGTATGTTGCATGTAGTATACACTCACTGGCCACTTTATTAGGTACACCATGCTAGTAAGGGGTTGGACCCCCTTTTGCCTTCAGAACTGCCTCAATTCTTCGTGGCAGAGATTCAACAAGGTGCTGGAAGCATTCCTCAGAGATTTTGGACCATATTGACATGATGGCATCACACAGTTGGCGCAGATTTGTCGGCTGCACATCCCTGATGCGAATCTCCCGTTCCACCACATCCCAAAGATGCTCTATTGGATTGAGATCTGGTGACTGAGGAGGCCATTTGAGTACAGTGAACTCATTGTCATGTTCAAGAAACCAATCTGAGATGATTCGAGCTTTATGACATGGCGCATTATCCTGCTGAAAGTAGCCATCAGATGTTGGGTACATTGTGGTCATAAAGGGATGGACATGGTCAGCAACAATACTCAGGTAGGCTGTGGCGTTGCAACGATGCTCAATTGGTACCAAGGGGCCCAAAGAGTGCCAAGAAAAAATTCCCCACACCATGACACCACCACCACCAGCCTGAACCGTTGATACAAGGCAGGATGGATCCATGCTTTCATGTTGTTTACGCCAAATTCTGACCCTACCATCCGAATGTCGCAGCAGAAATCGAGACTCATCAGACCAGGCAACGTTTTTCCAATCTTCTACTGTCCAATTTCGATGAGCTTGTGCAAATTGTAGCCTCAGTTTCCTGTTCTTAGCTGAGAGGAGTGGTACCCAGTGTGGTCTTCTGCTGCTGTAGCCCATCTGCCTCAAAGTTCGACGCACTGTGCGTTCAGAGATGCTCTTCTGCCTACCTTGGTTGTAACGGGTGGCAATTTGAGTCACTGTTGCCTTTCTATCAGCTCGAACCAGTCTGCCCATTCTCCTCTGACCTCTGGCATCAACAAGGCATTTCCGGCCACAGAACTGCCGATCACTGGATTTTTTTTCTTTTTCGGACCATTCTCTGTAAACCCTAGAGATGGTTGTGCGTGAAAATCCCAGTAGATCAGCAGTTTCTGAAATACTCAGACCAGCCCTTCTGGCACCAACAATCATGCCACGTTCAAAGGCACTCAAATCACCTTTCTTCCCCATACTGATGCTCGGTTTGAACTGCAGGAGATTGTCTTGACCATGTCTACATGCCTAAATGCACTGAGTTGCCGCCATGTGATTGGCTGATTAGAAATTAAGTCTTAACACACAGTTGGACAGGTGTACCTAATAAAGTGGCCAGTGAGTGTATATGTAGTATGAATGTAGCATGTATGTAGTATGTAGTATGAATGTAGCATGTATGTAGTATGCATGTTGTATGTATGTAGCAAGTATGTAGCATGTAATTTTTTTTTTTTTTTTTTTTTTTTTTTACATTCAACACATTAGCCGGATGATGGGACTACTACTGTCCCATCATTGGCTAATGTGTCAATCACTGTCATGGTAGCAGGCATCGCCCGATGGGACTTGTAGTCCCATCAGACGATGCCTGCACAGACCCCCGAAGCCTGCACAGACCACCGGCAGGCCGGCACAGCCCACCGGAGCCTGCACAGACCACCGGCAGGCCGGCACAGCCCCCCGGCAGGCCGGCACAGACCACCGGAGCCTGCACAGACCCCCTGGCAGGCCGGCACAGCCCCCTGAAAGGCCCGTACAGACCCCAGAGAGGCTGTACAAGGCAAAAACAGGGTTTTTCTTATTCCGATACCGGAAGTCCCATAGACTTGAATGGGACTTCCGGTATCGGAATCGGCGATACCGATACTTTTTTTAAGATCGGCTGATCCATTCCGATCCGATACTTTGAAGTATCGGACGGTATCGCTCAACTCTAATCGCAATTAATTCCACAGCACTTTACAGACATTATAATCACTGTCCCTATTGGAGCTCACAATCTGCATTCCCTAGCAGTATGTCTTTGCAGTGTGGGAGGAAACTGTAGTGCCTGAAGGAAACCCACGCAAACATGAGGAGAACATGCAAACTCCTTTCAGATGTTGTCCTTGGTGGGATTTGAACCCAAGACCACAGCTCTGGAATGCTAACCACTGAGCCACCGAGCTGTCCAGAGTGATTTCCCTTTAACTTTATAGGAGAACTTGAAGATATGGATCTTCCCACTATTTCACTAATATGTTGTGAATAATTCACAATCCTTAAAACATCTGTTTCCATGGAAATAAAATGGAATCTAGAATGAATATTTCCGTCCTTATCCATGTGCTTGGGGTTGCCGATTATTCCTGCAATAGCAGTGAGATTATAGCAGCAATATCTAAGATTAGGTTGCTGATTTCAAGTATATTATAGTAAATGATGAGTCTTTTAAAAGGAGTATATCATCAAGAAACTGTTTAAAACATGTTTTTGAATTAACTTTTTTTTTTACATTTTGCCAATGTTTTGGTTTATTTTGCAATTTAGATTTTTCCTTCATGATTTAACCTCTTCTGGACACAGTTATTTTCCATCCCCAAACATTTTACCAAGCAATGAAATGGAAAATGGGGGGAAAAAAAAGTCCAAGTGCAGCAAAATTGAAGGAATAAAATGCAATTCAGCAATTGTTTTCTGGGTTTTGTTTCTACAGCGTTCATTATGCATATGGCAATATGATTCTCCAGATCAATACAATTATGGCAATACCAAACAAACTTCATTTTTTCATTATTTTAAGGGAAACTGTCAGCAAGTTGTTGCTATTTAATGTGAGAGCAGTATAATGCAGGGGCAGAGAGCCTGATTTTGGAGTTGTGTCACTGCTCAGCAGTTTCTTGTAGTTTCCGTACAATCAGTGTTTTGTCAGCAGGAGATTTTCACTGCAGGCCTAGGTGTCTTGTGCCAGACAGTCCAGCTCATCTGTGTCACCTAGCCCCACCACTGATTGGTAGCCTGATGACAATGTACAGCGTACAAAGGGAGCTGCTAATCGGGGGCGACAGTGGGGTTATAGACAGCTAGACATTCATGGCACTGCTATAGAAACAGCAGAACAAAACAGGGATTTTATCAAAACTGCATTAGACAGCCCAGTAAGTGATACATCACTGGAATCAGGCGCTCTGCAACTACATCATGCTGCTCTCGGATTACATAACAAGAACCTGGTGACATATTCTCTAAAAGTGGTAAAAAAATTTCAGAAATTTGTAAAAAAAAAAAAATTAGCTTATGTCATGATTTTTTGAGACCTATAACATTTTTTTTTTAATTATTAACCTGTATGAAGACTTGTTTCTTTTTGCATTGTGATCTGGTGCTTTATTGATAGTATTTTGGGGTATACATGATATTTAGAGTGTATGTATTTAGTATTGAGGTGACTAAAAACTGCACTTCAATTTATTCCCTCTACAGTGTTTATCCATTTGGTTAATTAGTCTTATAATTTGAAACATTTTACTTTTACATAATTCCACAGCACTTTACAGACATTATTGGAACTGTCCCCAATGGGGCTCACAATCTAATTTCCCTATCAGTATATGTTTTTGCAATGTAGGAGGATACCCACGCAAACATGGGGAGAACATACAAACTCCTTGTAGATGTTGTCCTTGGTGAGATTTGAACCCAGGACTCTGGCGCTGTAGTGCTAACCACTGAGCCACCGTGCTGCCCTTCAAACTTTTAGACTTTTTTATTGTGTTTTCTTAGTTTTTTAGGTTCAATCGGACCTGTGATCATCTGATTGCTTATATTATATACTGTAATACCACGGTATTGCAGCACATAATAAAAATCATGATCTCCATTAATGCTCAGCCTTTGAAAAATGAGTTCTGAATAAATATATCACTAGTGCAGGGGTGGGATTCAAATTTTAACATGTTCCGTATTTTCGTGAGTGGAAACCACACCCCTTTTAAGACCATTCCTTTTTAGACCACACCTAGTAACACACCTCTCCCTCACCTATAAAATAAAAGTAATAGATGTTTTCAAAGTATTTCACAGTATTGCAAAATCTATACAGATTACACAGCACAGCGAGGTCCAACTCCCATATTTCTGATTGCAGGTTGCCGATGGATTGCTATGACAGACAGGGGTCTATTGAAGACCTCCATGCTTGTCATTACGGAGCTCTTCTGAAGCCCTGTTTGTGGCTAGGCTTCATAGGAGACTGTGATGTCTGCTATATACAGCGATGCTGTAAAAAAATGTATTCAAAAATATAAAAAAACATAAAATTTCAAATCACCCCACTTTTCCCCATTAAAAATAAAGATATTTAAAACATTTAAAAATACACATATATGGCATCACCGTGTTTAAAAGTCCAATCTATCACAATATAAAAATAATTAACCCAATCGATAAATATCGTAAACGAAAAAAAAAATCAAGAACGCCAAAATTACATTTTCTTGCTCTCTGCAATTCCACAAAAATGATGTATCAAGCGACAAAACGTCACATCTATCCCAACATGTTATTAATAAAAACACCGCCTCACCCTGCAAAAAATAAACCATCACACAACTTCATCTAACAAAAATAGAAAAATTGACACGTTTCAGAAAATGGTAATACAAAACCCTCAAAAATTTACTTTAAAACTTCAGGGGTTTTTTACTATTAAAATAATAAAAAACTGGACATGTTTGGCATGTTATAATCATACTAGTGAGCAGAAACATATTGATGGTAATTTTTATCATAAAATGTACACCGTAAATACAATTCCCAAAAAGCAATGTCAGAATTGCGTTTTTTAACATTTTCTCCACATCTGGAATTTTCTTCCCCGTTTTCTAGTACACTGTGTGGTAAAATGAATGGTGACATTCAAAAGTGCAACTCGACCCACAAACAACAAGCCCTCATATATCTGTGTGGACAGAAAAATAAGGCTATGTGCACACGCTGCGGTTTTTGCTGCGGATCTGCAGCAGTTCTGCAGACAGTGTACAGTAGCATGTAAATCTTTGTGATTTACAATTTTCTGTGCACATGCTGCGGATTTTTAACTGTAGAAAAGCTGCGGTTTTGAATCCGCAGAAAGAAATTACATGTCACTTCTTTTCTGCGGATTCTGCTGCGGTTTACCATCTCCTCCATTGTAGAGGTGATAAACCGCATGGAAAACTGCAGGCCAATCCGCAGGTAAAACTGCAGGTCATTTTACCTGCAGTTTTACCTGCGGTTCCACAGATACAAATCCGCAGACCAATCTGCAGCGTGTGCACATAGCCTAAAGGTTACATTTAGCGATGCACCAGCGATCCGACCAGCGATCCGACCCGGTCAGGATCGCTGGTGCATCGCTAAATGATCGCTAGTGAGCTGCCAAACAGGCAGATCTCACAGCGATGCAGCAGCGACGCAGCGCATGATACTCACCTTTCACACATAGCGATCCTGACGTCCTACCGCCCACCTCCACGCGTCACTCGTCGGCGCCAGCAGGAAGCCTCAGCAGGAAGCGCCCGACGAGAAATGGAGGCAGACATTCTCGCGCGATCAGCGATGGACAGCGGGGGAGCTGGTCGGAGGTAAGTATCACACATAGCGATATCGCTATAATGTCACAAAAGCTATGTGTAAAACCCCCTTTAGAGTTATGGCTTTAGGAATAACGGGAGGAAAAACTAAAACGAAAAAATGGAAATTGGCTCCGTCGTGAATGGGTTAAGTTTGATAGGCTTTTTGTGCCTCAGAGCAACTAATCAATAATAACATATAACATTTCTATCAAGAAATTCTAAATTAAAGATGGTTTTCACACGTCACTAAATGAGGACGTAGCATATTATGTCCTACTTGAATGAAGAGGCTGCAGCACTATGTAAAGCTTAGTGGCACTTTCAGTCCCAGTAATAAGACTGCAATCCACATTCAGACTAGGGGAAAACACCCCCCACATGTTGGCACGTCTTCAGTCAGAATAATCTTCTTGCCACATATGCCACATTTTTATTTTCTGTAAAACAACATGATTCACAAACACTAATTAAAAAACTGATACATATATTGATTTTTACTTATTCATTTTCAATTATTTTGAATCAGCTGTTAAGAGAGAACGTATCTATAATAGCACTTGACTAGTAAATGATTACCACATTTGTAGTAGGTCAATACAAAACAGCACAGACAAGATATCACTTCTTGCTGCCTCACAAGACTAACAACTTCACACTAACCCTGAATCAGCATTGTGAAATTGACAGGGGTGAGCTGGGCTGGGTTGTAGGTGGACATTTAACCCACGAGCTGGCTCATCTGTTGGTCTTGAAGGCCAGAGTAAATGCATATAATACGAGTAGTTTGGGCAATTGTGCAGGACCTTAAGCTCCTGGAAGGCTTATGGCCATCCAAACCGCTTACCATTTCTAGGGCTCATTCAGACATCCGTGTAAATCGGTCTGAGCATGGACTGGAAAGCATGGAATGGCTACGGCTCTCCCCCGACCCAAGTGTGATATCCTCATAGTAACATCTGAGGTCATCTGTCATGATGTCACAACAGTTGTCAGGTATCCCGGGGCCAGGGACTCCTACCTTATCCCTAGCGCTAGGGTGTGTCCTATCTATCCCTGTTCCCCAGATTACTTCTGATGTTGAAGATGCCGGGGCCACATACCTTGCTGAGTTCTTGAATCCACTCTAAGGGTCCCATTACACATAGCGACGCTCCAGTAATCCCAACAATGATACGACCTGGTAAGGATTGCTGGTACGTCGCTACATGGTCGCTAGTAAGCTGTCAAACAGGCAGATCTACTCAGCGACACAGCAATGATACGGAGATCCATATAACGACCTCGGCGGTCGTTGTGATCTTGTCACACAGCAGCTATTCTGACGACTCAGACCTCGATAGGCGTGCTTCAGCGTTGCCTTTTCCACACCCCTCTGCTCCAAATTTCTGCACAATGCAGCATGAAGCTAACTCTGCATTTCCTAATTGCCAGAGGCCAGTTTAAATCGGAGGGGGAGTGCCTAATTCTGAACAGCTGAGAGTATTAATGCAGGTTTGCTTCCAGGAGCTATCAACTGAACGGATTTACCCCTGCATTGATAGCAGAAACCTGCACCGTTTAATATGATGTTAAGGTGCTTCTAATCAGTGCAGGAGTACGTGTGATAAGACGTTGTGGTCTTCTGGCTCCTCTCTGCAGCGGAAAACCCATGATAAAAAAAATATTTAAAAAAAATTTAAAATGATAATAAAAAAATCAATATTTATTCTATCACTAAATAAGTATTTGAATAAAAAAAAATCTAAACAATAAAAGTACACATATTTGGTATAGCTGCGCCTGTAATGACCCGACTTATAAAACTGTACCACTACTTAACCCCTTGAGTGAACACCAGAAAAAAAACAAGGCAAAGTACAATGCTTTATCATCATACCGCCGAACAAAAAGTGGAATAACACGCGATCAATAAGACGGATATAAATAAACATGGTACCACTGAAACCGTTACCTTGTCCCGCAAAAAACGAGCCACCATACAGCATCATCAACAAAAAAAAAGTCCTAGCTCTCAGAATAAAGTGATGCAAAAACAATTATTTTTTCTATAACATAGTTATTATTATATAAAAGCGCCAAAACATAAAAAAATAAATGAGATATCGCTGTAATCGTACTGGACCGAAGAATAAAACTGCTTTATCAATTTTACCACAGACGGAACAGTGTAATCGCACCCCCAAAAGAATTGTACCAATAAAAATGTCAGCTCGTCCCGCAAAAAACAAGACCTCACATTACTCTGTGGGCCGAAATATTGAAGAATTATAACTCTCAAAATGTAGTGATGCAAAAACTATTTTTTGCAAAAAAAGAATCTTTCAGCGTGTGACAGCTGCCAAACATAAAAACCCGCTATAACGCCTCTTTCACACGTCCTGATATTTCCAGTACCAGAGATGTCGGTGTCCGTGTGTGTAATACTTGCGGCACACATGTGGCATGTGTGTGCCGCATCAGTACAACACGGTCGGGTGCCAGAGAAGAAGCATTACAGTAAGCGATGTTCCCTGGTGCCGGGTGCTGAACACGGCTCTCATCATTCTCCCCTGCTCTGCCAGGGATTGGCGGTCATTAATCCCTTAACAACCACCGATAGGCCTTTTAACGGTGGCAGTTAAGGGTACTTAAACAACAGCGCCACTTTTTAATGGCGCTGAGGTTTAAGGTTATAGTGCCCCCCAGCATTGGAGTTTCTTCAGGGTCTCAGCTGCTGGGGGTAGCCCAGACCCCAGAGAACAAGATTTGGGTTGTTTTTTACCAACCCCGGACTTGCAATCGCCGTTATTGATGGTATAGCGGCGACCACAAAAAAAGTCAGATTTTCCATTTAATTTCTCTCTCCTCTGATGTGATTGCACATCAGAGGAGAGAGAAATGGGTTTCCCCGATCACCCCCCTGGCACCTCTATTGTCCCTGCAGGCTCCCCTGAAGTCCCATGGGCCGCCGTCTTCTTCCGGGAGAAAATGATGGGCACATGCGCAGTGTGCCCGCCGAGATTGGCAGGCACCCCGCAACAATAGGAGATTTCTTCCTATTTGTTCATTTTGATCACTGTGATAGATCCTATCACAGTGATCAAAATAAAAAGAATAGTAAATCAAACCTCCTTTATCACCCCCTTAGTTAGGGAAAAATAATAAAATAAAGAAATGTATTTATTTCCATTTTCCAATTAGTGTTAGAGTTGGTCTAAAGTGAGTTGGACTAAAGTTAGGGTTGGGGCTAAAGTTAGGGTTGGGGCTAAAGTTAAGGTTAGGGTTAGAGTTGAAACTAAAGTTATGGTTATGGTTGGGGTTAAAGTTAGTGTTATGGTTGGGGTTAAAGGTAGGGTTATGGTTGGGGCTAGAGTTGGGGTTAGGGTTTGTATTACGGTTACGGTTGGGATTAGGGTTAGGGTTGAGATTAGGGTTAGGGGTTTGTTAGGGTTATGTTTAGGGTTGGAATTAGGGCTAGGGGTGTGTTGGGGTTAGGGTTGGAGTTAGAATTGGGGGAGTTTTCACTGTTTAGGCACATCATGGATTTACCCCCACATATGGGGTATCGGCGTACTCAGGACAAATTGGACAACTTTTGAGGTCCAATATTTCTCCTGTTACCCTTGTTAAAAAAAAAATTGGGGGCGAAAAGATCATTTTTGTGAAAAAAATGTGATTTTTGTCATGCTGCTGCAATGCAGGCAGGTGCACGCTCCACTAGATGGCAGTACAGTGGAAGCAGGACTGGCCTGCAGTGCAACAGTGAGGTTTATGAATGAGTCACCGTAGGAGGCAAAAACAGAAATACTAGCTAAGTCCAGAAAACCAGAGAAGTTGGCAGCTATCGGAATGCAGACCCCTGAACCTATCAACAACAACTAGCAGTAGCCGTGGGGGGTTCCTACGGTGCCCTAGACCCCTCGATCACAGCCGGAGAACTAAATAGCCTAAAGACAGAAAGGGAAATCTAACCTGCCCAAGAGCAGACCCCAAAGCAATAGGCAGCCCCCAACATATAATGACGGTGAAGCAAGATGAAAAAACACTCACACAGATAGAAAGATAGGCTGAGCAAAAGATGGGGCCTAAGCTAACTAAATAGGACAGGATAGAAAAGCTGCTGTCTGCAATCCGCCAAAACCCTATCAAAACAAGAACCAACAGGCTGATAGGGAAAAAAGCCCTGAAGACGCTAGGCTTCAAAAAGACTATATCAGTACTCAGGTATTTTCTGAAGACAGAGCAAAAAGGAATTCAGCTCACCCCAGCAGGGAATGGCAGAAATCAGAAAAACAAGGCAAAACAAAACCAAAACACAAATGCAAAAAGCAGAGCAGAAAACTTAGCTTTTGAGGAGCAGGAATCAGACTGGTCTCCTAGAATCCCTCAGAGAGATCACCAGCAAGGCAGAAGGGCGTCGGCTGCCTTATATCCAGTCAGTAATTCCCATCACCCAGTCATCATCATCCAGCTCAGGTGCTTGGTAATCAGCCTCACTACCTTCCTTCACCAGAAGAGGGAGTTCATCAGACCTCAATGGTGAAGGGGAAAATGAACTCACAACAGTATCTCCCCCTTGAGGAGGGGTCACCGAACCCTCATCCACGCCACCAGGGCGATCAGGGTGAGCCCGATGAAAGGCACGCACCAATCTTTTGGCATGAATATCAGAGGCAGAGACCCAGGAATTATCCTCCTGACCATAACCCTTCCACTTAACCAAATACTGGAGTCTCTGTCTAGCCAGACGGGAATCCAGTATCTTCTCTACCTCATATTCCATGTTACCTTCAACCAATACAGGGTCCGGAGGTGCCACCCCAGGAACTACTGGTTCAACAAACCTCTTCAACAAGGACTTATGAAACACATTATGGATTTTAAATGTGACAGGAAGAGCCAAATGAAAAGAGACCGGATTAATAATCTCCAAAATCTTGTAAGGTCCAATAAATCTAGGCTTAAACTTAGGAGAAGCCACCTTCATAGCGATAATTTTTGATGATAACCAAACCATATCACCAACCTTAAACTGGGGACCAATAGTCCTATGTCGGTTGGAAAACCGGTGGGCCTTTTCCTGGGAGAGAGATAACTTATCCACCACTTGGTCCCAGATCTGGTGCATTCTCTCCACCACAGTGTCAACACCTGGGCAGGCAGAAGGCTCCACCTGCCCTGAAGATAATCGAGCTCTGCAAAGGAATACGTGTATTTCGTCCGCACTGCCCAAATGATGAAATTCCAGAGGTTAATAAAGTTTGACAGTGGTTTATTCTACGCGTTTCAAGGTTTTTTGCAACCTCTTCTTCAGGTGGTATTTCCTGAAGAAGAGGTTGCAAAAAACCTTGAAATGCGTAGAATAAACCACTGTCAAACTTTATTAACCTCTGGAATTTCATCATTTGGGCAGCGCGGACTAAATACACGTATTCCTTTGCAGAGCTCTGTTTCAGATAGTCGGTGACCGACTTGTGGATCTGCAGCAGCCCTTATCTATACATGCTTTGAATACCTACTACCAAGTGAGCAGTTTTTTGTCAAACCGCTTACTCTAATTGTGGGATAAGACCCTATATTGCGCTTGTGTCTCCCTCTTTCCTCACAATACTGAAGATAATCGAGGAAGAAACCCAAAGTTACAAAAAAAGGTGACATCAAAGTGGCAGAACTAGCTCTATTATTTAAAGCAAATTCGGCCAAGGGCAAAAATGAAACCCAATCATCCTGATCAGCGGAAATAAAACATCTCAAATACGACTCCAAGGTCTGGTTTGTTCTCTCCATCTGCCCATTGGTCTGAGGGTGAAAAGCAGAGGAGAAGGACAACTGAATTCCCAGCTTGGAACAGAAAGTCCTCCAAAATCTAGACACAAGCTGAACTCCTCTGTCAGATACAATGTTCTCAGGAATCCCGTGCAAGCGAACCACCTGTTGCAAAAACAGGGGCACCAACTCAGAGGAAGATGGCAACTTAGGGAGTGGTACAAGATGAACCATCTTAGAGAACCTATCACAAATCACCCAAATAACAGTCATTCTCTGAGAGACAGGCATATCAGAGATGAAATCCATTGAAATATGGGTCCATGGCCTCCTGGGGACCGGCAAAGGCATCAACAACCCACTAGAGCGAGAACAAGGTTTAGACCGGGAGCAAGTCCCACAGGACTGCACAAAATTCCTGACATCACGAGACAAGGCGGGCCACCAAAAAGACCAACTCACCAGATCTCTAGTACCAAAAATACCTGGATGACCAGCCAATGCAGAGCAATGAACTTCAGACATCACTCTCTTCTTCCACTGGTCAGGAACATACAACTTTCCACAGGGACAACGCTCAGGTTTGTCCTCCTGGAACTCTTCCAGAGCACGTCTCAAATCGGGCGAGGTGGCAGAAAGAACTACCCCTTCGCCTAAGATGGTAGCAGGCTTGGTCACCACGGAGAATCAGCAAAGAAGCTCCTAGAGAGAGCGTCAGCCTTGACATTCTTAGTGCCAGGAAGAAAGGAGACCACAAAATCAAAACGTGTGAAAAACAAGGCCCACCTAGCCTGTCTAGGGTTCAAGCGTTTGGCCGACTCCAGGTAAATCAAATTCTTCTGGTCAGTGAGGACCACGACTTGATGTTTAGCTCCCTTCAACCAATGTCTCCACTCCTCAAATTCCCATTTCATGGCTAACAATTCCCGATTCCCCACATCATAGTTACGTTCAGATGGAGAGAACGTTCGGGAAAAGAAAGCACAGGGATTCATTTTAGATGTTACAGGATCCTTTTGGGACAAAACAGCTCCTGCACCAATCTCAGAAGCGTCCACCTCTACCTGGAACGGGAGTGAGACATCAGGTTGCCGCAAAACCGGGGCAGAAGTGAATCTTCGCTTCAGCTCCTGAAAGGAAGAAACAGCCTCCGGAGACCAATTCAACACATCAGCACCCTTCTTAGTCAGATCAGTCAATGGCTTGGCAATACTAGAAAATTTTGCTATAAATTTCCGATAAAAATTAGCAAAACCCAAAAACTTCTGGAGGGCCTTCAAAGAAGTGGGCTGAACCCAATCATAAATGGCCTGTACCTTGGCCGGGTCCATTTCAATAGTTGACGGAAACAAAATAAATCCCAAAAATGAAATCCTCTGTACCCCAAAAAGGCATTTCGATCCTTTGACATACAGGGAATTCTCCCTCAAGATCCGGAGCACAGTCCGAACATGTTCCACATGAGAATCCCAATCCTTGGAGAAGATCAAAATATCATCCAGATAGATAATCAAAAATTTATCCACAAAGTCTCGGGAAATGTCGTTCATGAAGCACTGGAAGACAGAAGGGGCATTAGTGAGCCCAAAAGGCATCACCAGGTACTCAAAATGTCCCTCTGGAGTATTAAACGCCATCTTCCATTCATCCCCATGCTTAATGCGGATAAGATTATACGCCCCCCCTGAGGTCAAGCTGGGTAAACCAGCAAGCACCTTTAACTCTGGAGAATAGATCCGAAATCAGGGGTAATGGATACTGATATTTAATAGTAATTTTGTTGAGGGCACGATAATCAATACAAGGCCTTAATGAACCATCCTTTTTGGCCACGAAAAAAAACCCAGCACCTAAGGGTGAAGAGGATGGTCTAATATGACCCTTCTCCAACGCCTCCTTAATACAGGATCGCATAGCCTCGTGCTCGGGTACAGATAAATTGAAGAGCCGACCCTTGGGAAATTTACACCCCGGGCTCAGTTCAATTGCACAGTCATAACTCCTATGAGGAGGCAAAGACGCAGACTCATTCTCACTAAATACATCATAAAAGTCTGTCAAATAGTCAGGAACATCATGCGACTGAGGAGAGGTGGAAAAAAACGGAGCCTCACTAAGGGCACATCAACAACCCCAACTCACCACAGACACAGATTTCCAATCCAAAATTGGATTATGGATTTGCAACCAGGGAAATCCCAGAACAATGGTATCATGCAAATTATGCAACACCAAAAATCTGCAATTTTCTTGATGGTCTGGGGCAACCCGCATTACCACCTGGGTCCAAAACTGAGGTTTATTTTTCGCCAAAGGAGTAGCATCAATCCCCCTCAAAGGGATAGGCGTCCGCAGAGGTGTCATAGGAAATCCACAATGTTTAGCAAAAACCAAGTCCATTAGGTTCAGGGCTGCTCCCGAATCCACAAAAGCCTTGGCGGAAAATGTGGACAGGAAGCAGATCAGAGTAATTGCCAGAAGAAACTTAGGTTGAACCCCACCCACAGAAAACGTGTGTGCAAAATGTTTCTCTCGTTTAGGACAGACAGAAATAATATGCGAGGCATCTCCACAAAAAAAACACAGCTTATTACGCCTTCTGAACTCCTGACGTTGCTCCCTGGACAAAACTCTATCACATTGCATAGGTTCAGACACTTGTTCAACAGGTGGCAACACCTCTCGTGCAGTCCTGCATTCACGTAAACGCCGATCAACCTGAATGGCTAATGACATAGAAGCGTCAAGACCAGAGAGAACAGGAAATCCCACCATAGTATCTTTTACGGCTTCTGACAAACCCTTCCGAAAGAGAGCTGCCAAGGCATTATCATTCCAGGTAGTAAGGACCGCCCACTTTCGGAATTTTTGACAGTACAATTCTGCAGAATCTTGACCCTGGCTCAATGCCAACAGGGTCTTTTCAGCCTGATCAATAGCATTAGGTTCATCATACAACAACCCCAAAGCTTGAAAAAATGCGTTCACATTAGTCAGAATAGGATCATCTGGTTTCAAAGAAAACGCCCAATCCTGGGGATCGCCACGCAGCAAAGAGATGACAATTTAACCTGCTGCGCGGAGCTCCCTGACGAGTTAGGCTTCAAGGCAAAAAATAATTTACAATTATTTTTGAAATTCAAAAATTTAGACCGATCCCCAAAAAACACATGAGGAGTAGGGATCTTTGGTTCAGCAGCATGTGAATGAGCAAGGTAGGCGGAAATTCCCCGCACTTCCGCAGCGAGCTGCTCCATACGATCAGACAATTGCTTTATCTCCATTGAGAAAAAAAAATTCCCCCTACGGCCTCAGAGATATAGAGGAAAAAATATACACACTTTTTTTTTTTTTTTACAATTCTTTCCTGCTATTGAGTACCCTAGGATCTGCGGTATGGCTGGTGATTCTGTTATGAATGAGTCACCGTAGGAGATTCATCATACAACCACCCCAAAGCTTGAAAAAATGCGTTCACATTAGTCAGAATAGGATCATCTGGTTTCAAAGAAAACGCCCAATCCTGGGGATCGCCACGCAGCAAAGAGATGACAATTTTAACCTGCTGCGCGGAGCTCCCTGACGAGTTAGGCTTCAAGGCAAAAAATAATTTACAATTATTTTTTTATTTTTGAAATTCAAAAATTTAGACCGATCCCCAAAAAACACATGAGGAGTAGGGATCTTTGGTTCAGCAGCATGTGTATGAGCAAGGTAGGCGGAAATTCCCCGCACTTCCGCAGCAAGCTGCTCCATACGATCAGACAATTGCTTTATCTCCATTGAGAAAAAAAAATTCCCCCTATGGCCTCAGAGATATAGAGGAAAAAATATACACACTTTTTTTTTTTTTACAATTCTTTCCTGCTTTTGAGTACCCTAGGATCTGCGGTATGGCTGGTAATTCTGTTATGAATGAGTCACCGTAGGAGGCAAAAACAGAAATACTAGCTAAGTCCAGAAAACCAGAGAAGTTGGCAGCTATCGGATTGCAGACCCCTGAACCTATCAACAAGATAACTAGAGGCGGAAGACCTGTGAAGACTCAGACGTCAAGGTTAGATTTCAGAAAGGCAGATTTTAAGGGATTCTGAAAGAGAATTGGAGGGATCCAATGGCTGGATATCCTTAAAGACAAAAATGTCCAGGAAGGATGGGAAATCTTGAAAAATGAAATTCTCAAAGCACAGTTGTTAACAATTCCGAAAAGAGGGAAGAATAGGAAGCATTTAAGGAAACCAGGATGGATGAACACAGAACTTAAGCACATGCTAAAAAGGAAGAAAAAAAGTTTATAAAATGGAAAGAGGGAGGCATATCTAAAGAAGAATATAATGCTGTCTGCAGAACCTGCAGGGCACAAATCAGATTATCTAAAGCTGAAAATGAATTGAGGCTTGCAAGAGATGTCAAAAGCAATAATAAAGGATTTTGGGGATATGTCAAAAGTAAAAGAAAAGTCAAAGATGCTATAAGATTTTTACAGGATGAAAATTATGAAATGGTAAGACAGGATGTTGAGATGGCTGAACTTTTAAATTCCTATTTTGCATCTGTTTTCTCTCAGAAAGGAAATGTAACATCAACTGTTCTTCACTGTCCTATTAAGGGAATAGAAGAATCCAGGATATCTATAAACAGAAAGATAGTGAGGAAACACTTAGCTAACCTAAATGAATTCAAGTCTCCAGGTCCAGATGAATTACACCCCAGAGTACTGAAGGAGATAGTAAAATAAATTTTTGAACCCCTCTCCATAATCTTTGAATATTCTTGGAGAACAGGAGAAGTGCCAGAAGACTGGAGAAGAGCAAATGTTGTTCCTATCTTCAAAAAGGGGAAGAAGGTGGACCCAGGCAACTATAGGCCGGTGAGTCTGACTTCTATACCAGGAAAGATCTTTGAACAAATTGTTAAACAACATGTATGTCAGTACCTGGATAAGAATGAAGTGATTAAACAGAGTCAGCATGGGTTTGTAACTAATAAGTCATGTCAGACTAACTTAATTTCCTTCTATGACGGAATCACTGATTGGGTGGATTAAGGAAATGCTGTAGATATAGTATATCTTGACTTCAGCAAAGCATTTGACAAAGTCTCTCACACAATCCTTATTGAAAAAATGACTAAGTATGGAATGGACAAGGCAACTGTTAGGTGGATTCATAACTGGCTTAGTGATCGGACCCAAAGAGTGGTCGTAAGTGGCTGCACATCCAGTTGGAAGAATGTCTAAATGGGGTACCACAGGGTTCTGTCCTGGTCCCTGTATTGTTCAACATCTTTATCAACGATTTAGATGAAGGAATTGAGGGTAAACTGATTAAATTTGCTGATGACACAAAGCTAGGAGGGATAGCTAATACTAGAGAAGAGAGAGAGAGGAATCAAAAAGATATAAATAAACTGGAGAAGTGGGCAGCAACTAACAGAATGGTTTTTAACAAGGAGAAATGCAAACTACTACATCTGGGCAATAAAAATGAAAAAGGCATATACAGAATGGGAGGAATAGGGCTAAGTGACAGCACATGTGAAAAAGACTTGGGTATACTAATAGATCACAGACTGAATATGAGTCAACAGTGTGATGCAGCAGCAAAAAAGGCAAATGCAATTCTAGGATGTATTAACAGAAGCATACAGTCTAGATCACATGAAGTCTTTATTTCCCTCTACTCCTCTTTGGTCAGACCTCATCTGGAATATTGTGTCCAGTCTTGGGCACCACATTTTAAAAAAGACATCAACAAACTGGAGCAAGTTCAGAAAAGAGCGACCAGAATGGTGACCGGTCTGCAAACCCTGTTTTATGAGGAAAAGTTGCAGGATTTGGGAATGTTTAGTTTGCAAAAGAGAAGACTGAGAGGAGACTTAATAGCTGTCTACAAATATCTAAAGGGCTGTCACATTGTAGAAGGATCAACTTTATTCTCATTTGCACAAGGAATGACTAGAAGCAATGGGATGAAACTGAATGGGAGGAGACACAGATTAGATATTAGAAAAAACATTTTGACAGTTAGAGTGATCAATGAGTGGAACAGGCTGCCACAAGAAGTGGTGAGTTCTCCTTCAATGGAAGTCTTCAAACAGAGGCTGGACAGACATCTGACTGGGATGATTTAGCGAATCCTGCTTTGAGCAGGGGGATGGACCAGATGGCCCAGGAGGTCCCTTCCAACTCTACGATTCTATGATTCTATGAACAACTAGCAGTAGCCGTGGGGGGTTCCTACGGTGCCCTAGACCCCTCGATCACAGCCGGAGAACTAAATAGCCTAAAGACAGAAAGGGAAATCTAACCTGCCCCAGAGCAGACCCCAAAGCAATAGGCAGCCCCCAACATATAATGATGGTGAAGCAAGATGAAAAAACACTCACACAGATAGAAAGATAGGCTGAGCAAAAGATGGGGCCCAAGCTAACTAAATAGGACAGGATAGAAAAGCTGCTGTCTGCAACCCGCCAAAACCCTATCAAAACAAGAACCAACAGGCTGATAGGGAAAAAAGCCCTGAAGACGCTAGGCTTCAAAAAGACTATATCAGTTCTGTTATTTTCTGAAGACAGACAAAAAGGAATTCAGCTCACTCCAGCAGGGAATGGCAGAAATCAGAAAAACAAGGCAAAACAAAACCAAAACACAAATGCAAAAAGCAGAGCAGAAAACTTAACTTTTGAGGAGCAGGAATCAGACTGGTCTCCTAGAATCCATCAGAGAGATCACCAGCAAGGCAGAAGGGCGTCAGCTGCCTTATGTCCAGTCAGCAATTCCCGTCACCCAGTCATCATCATCCAGCTCAATAAAGTAAAAAAGTATAGGTCATTCAAGGGGATCACCCGACACATGATTTGGCAAAAATATATAAATCTTTATTTGGACACAGATAACAAACAGAGTTTTAAAAACATTAAAAATCGTCACTCATGTGACATCCACAAACAAAGGCTCATAATAGAGCCACACCTCCCTGGCTATGCACTCCTAATGAAACATAATATGTTGTCTAAATCAGTGTAGTATATAAATAGCACACCATATACAGTCACAATATAAATATATAGAAGACAGTGCACTCCAAATGGATAATATGCTTATAGAACAATTGTATAAATATACAGGCATGAGAATAACGCACTGGAACCTGAAATGAAATGCAATTGTAGCATGTGTGGAAAAAAGCCTATAATCATGCAAAAGATATCCAATGTTATGAATAGCGACAAAAGGCGTCACAAAATCCGTGACCGCAATAATGCTCCTATAGCCGCCTCAACAGCATCATGCTAGGCATGCATAATACAGTGCAGGGGAACTAATAACCCTCTGTACGAGACCAAAATACAGCCCCCAGTAAACCTGTATGGTAAACAAGGCCATACAATACAATCAATCATCTGTATCCCCAATTGGAGTCACACAGACACAAGATGCAATGAACACCTATGTCATCCATAAATACAACCTATGACTAGTTGCACAGGCGTCATCTATAAACAAGAGTGCACCCAAGGAGGGCTGAGACCAGACGCGTTGCGCCACGCTCGGTGGCTTCGTCAGGGGTACTACAAGCCCATCACCTGTGTCCTTAAATACATTCAGGTAATTGCTGATAGAGCGCAGCTGAATATGAGCTTACCAAAGAAGGGCGATAGACGGACACCATGTGTATTCTATTACAGCGCAGGCGGCTTGGAATATAAAGATGACATCATCTAGCACGCCGGCGCCAGCGTCGGAACGTAGAGATGACATCATCTAGTGCGCCGGCGCCAGCGTCCGTAACCCGGAAGTGTTGGGTGTGCTGTGGAAAAGGTCACGATTAGAGTTGAGCGAAACGGGTCGAAAAAATTCAAAAGTCGCCGACTTTTGGCAAAGTCGGGTTTCATGAAACGAAACCCGACCCTAGGATGAGGTCGGCCACGAGGTCGGCGACTTACGCGCCAAAGTCGCGTTTCAAAAGTTTGTTTTGCGCTCTTTTTCAGCCAATCAGGATCCACGGACACTGTGGGCAACGTGATGACATAGGCATGGGTCACCACCATCTTTCAGAAGGGCATGCAAGTGATTGGCTTGCTTTGGTGGGCGTCACAGGGGGTATAAAAGGGCGTGCACGCAGACCGCCATCTTACTTCTGCCGATCTTAGTATAGGGAGAGGTTGCTGCTGATTCTGTAGGGAGAGCATTAGGCAGGGAAGAAGACAAAAAAACTGCTTCTGCTGCTAGCGATTTGGCCTGCACAACACACAAGTCACTGTGTGTGCAGTGCAAGGGGAGGCTATATTGTGGTGTATCAGTGGTGTTGGTTGTTGGGCTGCCTTTTAAGGCTTCCTGACACGCTGGCATTGCTGTTTACCCACTGCTCCGCAAACTGCTTTTTTAAAAGCAATCCAATCTCCCTTATCCTCTCGTCACTTTGGTCACAGGCAGCTGTGCCATCGAGCGTGTCACATAGCGCTCAGATATCAGTGGGCCGCACACAATCCACAAGTGTCCAGTGTCCAAAAGTGTACGCAGAGATTCAAAATCTCCATTATCCTCTCGTCACTTTGGTCACAGGCAGCTGTGCCATCGAGCGTGTCACATAGCGCTCAGATATCAGTGGGCCGCACACAATCCACAAGTGTCCAGTGTCCAAAAGTGTACGCAGAGATTCAAAATCTCCATTATCCTCTCGTCACTTTGGTCACAGGCAGCTGTGCCATCGAGCGTGTCACATAGCGCTCAGATATCAGTGGGCCGCACACAATCCACAAGTGTCCAGTGTCCAAAAGTGTACGCAGAGATTCAAAATCTCCATTATCCTCTCGTCACTTTGGTCACAGGCAGCTGTGCCATCGAGCGTGTCACATAGCGCTCAGATATCAGTGGGCCGCACACAATCCACAAGTGTCCACTGTCCACAAGTGTACGCAGAGATTCAAAATCTCCATTATCCTCTCGTCACTTTGGTCACAGGCAGCTGTGCCATCGAGCGTGTCACATAGCGCTCAGATATCAGTGGGCCGCACACAATCCACAAGTGTCCAGTGTCCAAAAGTGTACGCAGAGATTCAAAATCTCCATTATCCTCTCGTCACTTTGGTCACAGGCAGCTGTGCCATCGAGCGTGTCACATAGCGCTCAGATATCAGTGGGCCGCACACAATCCACAAGTGTCCACTGTCCACAAGTGTACGCAGAGATTCAAAATCTCCATTATCCTCTCGTCACTTTGGTCACAGGCAGCTGTGCCATCGAGCGTGTCACATAGCGCTCAGATATCAGTGGGCCGCACACAATCCACAAGTGTCCACTGTCCACAAGTGTACGCAGAGATTCAAAATCTCCATTATCTTCTCGTCACTTTGGTCACAGGCAGCTGTGCCATCGAGCGTGTCACATAGCGCTCAGATATCAGTGGGCCGCACACAATCCACAAGTGTCCACTGTCCACAAGTGTGTGCAGAAATTCTAAAACTCCCCTGTCCTATAGACACCTTGTACCTTGTTTTACATTACTATATAGTTTGTTGGATTTTGTCTACATTTCTACCAAAAATGAGGAAGGCTGGTGGAAGAGGCCGTGGAATTGGGCGGGGGTTGGCAGCTGGTAATGATGGTGTTGGTGGTGGATCTGATGGTAGTGGCAAGAGCAAAATAGGACCGAATGCAGGAGGTGCTGACCCTGCGTCATCGTCTGGCTACGTAAGGCCTCGAACGCTTAGTTTTCTAGGAGTTGGCAAACCGCTTTTAAAGGCAGAGCATCAGGAAAAAGTTTTGTCTTACATTGCTGACTCAGCCTCCAGCTCTATCGCCTCCTCTTCTTCAGTTGTAAAAAGTAAAAGCACTGAGTCGTCATTGGAGGCTCATGTTCATGAACCAGACCTTTCCTTGTGTCCTTCACCCCAACCAAGATTGAAGGATGACGCAGGCCATACTACTGATTACTCCATGGAGCTGTTTTCACATACCATGCCTGGATTATCAAGTCAAATGGTGAATTACCCAGGCCAAGATGAATCTGACATGGAGTGCACTGATGCACAGCCGCTGATGGATGATTCTGCTGGTACATTCACTCAGAGCACTACATTGTCCTCGCAGTGTACAGAGCCAGATTTTGACCCTGATGAGACTCAGGTGCCCCTTCCCGCACACTATACCACCATACACGGTGACACAGAGAAAGGTGCACATGACATAGAAGAGGAGGTGATGGATGACCCAGTTGTTGACCCAGATTGGCATCCATTGGGGGAAGAGGGTGCTGCTTCCAATAGCTCAGATGAGGAGCATCCACAGCAGACATCGACATCGCAACAGCTGTTATCTGGCAGGCCCGGAGCACTCCAAAGACAGGTTCCAAACATCAAAAGAGTTGCTGGACAGCTTGTCCTGAGGGTCAAAAGATCACAGCGTGCTAGGCCTCAAAATGTCTGCCAAAGTAGGAAGAGTGCAGTGTGGCACTTTTTTTAACAAAATCCTCATGATCAGGCCAAGGTTATCTGTAAGAAGTGCGCAAAGACCTTTAGCCGAGGGAAAAATCTGAAAAATTTGAATACCAGTTGCATGCTTAGACATTTAACCAGCATGCACTTGCAAGCGTGGACACAACACCAAACCTCAAGTGCCACATGTGCAACTGATCACAACGAAGGTAGTCAGCAACGCTACATTGTTTCCCCCACTGTAAGCCCACCGGTTAGCACAGCAGCAAATGTTGAGGTGTCGTTGCAAGGCCACAGCAGTCAGGGAATCCCACTGTTATATCAACGAAAGACTGATTCTAGGCCATCAGAAAGAACACCAACTCCATCACCATCATCAACCCTCTCTCAGTCCGCCCTGTCCACCGCTACTTCCACCATATGCAGCTCTCAAGTCCAGCTCACCCTCCCAGACACTATGAGTAGGTCAAGAAAGTACTCAGTCTCTCATCCGCGTACACTGGGTTTGAACGCCCACATTGCCAAACTAATCTCGTTTGAGATGATGCCCTTTCGGTTGGTGGAAAGCACAGCTTTCCGCGAACTCATGGCCTATGCAGTACCACGCTATGACCTACCCAGTCGCCACTTCTTCTCTCGCAAAGCCATCCCAGCCCTCCACCATCATGTGAAAGACCGCATTGTCCATGCACTCAAGCAGTCAGTGAGCGGAAAGGTGCACCTCACAACTGATGCATGTTCCAGTCGGCATGGCCAGGGCCGTTACGTGTCCATCACTGCGCACTGGGTTAATGTGGTGGATGCAGGGTCCACAGGGGACAGCGGTGGTGGTGGGACAGTGCTGCCTAGCCCACGGTATAGGAAACAGTTGGCTGTAGGCGTTCGACCCTCCTCCTCCTCCTCCTCCTCCAGAAGCGACAGCTCGTCCACAGAGCGCAGTCGTACGAGCACTCCATCTGCAGCTGCCACTGTTGCACACGATGTGTCCCCCTATCGAGCAGCTAGTGGAAAGCGTCAGCAGGCTGTGTTGCAGATGATGTGTTTGGGCGACAGACACACCGCCGAGGTGCTGGCCGAGTACTTGAAGCGACAAACTGAGTCATGGCTGGGCAGTGTACATCTTGAGGCAGGCAAGGTAGTTAGTGATAACGGCCGTAATTTTGTGGCAGCCATAGCCCTTTCAAAACTCAGCCACATACCTTGCTTGGCTCACACCTTGAACCTGGTGGTGCAGTGCTTCCTTCAAAATTATCCGGAGTTAACAGCCCTGCTCCAGAAGGTGCGAAGACTGTGCGCGCACATCCGCCGGTCGCCTGTACACTCCGTTCGTATGCAGAAGCTGCAGCGATTGCTCCACCTTCCCAACCACCGCCTCATTATCGACATTGCAACAAGGTGGAACTCCACCCTGCACATGGTGGAGCGGCTGTGCGAGCAGAGGCAGGCCATAATGCATTTGTGGGAGGATACACGGCCAGGCACTTTGAGAGCAGACATGGAGTTGACAGGCGTGCAGTGGTCGAAGCTGAAAGACCTTTGTAAAGTCCTTCAGTGTTTTGAGGAATGCACATGGCTGGTAAGCGCAGACGACGCCATCCTAAGCATGAGCATCCCACTTATGCGTCTGCTCATGCACACTTTGACGCACCTTAAGGAGCAGGCATCTGCAGCCAATGTTGATGAGGAGGAAGAGGAGGAGGGAATCCTTGATGACATTCAGCCATTGTCTGCTCAGGGACCTCTCCTGGACGAGGTGGAGGAAGAAGAGGAGGAGGAGGAGGAGGATGATGGGGATGATTACTTAGGGGAGGAGGATGCATCTCGTGGGGCAAGTGAAAATGTTGGCGTGGCAAGGTCTGGTACAGGGTTTGTGCGTGACTGGAGGGATGTGGATTTGCCAGAAAGTGCTCCTCCACCCAGCACTCGCAGTGCATCATTGACACTGGGAACATTGGCCCACATGTCAGATTATGCCTTGCGGATCCTAAAAAGGGACCCCCGCATTGCCAAAATGATGAACGATGACGACTACTGGTTGGCCAGCATCCTGGATCCACGCTATAAAGGCAAATTACAAAACATCATGCCACAGGAGAACCTTGACCTAATATTGGCTAATAAACAAGCAACTCTGGTAAATCGGTTGCTTGAGGCATTCCCAGCACACAGCAGCGGTGATGGTTCTCACACGAGCCGTACGGGCCGGGGGCAGCTTGGCAGAGGTGTTCGTGGTGCACACAGCAGAAGTGGCGTTGGAGACAGGGGTTTCATGACAATGTTGTGGACTGATTTTTCAAATACCGCTCACACAACTGGTAATACTGCATCGATGGAAAGTGACAGGAGACAGCAGTTGTCAACTATGGTTACAAACTACTTTTCCTCCCATATCGATGTTCTCCCACACAGGTCATTCCCCTTTGACTATTGGGCCGCTAAACTGGACACCTGGCCTGAATTGGCCCAATATGCCTTACAGGAGCTCGCTTGCCCAGCTGCAAGTGTGCTATCGGAAAGAGTCTTCAGTGCAGCTGGATCAATCCTGACAGAAAAAAGGACCCGTCTGTCAACCCAAAATGTGGATGATCTAACCTTCATTAAAATGAACCACGCATGGGTTTCCAAGGATTTTGTCCCACCTTCCCCTGATGACACATAGGGTGACAGAAAAATGGCTTGCTTTGGTCCACCTCTTCCTGGTACTTCACCTATTTCGCCTTTTGCATCAGTTGAATGTCCAACATCAACATATGCCACTTTCTAAAACTCCCTAACTGTGCTGCCTCCCCCCCCCATGGCCGGGGTCACCACCTAGCGCACGACACCGTGCGAGTGCCGTTGCCCTGGACAGGTGGGTAGGCCTACTCTTGGGCGCGGGCACTGGCACTGGGTCCCTCATAGTGCAATCAAGTGTCTCTGATGGTGGTGGTGCACACCCGCCGTCAGACACACCGCTGTACTATGAGGGGCCCAGTGCCAGTACCGACGCCCACGAGTGGGCCCCCCTTGCTTGGCCAGGGCCCCAGCATTTGCAATCTTTACCTCTCCCTGCTCCTCCGCTGTGTAATCTGGGCCGTCAAATCCATACTGTGCCTGACACCGTCTGAGCCTGCCTCCTGAGACATATATTTTGAATGTGTACGCTATCCATACATGTTATCCGTGGATACGGTACCCTTTCTAACCTTTGTGCAATGACGTGCAATCCATACTGGGCCTAACACCATCTGAGCCTGCCTCATGCTGTATAGACATATATTTTGAATGTGTACGCTATCCATACATGTTATCCGGGGATACGGTACCCCTTCTAACCTTTGTGCAATGACGTGCAATCCATACTGGGCCTAACACCGTCTGAGCCTGCCTCATGCTGTATAGACATATATTTTGAATGTGTACGCTATCCATACATGTTATCCGGGGATACGGTACCCCTTCTAACCTTTGTGCAATGACGTGCAATCCTTACTGGGCCTAACACCGTCTGAGCCTGCCTCATGCTGTATAGACATATATTTTGAATGTGTACGCTATCCATACATGTTATCCGGGGATACGGTACCCCTTCTAACCTTTGTGCAATGACGTGCAATCCATACTGGGCCTAACACCGTCTGAGCCTGCCTCATGCTGTATAGACATATATTTTGAATGTGTACGCTATCCATACATGTTATCCGGGGATACGGTACCCCTTCTAACCTTTGTGCAATGACGTGCAATCCATACTGGGCCTAACACCGTCTGAGCCTGCCTCATGCTGTATAGACATATATTTTGAATGTGTACACTATCCATACATGTTATCCGGGGATACGGTACCCCTTCTAACCTTTGTGCAATGACGTGCAATCCATACTGGGCCTAACACCGTCTGAGCCTGCCTCATGCTATATAGACATATATTTTGAATGTGTACGCTATCCATACATGTTATCCGGGGATACGGTACCCCTTCTAACCTTTGTGCAATGACGTGCAATCCATACTGGGCCTAACACCGTCTGAGCCTGCCTCATGCTGTATAGACATATATTTTGAATGTGTACGCTATCCATACATGTTATCCGGGGATACGGTACCCCTTCTAACCTTTGTGCAATGACGTGCAATCCATACTGGGCCTAACACCGTCTGAGCCTGCCTCATGCTGTATAGACATATATTTTGAATGTGTACGCTATCCATACATGTTATCCGGGGATACGGTACCCCTTCTAACCTTTGTGCAATGACGTGCAATCCATACTGGGCCTAACACCGTCTGAGCCTGCCTCATGCTGTATAGACATATATTTTGAATGTGTACGCTATCCATACATGTTATCCGGGGATACGGTACCCCTTCTAACCTTTGTGCAATGACGTGCAATCCATACTGGGCCTAACACCGTCTGAGCCTGCCTCATGCTGTATAGACATATATTTTGAATGTGTACGCTATCCATACATGTTATCCAGGGATACGGTACCCTTTCTAACCTTTGTGCAATCACGTGCAATCCATACTGGGCGTGAGAACGGCTGGCGAGCTGTTAAGCAAGCTACAGCACCTGTCCAGACAAGTACAGGGATTCCCTAGCGAGGAGACTTATTTGATTGTTTTCAATGTTGGGACAGCAATTTTTGGGGAGCACTATACTCTGGAGAATGATAGATGGGGCCCACCATACACTGGAACATTCCAAAGGTGGACATCAGACACTGGAGCAGCATTTACAGGGCCCATTATACACTAGAGCAGTAGAAATGGGGCCCATTATGTTTGGAGCATTATTTGGGCCCATAAGACAGTGGAGCTTCATCCATGGGGACCAACATATACTGTAGCATTATGTGGAGCTCATCATATACTGTTTCAAACATTATATGGGACCAATGATTTTGTATGGAGAAATAGATGGGCCTCATCATGAGATGTAAAAAGTGAGGTATTTTTCATTGTACTATACCGCTATTTCTCTGCCGTATCGGAGCATGATGAGTTGTGGTATGTGTTAAAGGGGCGCTCTTTCGCCCAGGGCACATGAAAACCTGCAGCCAGCCCTCCCCCCCCACAAATTTAGCCAAATAACCCCCATTTTTCAGTGCGTAACTTGTATTATGAAGTTAATTAAGGTTGACAAGCTTAAGTAAGAAGAATTGATGCTTTTGGCATTCAAATGGGCACTGTAGGTGTGTTTCCTGTCCTCCTCTCACTGCCGACTTTTATTCCCCATTGACTTACATTGGGTTTCGTGTTTCGGGACGACCCCGACTTTTCCCTATAATCGGACGATCTTGCTCGACCCGACTTTTGGAAAAGTCGGGTTTCACGAAACGAAACGCGACCCTAAAAAAGCAAAAGTCGCTCAACTCTAGTCACGATCATACAACTATACTGCGCCTGCGCGAGGCTGTAATAGTATCGGCAAAACAGTAAACGGACGCAACCATCGTTATACCACTCAGAGCCATGCCACAATTATGTCAAACTGCTGAATAGAACTTGCATCAGTAGTATTAGCACCATATTTAAGATAACATATATTAATAAAGACTATGCATATTATAAAATGTTGTTTACTGGAAATAATATCACAAAAAGGACCAGGATACATAACCCCTGAATACTGTGAACAAAACCAAAAACCCAATCTTACAACATTGAATAATTATTGGATATGAGACATAAACAAGACGGGATGTGTAAATTCCCATCTATAAGGCAGCACTCATCTACTTAAGACTCTAGATATATGCAGAGCCATCTGATATTATTCTTTCCACAAATAAAAGCAGCACACATGCCAAAACATATGTCCGCAAGGCAGTAAATAGTATACTAAATTTACATAATCCACTAGACTTGAAAATAATCGTAAAGAAGACCCTAGTGAGGAGGCATATCCTATCAGAGTTTCTGAAAACTATGACCTAACCAAAAGGACGACTAAAACAAAACAATTGATCAAGCCGCCAACATAAGTGTATTGTAGTAGCTCGAATGGCGAGAGAGATCAATTAATTAAACGTTACTATTAGTAAATAGTCTAGATTATCGACCTAATAATTTGGCCAGTAGAGCTTTATATTTATGAAGCAAAACGGCAACTAATGGATTCAAATTGTTATCAAGCTTTACCCTCAGACCCTTCTCGTGTATTTAAAGACAAATTGGACCGTTTGTTGGATTCAGCATTCCTCAATAATATCATTAATAAACGTGAGAAGGAATTTTTGACTTGTCAACATCCAAGGATACCTACATTCTACATGATCCCTAAGATCCACAAATCATTACAGGTACCTCCCGACAGACCTATTGTGTCGGGGATGGGGAGTTTGTTGGAACGACTGTGTATTTATGTGGATTATTTTTTACAACCTCTGGTTTCCTCTCTTAGGTCGTTCGTAAGAGATTCCACCTTTCTGGTTCAACAATTACGTGTTCTTCAGGTCCCTTCTGGTGTCTGGCTTGTTACTCTGGACGTTGAGTCCCTTTACACGTGTATACAACATGACCTGGGCTTACAGGCCGTCTCTTACTTTTTGGATCTTAATACAACAGGCGACAGGAAACATGATTCATTCTTATTGGAATTATTACATTTCATATTGGATAAGAACCATTTCATTTTTGATCGCACATATTACAGGCAAGTGACTGGGACCGCTATGGGCGCACGGTGTGCGCCCGCTTATGCAAATTTGTTTTTGGGGTGGTGGAAGCTTACCAGGGTGTACTGTCTGGAGGCTTTTTCCAAATATGTCATCAAATGGTATCGCTATATTGATGATATTCTATTTCTCTGGACAGGCACCCTGGACGAATGCCAATTGTTTGTGGAATCGCTTAATAATAATCCGTGGAATATACGTTTAACTTCGCATGTTTCACAAACAGAAGTCGAATTTTTGGATTTGAAACTTCGATCTAAGGACTCTGTTATTTCCACTTCTCTGTTCCGTAAGCCCACAGCCACCAATAGTTTGCTGCATTTTTCGAGCTTTCACCCTCAGCACCTCAGGAATGGTATTCCAAAGGGCCAATTTTATCGAGTGAAGAGGAATTGCAGCACACAGGAAGAGTTCCTATTGCATGCACAGGATTTGACTACAAGATTTAAAAAGAGAGGCTATCCCAGAAAGGTAATCTCGCGGGCTTTTAGGGCCGCCAGGGATGTGGATAGAGACAGTCTACTTGAGACTCGTGTTAGGGGTCCCCCTAGATCGCTTGGGGTTATTACCACATTCAACAACCAGTGGCAGGATATTAGGGGCATTCTATCTAAACATTGGGGCATGCTTTTAAGTGAGCCCAGATTGAAACCCCATATTTCTGTACGACCGAATTTGGTGGCAAGAAGGGCCAAAAATTTAAATGACTGTTTGAGTCACAGTCATTTTAGACGTCCAGTCACTAGGCTTAACAGAGGCACGCGTTTAATAGGCACCTTTCCCTGTGGTAACTGTAACATTTGTTCGTTTACTATATGTGCCAACACTCTTACTTTGCCTTCTTTCCCATTCCAGATTACCACCCACTGTTATGTCAATTGTAAATCTCGGAATGTTGTATATGCTTTGATCTGTCCGTATTTAAAAATCTATGTTGGACAAACAACACAAGAACTGAGAAAAAGGATCCAGCATCATTTCTCTTGCATTACGACGGCGAAGAAAGACATAGAGAAAGGGAAGACATTGACCACTGTTGCCTCACATTATTTGACGACACACAGTTCCCAATGGAATGGCACCAAGATCATGGGACTAGAGATAATCCAGCCCGACATTAGAGGGGGTGATATTACTCTCGAATTACTCAGACGTGAATCAAAGTGGATTTTTAATCTCAACAGCCTGTTGCCGTCTGGCCTCAACGAGGATTTATTATTTACTGGATTTTATAAACAATCTTGATTGGAATTATATTTGTAAGGTCCTGGTATATGTATATTTTTTAGCCCTTCTAGGTTTCGTTTGAAATCTAATCCATCTAAAGCAGGACTTAGTCACTGCTTGAGCGAGTGATGGCGCTATCATTTTCTAGCCATGACTTGGTCAGTTTTGTGTCACTTGTTTTTGGGCCTTTGGTAGTTTGCCTTCACATATCGTGTTTTGTGTATATAAATAGCACACCATGTTCGTGATTATTTAACTGGTATCTGCCAACATACCCCCATTGCTCTGAGGTTTGATGTCCAAGATTCTTAAAAGTTTTATGAGTCTCTTAATGAATGCACTCAGTCAATATCTGGTTTATTATATGGTGTCTGGTATATCAATTATTAAACCTTAGGTCGATAATTTAGACTATTTACTAATAGTGAAGTTTAATTAATTGATCTCTCTCGCCATTCGAGCTACTACAATACACTTATGTTGGCGGCTTGATCAATTGTTTTGTTTTAGTCGTCCTTTTGGTTAGGTCATAGTTTTCAGAAACTCTGATAGGATATGCTTCCTCACTAGGGTCCTCTTTACGATTATTTTCAAGTCTAGTGGATTATGTAAATTTAGTATACTATTTACTGCCTTGCGGACATATGTTTTGGCATGTGTGCTGCTTTTATTTGTGGGAAGAATAATATCAGATGGCTCTGCATATATCTAGAGTCTTAAGTAGATGAGTGCTGCCTTATAGATGGGAATTTACACATCCCGTCTTGTTTATGTCTCATATTCATATTTATGCAATGTTGTAAGATTGGGTTTTTGGTTTTGTTCACAGTATTCAGGGGTTATGTATCCTGGTCCTTTTTGTGATATTATTTCCAGTAAACAACATTTTATAATATGCATAGTCTTTATTAATATATGTTATCTTAAATATGGTGCTAATACTACTGATGCAAGTTCTATTCAGCAGTTTGACATAATCGTGGCATGGCTCTGAGTGGTATAACGATGGTTGCGTCCGTTTACTGTTCTGCCGATACTATTACAGCCTCGCGCAGGCGCAGTATAGTTGTATGATCGTGACCTTTTCCACAGCACACCCAACACTTCCGGGTTACGGACGCTGGCGCCGGCGCACTAGATGATGTCATCTCTATGTTCCGACGCTGGCGCCGGCGTGCTAGATGATGTCATCTTTATATTCCAAGCCGCCTGCGCCGTAATAGAACACACATGGTGTCCGTCTATCGCCGCTTCTTTGGTAAGCTCATATTCAGCTGCGCTCTATCAGCAATTACCTTAATGTATTTAAGGACACAGGTTATTGGCCTTTAGTACCCCTGACGAAGCAATGCGTCGGGTCTCAGCCCTCCTTGGGTGCACTCTTGTTTATAGATGACGCCTGTGCAACTAGTCATAGGTTGTATTTATGGATGACATAGGTGTTCATTGCATCTTGTGTCTGTGTGACTCCAATTGGGGATACAGATGATTGATTGTATTGTATGGCCTTGTTTACCATACAGGTTTACTGGGGGCTGTATTTTGGTCTCGTACAGAGGGTTATTAGTTCCCCTGCACTGTATTATGCATGCCTAGCATGATGCTGTTGAGGCGGCTATAGGAGCATTATTGCGGTCACGGATTTTGTGACGCCTTTTGTCACTATTCATAACATTGGATATCTTTTGCATGATTATAGGCTTTTTTCCACACATGCTACAATTGCATTTCATTTCAGGTTCCAGTGCGTTATTCTCATGCCTGTATATTTATACAATTGTTCTATAAGCATATTATCCATTTGGAGTGCACTGTCTTCTATATATTTATATTGTGACTGTATATGGTGTGCTATTTATATACTACACTGATTTAGATAACATATTATGTTTCATTAGGAGTGCATAGCCAGGGAGGTGTGGCTCTATTATGAGCCTTTGTTTGTGGATGTCACATGAGTGACGATTTTTAATGTTTTTAAAACTCTGTTTGTTATCTGTGTCCAAATAAAGATTTATATATTTTTGCCAAATCCTGTGTCGGGTGATCCCCTTGAATGACCTATACTTTTTTACTTTATTGTTATGTCTTGTTTATAGGTCAGGGTGGATCCCCGTTTATGTCATTGGTGCCCCCATCATGTTTTCGTATCATCATCCAGCTCAGGTGCTTGGTAATCAGCCTCACTACCTTCCTTCACCAGAAGAGGGAGTTCATCAGACCTCAATGTTGAAGGGGAAAATGAACTCACAACAGTGAGGCTACCACAGGTGGCAGCAGAATAGTCAAATAAGCCAGGTCAAATCCTAGACTGTAGCGCAGTACCAAAGGAATTTAGCAAACTCACGGTCAGAGACAAGCCGGGAAATCAGTAACGGTCAGGAACGGATAAGCCAAAAGACAGAAGCAGGTCAGGATACAAGCCAAGTCAAAACCAGGAAGTCAGCACACTAAAGGGAAACACTGAGTCAAGACGGGAATAGTGGAAAACAGAGACACAGGTTCAGACAGCAAACGCAGCAGGACAAATCAGAGCTACCCGAGTCAGTTACAGCAGCCCTAGGCAAAAACTATAACTGACATCACCTGCAGGAAGCAGCGATAAATAGCCAATCTGAACCCAGACTGAGGCTGGGAAAGGTTAACTCTTGACATGACCAGACCTGGAAAAAGGGAAAACAGGACTCAAAACCCGGCCCAGATCATGACAGATTTTTTATTTTTATGGCTCTACGCTATAAACTTCTGTGAAACACTTGGGGGTTCAAAGTTCTCAGCACAAATCTAGATAAGTTCCTTAGGGGGTCTAGGTTCCAAAATGGTGTCACTTGTTGGGAGTTTAGGCACATCAGGGGCTATCCAGACGCGACATGGCATCCAATCTTAATTCCAGCCAATTTTGCGGTTAAAAAGTAAAACGGCGCTCCGTCCCTTCCGAGCTCTGTCATGCACCCAAACAGTGGTTTACCCCACATATGGGGTAACAGCATACTCAGGACAAATTGCACAGCAACTTTTGGGGTCCAATTTTTCCTGTTACCCTAGGGAAAAAATTTGGCGGCGAAAAGTTCATTTTTGTGAAAAAAAAAATATGATTTTTTCATTTTTACGGCTCTGCGTTATAACCATCTGTGAAGCACTTGGGGGTTCAAAGTGCTCACCACACATCTATATAAGTTCCTTAGGGGGTCTACTTTCCAAAATGGTGTCATTTGTGGGGACTTTCCACTGTTTAGGCACATCAGGGGCCCTCCAAATGCAACATGGCGTCCGATCTCAATTCCAGCCGATTTTGCATTGAAAAAGTCAAACGACGCTCCTTCCCTTCCGAGCCCTGCCATGCGCTCAAACAGTGGTTAATCTGCATATATGGGGTCCAATTTCTCCTGTTACCCTTGGTAAAATAAAAAAGAATTGGATCTGTAGTAAATTTTCTGTGAAAAAAGGTAAATGTTCATTTTTTTAAAATTCCAAAAATTCATGTGAAGCACATGAAGGATTAATAAACTTCTTGAATGTGGTTTTGAGCACCTTCAGGGGTGCAGTTTATTTTGGGTATTTTCTATCATATAGATCCCTCAAATTGACTTCAAATGTGATGTGGTCCCTAAAAAAAGGTGTAAAAATTAGAAATTCCTATTTACCTTTTAACCCTTATAATTTACTAACAAAAAAAATTTGATTCCAAAATTGTGCTGATGTAAAGTAAACATGTAGGATATGTTTCTTATTAAGTATTTTATGTGACATATCTTTGTGATTTAAGGGCATGAAAATTCAAAGTTGGAAAATTGCAACATTTTCCAAATTTTCGCCAAATTTCCGTTTTTTTCACAAATAAATGCAAGTCATATCAAAGAAATTTTACCACTATCATGAAGTATAATATGTTATGAGAAAACAATGTTAGAATCACTGGGATCCATGGAAGGGAAGCGTTCCAGAGTTATTACCTCAAAAAGGGACAGTGGTCATTAATATGCAAACTACCCTTGGGGGTAAAGGGGTTAAAAAATTATGTGACATTCCATTGAAGAAAAATAAATAAAAATATACCTCAAAAAGAATTGGATAGTTGAAGAAAAATTTAATAGGTTACAGCAGAGTAGAATACTGCCAAAAGAGTCTACATTGTCGTGGTGGCGGCTTAAAATATTTTTTGGGCAAAGCAAAGCTGATGGCTATGTATGTGATATGGTGTTCGATGGAAACTGTTAATAATGTGTGATTGGTGAGGACGTGGAGTTTTTCCAAGAGTGGGTGGAGGAACTGTGGAATGTTCAAGGGGTGGAGGCCGAAGCTGGGTTGGAGCCTGGACGGAGTGTTAAGGGGGCCCAAAAATGTTGCCAGTATGGGGCTCTGAAATTCCTGGTGACAGCCCTGTGCTTTAAGTCATTTTCTTGTAGCATCACTTAGCATTTCTTCAGCTGGAGAATATTGATGTTGCCTGTACATTCTACTGTAAAATGTTTTATTACATCATTGAATCAATTGTTCCCTCAATGGCACACAAAACATCCAGGTCCCAGGCATGCCTCACAGTTCGGATAAGGTTTTAGTCTTGGTGTGATTTTTTTTTGCTTGGAGCCTCTTTTGATAGGCTGTGACAAATAGCAGATATAGCCTCTTGGGCAGGCTACAGGGCAGGAAGACTATTCAGAGGCATGTCTCTGCTGCCATCTCCCTAGTATGTTGTGCTTGATTCACAGGTCTCTGCTTTGTGTATGGAGAAGTATCTATCAATCATGTAGAGTAGGGTGAGGAGAAGTCAGCTGGGTCATGCCTCCATGTCTAGTCTTCTTATCTGAATAGCTGCAGGATTTCAAAGTAAAACATAGGTGTTTGTACAGAGGGAGCTGATCTCTCTTTCATGCTGCCTGTAAATGAATTATATAACAAGTTCTCATTTTGTTGATGATATATGATTCCTGGAATTTTTGTAGGAATGAGGCAAACAACTCTGCAGTTTTTTAAAGTAATAAAGTATTAATAAATAGACGGAAATGTGTTGAAACGTTCAGCATGTCCAAAGCAAATTAAGTAAAACATGAAAGCAAAAAAAAAGAAACAGCAGTCTGGAAACACTATTGGATATGAAAAAATTAATATATTTTAATTGCTGTCACATTTACTAAAACTATAAATGTGAGGTTCTTAGCACACATTTTAATCAAATTGTGCGAGCCCATCTGCCAATGACAAGGCGACCTCTTCAGATGGGGCCCTACACTAACACTACACTAACACTATACTAAAGTCCCTATGCCTAAAGTTGTTGATCCAGAAGAAGGCAAAAACCCTGGACATGTGCGGCCAATTTGTGACTCAGAGAGAAAATTCCTTCTTGATCCCGGGAAAAGGCAATCAGTCCTAAAACCCTGGATCAAACTCTACTCCTAATACTATGGTTATTAGGCCGGGGTCACACTAACCGACGCAAAATACGGTCCGTAGTTTACATGCGTAAAACGGATGAATGACCCCTAAATAGTGCTCCGTATGTCATCCATAAGCAAGGTCTGGTTGCGTATTTTGCGCATGTCTGCATCCGTATGCAATCCGTATGGCGAGATTTTCTCGCCGCCTTGCAAAATGGACATATAATGGAGCCCTATGACAGGGTTTATAACAGAAACGAAATAATAGATATAGACACATAGAATGCATATATATATATACACACAAGTCATTGAGACAAACATATATATACAGTCATATGTAAAAGTTTGGGCACCCCTATTAATGTTAACCTTTTTTCTTTATAACAATTTTGGTTTTTGCAACAGCTATTTCAGTTTTATATATCTAATAACTGATGGACTCAGTTATATTTCTGGATTCAAATGAGGTTTATTGTACTAACAGAAAATGTGCAATCTGCATTTAAACAAAATTTGACCGGTGCAAAAGTATGGGCACCCTTATCATTTTCTTGATTTGAACACTCCTAACTACTTTTTACTGACTTCCTGAAGCACTAAATTGGTTTTGTAACCTCATTGAGCTTTGAACTTCATAGCCAGGTGTATCAAATCATGAGAAAAGGTATTTAAAGTGGCCACTTGCAAGTAGTTCTCCTATTTGATTCTCCTATGAAGAGTGGCATCATAGGCTCCTCAAAACAACTCTCAAATGATCTGAAAACAAAGATTATTCAACATAGCTTTTCAGGGGAAGGATACAAAAAGTTGTCTCAGAGATTTAACCTGTCAGTTTCCACTGTGAGGAACATAGTAAGGAAATGGAAGAACACAGGTACAGTTCTTGTTAAGCCCAGAAGTGGCAGGCCAAGAAAAATATCAGAAAGGCAGAGAAGAAGAATGGTGAGAACAGTCAAGGACAATCCACAGACCACCTCCAAAGACCTGCAGCATCATCTTGCTGCAGATGGTGTCACTGTGCATCGGTCAACAATACAGCGCATGCATAACGCCTTTTTGTATGACCAAACAACTCAATCTTTGTTTCATCAGTCCACAGGACCTTCTTCCAAAATGTAACTGGCTTGTCCAAATGTGCTTTTGCATACCTCAGGCGACTCTGTTTGTGGCGTGCTTGCAGAAACGGCTTCTTTCGCATCACTCTCCGATACAGCTTCTCCTTGTGCAAAGTGCGCTGTATTGTTGACCGATGCACAGTGACACCATCTGCAGCAAGATGATGCTGCAGGTCTTTGGAGGTGGTCTGTGGATTGTCCTTGACTGTTCTCACCATTCTTCTTCTCTGCCTTTCTGATATTTTTCTTGGCCTGCCACTTCTGGGCTTAACAAGAACTGTACCTGTGTTCTTCCATTTCCTTACTATGTTCCTCACAGTGGAAACTGACAGGTTAAATCTCTGAGACAACTTTTTGTATCCTTCCCCTGAATAGCTATGTTGAATAATCTTTGTTTTCAGATCATTTGAGAGTTGTTTTGAGGAGCCCATGATGCCACTCTTCATAGGAGAATCAAATAGGAGAACTACTTGCAAGTGGCCACTTTAAATACCTTTTCTCATGATTTGATACACCTGGCTATGAAGATCAAAGCTCAATGAAGTTACAAAACCAATTTAGTGCTTCAGGAAGTCAGTAAAAAGTAGTTAGGAGTGTTCAAATCAAGAAAATGATAAGGGTTTCCATACTTTTGCACCGGTCAAATTTTGTTTAAATGCAGATTGCACATTTTCTGTTAGTATAATAAACCTCATTTGAATCCAGAAATATAACTGAGTCCATCAGTTATTAGATATATGAAACTGAAATACCTGTTGCAAAAACCAAAATTGTTATAAAGAAAAAAGGTTAACATTAATAGGGGTGCCCAAACTTTTACATATGACTGTATATATATATTTATATTTCACAGAGTTCTTCATAGCAGAATAGCCGCTAATTAAATTGCCGGCTTCTATCAAATCATTCCCCAACCCGACATGAAATGACACATGGTTTACATTCAGAAAAGCATTTCATTTCATGTTTTTTAATATGTCCCTGACTAATAATTAGATGATGGTTTGTGTGCAAAATTTGGGAGTTGTAGTTGTTATTTTAAGGGGTTAATTCGTTGTTAAAAAATGTGTGGGCTTCCCATTGCCCTGTAGCGGTGGCGAATGGGTTAATCTAACAAAGGCTTAATGTCACCTTACAATCGAATGGTGACATTAACCTTTTGTTAGATTAACCCACTCGCCACCACTATAGGGCAATGGGAAGCCCACGCACTTTTTAACAATGAATTAACCCCTTAAAATAACAACTCCCAAATTTTGCACACAAACCCTCATCTAATTATTAGTCAGGGACATATTAAAAAACATGAAATGAAATGCTTTACTGAATGTAAACCATGTGTCATTTCATGTCTGGTTGGGGAATGATTTGATAGAAGCCGGCAATTTAATTAGTGGCTATTCTGCTATGAAGAACTCTGTGAAATATAAATATATATATATGTTTGTCACTATGACATGTATGTATATATATATATACATGTATTCTATGTGTATATATCTATTCTTTCGTTTCTTTATTAAACCTGTCAGTGTGAGTTTACTGTATAGCGCACTGAATTGCCGGCTTTTTTAAAAGACACCAGGTGCGCATTTCTCTCAAGTTACATGTGTGGTCCGTGTGTAATGCGTATTTTTAGCGCACCCATAGACTTGCATTGGCGTATTACGGGCGTAGTACGCTGACAATCGCAGCATGCTGCGATTGGCACGGACCGTAGAATATGCCCGAGAAATATACGGCTATTGGGAGCTGCCCCATAGAGAATCATTGGTCCGTGTCTAATGCGTGCTTTTAACGCCTCTCACTCGTCCGTATTCCTCGCCAGTGAGACTCCGGCCTTATTTTTCTGCTTTTATCATCATCATTATTCTACATTTATTATTAGTACCCTAAGACTTCTGTTTTATTTAGACATTAAAACTAAAAGTATTACTATCACACTATGTTCACTCAAACCTGCTTTTAAAACTACTACAACTGTATTTACTGTATTAATATAATATTTATTTTGCTATTACTTTTTAATAAATATTATTATTGCTATTTTTACTTATATTATACTTATTACTTATTACACTTATTATAATTATTATTTCTTATTATATTATATTGCTATTATTACTTTTTATATTACATTATACCTACAAATATACTGTAAATATACTGCTTCTATAATAGTTTTATACTGCTCATGTTGTTGCTAGGGTTTTTCATACTTACATCCCAGTATTTGCAGTATATGATGTTATCGGCTGAGAGGTCCTAGCAGGATTGTCCAGATGATGTTCCTCTTTCCTCTCAAATAATGGTTGGTGAATTGGCATATGTTACACTGCCTGGTCCTGCTTCTTGTGACGCTTAGGCCTCTTTCACACTTCCGTTTTTTACAATCAGTCAAAATCCGCCAGGTTTTGAAAAAAACGGAACCGCAATTTTTTTTTGCGGATCCGCTTTTTTCCCCATTGACTTTCATTATAGGTGGATCTTGACGGATTGCCGTCCGTTGCATCCGTTTTTGTGCGGATCCGCCATAATGTTGCTGTCCGTCAACATCCTCAAAGATTTCCAAACGGAGCTTGCAACGTTTTTTTGGCCGGCGGATCCTCTAGACACTGATTTAACCCGAAATTCTGTCTGGGTGCCGGACAAAAAAAAAAATCAATCTCTCTCTCTCTCTCTCTCTCTCTCTCTCTCCTTCCCGACCAGCGGTTCCTTTCAATTTCCCCATTTTGCCGATCCGTCAAAAAACGTATCCTGCGGCATCCGTTCACATCAGTTAAGAACGGATCCGCTTCTCCGCCTTTTTGGCGGATTTTAACTGACACAAAAAACTGAAGTGTGAAAGAGGCCTTATTCTGGTGCCCTTCTGGCCTTTTATTCTGGTGCCGATCTTAATTCTGATCTTGATCTATTTCTTTTCACCCGTCTTTTCTTTTTTCTGTTCTTCCTCATCTTCATCCAGGTCCATACAGAGTTCTTTAGCCAGCATTGCCCTTGCTTCTTGTGCTGTGACTTGCATCTTTTTGGATGGTGTAGGCTGCCCTTCATATTCATGCCTTGGTATATATTACTTCTGGGCTGTTGGGCTTGTCGGCATGAGACGCTAAGAAGACAACAGATTAAGTTAGTTATGTAATAAGCCATTCCTATACACCCCACTGTCTTTAAAAATAGTGGCAGCGGTATAGTCGTCTTCTCACTAACCTCCATCTTGTAGAGAGGTGATGGGAGAAGCTTCCCACAGAAGGACAGTCTTCTAAGCGTCTCCTCCGGTGTGATATTAACTGAAGAAAAAATAACCAAACATTAGAATCAACTGTAACCGTACAAAGAGGGTGTGACAGAGCGGCACTTCTGACCCCAATACTAGAAATCATCCCACCAAGTACAAATGTCAGCAAACAGAATTGTATAATGAGTGGTGACTGCAACATCTCGCTCCGTTGACTGAAAGCCAGAAGCTGCAAGGATAATATAAGTTTATTTTCTCCCTGGAGCTGCTAATTCATTAACGCAGGCAGATATGATTTTAATGCTTTTTACCTGCAGCTTAACCATATATCTGTAGATAAATAGCATTTCTGAACATGACAGATTCCCTTTAATCTTTCCAGAATTTTTGACAGCAAGACTGAGACAGTCTGCAGTGATAACAATTGCTCAAAAATACTGGAAACCTGACATATCCCATAAAAGTAAAAGAAAAGCTGCAGAGAGCTAACTGACCTCACCTAATCCAACAGAGGCTGAAGGTTCAATCCCCATGGTCTATGCTGTAATCCAATAAAACAGCAGGATCCGTCAGTATCGGGTTTATGTACTTGGTTTGAAAGTATTTGACTAATGTTTACTGCTAATAGAAAAAGTGTCTATAATATCAGATGCCATTACTGATGACTGTACAATGCTAAGATATTGATTATTATACATAACATATGTGGTGTATATGGAGCATTTTCCATCATGTAAGGATAGTAGGAATAAAAGACCTCGGGCCGTTCTCCGTGCTGCAGGTGCCGTTCCCTATGGAGGATGGAGCTGTTGTTAAATATTGGACTCCCATCACTGGATGCACCAATATGGATGATGTGACAAGTGATGAGAGCTGTGAGCCCCAGCTTCTTATCATTGACATGTCTCTATGGAAAGTATTGGGGTACATGATAACAATTAGTAACATAACGTCTTGGTTTCTTCTGTATGGACCTGTGATGAGATAAATCAGCCGTCACTTATTTTATATTACATGCTTATGCCTCATATGTCGCTGTAGCCACAGGAGTCTGCTGAGTTACAACAGACTGAGGATAACCGACTTTTTAATTCAAATCCAGCAATCCTATTAGTTGTTTATTGCCATGGTAACAGAAGTCGCTGATAATTTAAAGGGACATGACGCTGTTATTGCACTATAGTGAATTTTACTATATATTTCATATAATACAGGCTAAAGCATGTACCTGTAGAGATAATGTGAGATCATATGCTTATATATATATATATATATATATATATATATATCTTCACATCTTACATGGAACATTTTGATGGAACTGCATTTTTTTGTGCGTGAAGGGTAAAATAACTGTTTGGCAGTGAATTTGCATAAGGAAGACTGCCTGTTATATACCTAAAAGTGTCCCATACCGTAGATTTATTTTAAATATAATCATTATTTACAGGTCATTAAAGAAATGTACTTTTCTATCTATGACAGTAGTTTTCTGATGTAAAACAATGTGTCATCAGTGATAGTTGCATTACATTTTGTTTATTTTATTAAGTTGCTGCAGGCACTTTTCTAACATTGGATCGGGTTCAGACAATGGCAATACGGCCAACCACCATGTAGCAGATTTACTATAACCTAAGGCAGAAAACTAATGTACATTGTAGGTGATTTGTACTCCAGGTCATAGGTTTTATTTTCTGGGGCACAGAGAATCTACAAGGGGGTCAGATTTACTAACCCTTTCACGACCGAGCAATTTCTCATTTTTGTGCTTTTGATTTTTCCTTCTATTGTACCAAGGGCATAACTTTTTTTTTTATTTTTCTGTCGATATGGTCGTGTGAGGTCTTGTTTTTTTTGCCGGACAAGTTGTAATTTTGAATGACTCGAGCCATATTATCATATGATTGCTGGAAAGCGAGGAATACATTTCAGTAAAACAGCAAAAAAAGTGTAATTGCCCAGTTTTTTCACACCTATTTACAGTGCTTAATATAATAATAATAATTATTAATTCTAAAGAGAAAACATATTCCGCAATATACAGTACAAATGACCTACAAAGATTCTACAGGTCAGTGCGATTCTGGTGATGCTAAATATGCATAGTTTTTTTGTTCAAGTTGTAAAAAAAATTTTTGAAGTTTGTAAAAAAAAAAATATTTTGCTTGTATCACCATTGTCTAAGAGCTGTAACATTTTAAATTTTTGAGTAATGGAATTGTGTGAGTACTTGAATTTTGCACCCTGAGCTAACATTTTGGATAGATGCAATGTTTTGATCACTTCTTATTGCATCCCCCTCAATAACTGAACCAAGCAGGGCCGCCATCAGGGAATTACTGCTCTTACTGCTGTATGAGCCCTGGTGAGCAGGGGTACAGAGGGGCCCGGGGCCCTGCTCTTACGCTTCTGTTCACTTGGTCCCATTGTGCACTAAAGTGCTGTGCACTGCGGCACACACATTGGCGGTGGGAGCTTTCTCGGAGCTCCATGATCGTCTAACCTAGACAGCTGCACAGCTCCTGCTTCCTTCCTTGGACTTCTGGTCAGGTGTCGGCACATACACAATGATGTCATTGCGTACGTGCCAACATGTATGAGGACACCAGAAGCAGAGCTGCGCTTGCTGGGGATTGCCTGTGAGGTAAGTATGAAAAACCTTTTTTCTTTATAAAATGAATTAAATGGGTGAAGAGTCAGCACATGATGGAGGAGGGCTGAAAATGATGAAGGGGGGCTGCAAATGATGGAGGGGGCTGCAAATGATGAAGGGGCTGCAAATGATGAACGGGAGGCTGCAAATGATGGAGTGGGCTTCAAATGATTGAGGGTGCTGCAAATGATTGAGGGTGCTGCAAATGATGAAGGAGGGCTGCAAATGATGGAGGGGCTGCAAATGATGAAGAGGCTGCATATGATGAAAGGGGTGCAGCAAATGATGGAGAAGGCTGCAAATGATGGAGGGGGCTGCAAATGATGGAGGGGGCTGAAAATGATGAAGTGAGGGAAAAGATGGGGGACTGCACATGATGAAGTGGGGAGGGAGACTGCACATGATGAAGTGAGGGGGGAAGGGGACAGCAAATAATGAAGTGAGAGGGAGGAGGACAGCAAATGATGATGTTGTTGGCATATGCAACAGAAATGGACTTAGGGTACTGTCACACTTAGCCATATCGCTAGCAATATCGCTATAACTTGTGACGTTATAGCGATATTGCTAGCGATATTGCTGTGTGTGATACTTACCGAAGACCTGCTCCCCCGCTGGTTATCGCTGATCGCGCGAGATCGTCAAGGACTGTTTCTCATCGTCAGCTTCCTGTGGCGCTTCCTGTGGAGAGACGAGCGATGAGCGTGGAGCCGGGCGGGAGGACGTCAGGATCGCCTAGTGTGACAGGTAAGTAGCGACCCCCAACCCCTGCTATGTCGCTGGTGAGATCTGCCTGTGTGGCAGCTCACTAGCGACCACTTAGCGATGCACCAGCGATCCTGACCGGGTCATATCGCTGGTCGGGATCACTGGTGCATCGCTAAGTGTGACAGTACCTTTATTGTTTATGTAAAGGAGGACTTTACACTAGCTAGACAGCAGATGGCGATAGTGTTTGCTGTATTGTGGAGAGGGAAGCTCTCTTGTCGTTGTTAGGTTTTACTTTCGTTTTTGACTGTATTATGCCAGCAGCATGGGCTGTGTGCTTCTGAATTCTTATCTCATGTTTACCCATAAGAAGTAAATGCTGTTTACTTAAGATAACTTGCTCAGTGAAGTTCTCCTGTGTACCAGTGGATTCTCAAAAGATACACTCTGCTACAGGTTATGGGCCCAGAAGAGGAGATAGTCCCAGACACCCAGGACAGAGACACCCAGAAGATAACTCCAAGCAATAAATCCAGACATAGGAGAAGCAGATAATTTCTGTTAACAGAAGGAGATAAAACCCAGTGAATGGAGACTGAAAAAAATCCAGATACAGAGGGACAAAATAATTTATGACCCAGGAACTGGATGACCGCACACTGGAGATAATTACAGAGAATCACCACACACAGGATATACAGGAACTCTCACGAAGAAAGAAGAAAGAAGAATATCTTCATAAAACAAGACTATATAAAAATGATGTGCAGCACTGAGCTGAAACTCACAGTAGCTAAGCTGAACAGTGAAAATGATCAGTTATGGAAATTCAAAGTAGAGATATTGTTATCTAAAGATAATTTTTGGGAAGTAATTACTACAGATAGACCTGATGAAGATAATCAGACATGGGATAGAAAGAATAGAGAAGTTAGAGCACCATTAGGTTATTAGAGGATGATGCTCAATTAATACATATAAGGAATGAAGAAACAGCGAAAGGAATGTGGGACACATTGAAAAAGCTATATGAAAGACCCAGTTTAAGTCACAAGTTATTTCTATTAAGAAAGCTTTACAGTATGAGATTGAGTGCAAATGACGACATGCAGAAGCACATATTCTCAATGATGGAAGTAATATCACAGCTAAGGTCTATTGGTGAAGACATTAAAGAAAGTCATGTAGCAGCAATATTATTGTGCAGTTTACCAGATTCATTTACAGCCTTGATAAATGCCCTAGAGACAAGACCAGAAAAAGACATCATATTAGATTTTGTGAAAACCAGACTAATAGATGAATATCAGAGAAGAAAAGAACAGACAAATGATTCTTCTACTGAAAAGGACAGTGGAAATGCTATTAAAGCTACAGAATTTAAAAAACCCTATAATAAAGAGTATACTGTGCTCATACATGTTAGCAGGATGTGCAATGAGACATGTGGCTAAACCCCCTGTCTTCTTTAAGAAAAAAGAGGCTGTAAAATTGTAACCTTTTATTGATTGCAGATGTGACAGGAAAGGGTGAAATAACTATGCTTAGAGCAGGCTGTTTAAGAAGCATGATGAAAACGAATGGTGTAGTTTCTCCTAAGACACATGGAGGAATAATGGCTGCTGTTCCCCTCACAGTGTCATAAACAAGACTATGATGTAACAGGAACAATCCCACAATACATTGCAAATTAAACTAGAATCTATGCATTAAACGGCCAGCAGGTGGTGCTGTTACCTTACAGTATGAAATATATGAAGGATTAATACACACAAAAATACAATGTCTGTAATAATCGAAGACATAAAAACTGGCTAGACCTTCTAGACAGCAAATATATGGCTGGACAGAACAAAGAGACAAGATAATGTTTCAGATGTAAGAAAAAAGGTCATTTAAAGAAAGACTGTACCATATGGAAAGCAGAACTACCAAAATTACATCATAAAGAGCATACACAGAAAGTGAAAAACACAATTTCCGATTCATGTGAGAATAATTGCAATGGCACATTTAAAATAGCAGACAAGAAATCATCACTTGGTTGGTTTATTGATTCAGGTGCAACGAGTCATATGACAAGTGACAAGAATTTTTTCACTGATCTTGATTTAGATAAGAAAGAAGTCATGTATCTTGCAGATGGAAGCAAAATAACCGCAGAAGGTATAGGACAAGGTATGCTAAACTGTTCAAACAAGTTCGGACAAGATTCAAAGATACTTGTACAGAATGTGTTGTATGTTCCAAAATTGGAAGGCGGATTGTTATCTGTGAAGCGTTTAACAGCCAATGGACTCACTGTAAAATTCAAAGACAATGAGTGTGCAATTCTAGCAGGAACCAATGTCAAGGCAGGTGAACAATTATATCATCTTGACACACCAATGGAACAGATGAAGGTATGTACACATGATCACAAGAACAGTATTCACGTGTGGCATAGACGTCTAGGACACAGACACCCTGACAGTATAAGGGGACTACAAAGAAAAGAATTGACAAAAGATCTAAAGATATCAGATTGCTCAATTACCTTAAGATGTGAATGTTGTATAAAATCTAAAGCCACAAGAATATCTATGCCAAAAGATAGTGAGATGAAAAGCAAAAGACCACTTGATTTGGTGCATACTGACGTATGTTGACCCATGCAAGTGACTACATCAGGAGGAAATAGATACATGGTGACTTTCATAGATGACTACTCAAGATACACAGTCACATAATTAAGAACAAAAGTGAGGTTTTTGATAAACTTGTAGACTATGTAATAAGGTCGAGTAGCAAATTTCAAAGGAAGCCAATTGTCATCAAAAGCAGGCCCGGATTGGTAATCTGGCAAACCGGACATTTTCCCGCTGGGCCGCCATATATGTGCCTCTGTGGGCCGCTGGAGTGGCGGCGCCCGCTTATTCAGCCACCGCCGATAAAGTCACAGGCCCCTTTTAGATTCCTGCCGCCGGCCCTTTAAATCTGCGAGCACGGCGGTTTTACACAGTGGCACAGGAGGGGGATAAGAATAAGAACGTCTGACGTTGCACGTCAGGATGTTCTTGTGGGCGGAGAGAGCGCGCTCTGCTGCTCCAGGCTGCAGCACTGAGGAGGCGAGAGGCTCAGTACATCCGGCCTACCCACCCCCACCTGTAATCACTGAAAGCCTGCCAGGATTGGAGCCACAGTCATGTCTGGGACCTGGTGAGTGAGTGAATACAGGAGCTGAGCTCAGTGGGGCTGGCTGGTGTGTGCAGGAGTGGGGCGGCTGGCATGTGCAGGAGCCGGGCTCAGTGGGGCAGCTGGCGTGTGCAAGAGCCAGGCTCAGTGGGGCGGCTGGCATGTGCAGGAGCCAGGCTCAGTGGGGGGGGCTGGCGTGTGCAGGAGCTGGGCTCAGTGGTGGGGCTGGCGTGTGCAGGAGCTGGGCTCAGTGGGGTGGCTGGCGTGGGCAGGAGCTGGGCTCAGTGGGGCGGCTGGCGTGTGCAAGAGCCGGCTCAGTGGGGCAGCGGGGCAGGAGGTGATGAGAGATATATATCTATGATACTGTGTATGCGGCTTTATATGTGGGGCCATTGTAATATGTGCAGGACTGTATATAGGGCCATTATATTATGTGCAGGGCTATTAGGACTTTTGCTCTGGGGCCCCATGATTTCTATGTACACCCCTGGCCTCTCCTAATTAGCTCCAGTCTAGCAGTTGGCCGCGGTGTGTTGTCCTTCCTGCCCCAATCTGGGTCACTGGGTGAGTTAGTGTCTATCTCAGCCCAGGGACAAATTTAATAAATTTAACTCCCGGAGCGTTTTTTGATTTTTCGGTTTTGTTTTTCACTCCCCTTCTTTCCAGAGCCATAACTTTTTTATTTTTCTGTCAATATGGCCATATGAGGGCTTGTTTTTTGTGGGACGAGTTGTACTTTTAAACAACACAATTGGTTTTAGCATGTTGTGCACTCGAAAATGGGAAAAAAATTCCACGTGCGGTGAAATTGCAAAAAAGTGCAATCCCACACTTGTTTTTTGTTTGGCTTTTTTGCTAGGTTCACTAAATGCTAAAACTGACCTGCGTTTATGATTCTCCAGGTCATTATGAGTTCATAGACACCAAACATGTCTAGGCTTTATTTTATCTAAGTCGTGAGAAAAAATTCCAAAGGTTGCTTAAAAAAAAAAATTGCGTAATTTTCTGAGACCCATAGCATCTCCATTTTTCGTCATCTGGGGTCGGGTGAGGGCTTTTTTTGCGTGCCGGGCTGACATCTTCAATGATACCACTTTTGTGCAGATACGTTCTTTTGATGGCCCGTTATTGCATTTTAATGCAATGTCGCGGCGACCAAAAATCGTAATTCTGGCGTTTCGAATTTTTTTTATCGCTACGTCGTTTTGCGATCGGATTAATGCTTTTTTTTTTCATTGATCGGACGATTCTGAACGCAGCGATACCTAATGTGTGTATGTGGGATTTTTTTTATTGTTTTATTTTGATTGGGGCGAAAGGGGGGTGATTTGAACTTTTAGGGTTTTTTTATTTTTATAAACTGCTCAGATACTGCACATTTGGTACCTATTCAAATAAAGGGGCAGACATGCAGAGCCCGATTGTGGCCACTTTACAGTAGATTGAGCTGTGCTGCGCAGTTCTGTAAGGGTATGTGCACACATTGCGGATTTGGCCCTGCAGATCCGCAGCAGTTTTCCATGCGGTGTACAGTACCATGTAAACCTATGGAAAACCAAATCCGCTGTGCACATGCTACGGAAAATTCCACGCAGAAATGCAGCAATTTATTTTCTGCAGCATGTCAATTCTTTGTGCGGACTCCGCTGCGTTTTTACACCTCTTCCATTATAGGAATCCACAGGTGTAAAAACGCAGGCGAAATCCGCACAAAATTTGTAGAAAATCCGCAGGTAAAGCGCAGGTCATTTTACCTGCAGATTTAGCAAAATCTGCACGGAAAAATCAGCAGCCAAATCCGCAACGCGTGCACATACCCTTTCTGTGCAGTTCCCGCCAGCACTGGGAACAGCTGACCTGCGGTGTGCCAGTTGTTGCACCAACACCGATCAAACATCATGACCTATCCTAAGGAGCGGTCATCAGTCTTAAAGTAGTGGACAACCCCTTTAAGGGTGTGTACACACGCTGCGGATTGTCCTGCGGAATTTTCAGCGTGGATTTCACTAAATCTGCAGATTTTCAGCTGTTTGGTCTGCGGTTTTCCCCTGCGGTTTGACACCTGTCATGGAGCAGATGCCAAACCGCTGCGGAATCCGCAAAAAGAAGTGACATGCTGTGGTTTTGAAACCGCAGGAAAACCGTGCACAAAATTCCGCACTGTGGGCACTGCGGTTTTTGATTTTAATAGGATAGAATGGTACTGTACACTGCAGCTAAAACTGCTGCGGATCCGCAGGGCCAGATCTGCTGCTGATCCACAGTAGAATCCGCAGCGTGTACCCTTAATACACTGTGTGCAGAATTATTAGGCAAATGAGTATTTTGATCACATCATCCTTTTTATACATGTTGTCCTACTCCAAGCTGTATAGGCTTGAAAGCCAAATGACAATTATGTAAATCAGGTGATTTGCATATATGTAATGAGGAGGGGTGTGGTCTACTGACATCAACACCCTATATAAGGTGTTCTTAATTATTATGCAACTTCCTTTCCTTTGGCAAAATGGGTCAGAAGAAAGATTTGACGGACTCTGAAAAGTCAAAAATTGTGAGATGTCTTGCAGAGGGATGCTGCAGTCTTGAAATTGCCAAACTTTTGAAGCGTGATCACCGAACAATCAAGCGTTTCATGGCAAATAGCCAACAGGGTCGCAAAAAGCGTGTTGATAAAAAAAAGGCGCAAAATAACTGCCCATGAATTGAGGAAAATCAAGCGTCAAGCTGCCAAGATGCCATTTGCCACCAGTTTTGCCATATTTCAGAGCTGCAACATTAATGGAGTATCAAAAAGCACAAGGTGTGCCACACTCAGGGACATGGCCAAGGTAAGGAAGGCTGAAAAGCGACCACCTTTGAACAAGAAACATAAGATAAAATGTCAAGACTGGGCCAAGAAATATCTTAAGACTGATTTTTCTAAGGTTTTATGGACTGATGAAATGAGAGCAACTCTTGATTGGCCAGATGAATGGGCCCGAGGCTGGATCAGTAAAGGGTAGAGAGCTCCACTCCGACTCAGACGCCAGCAAAGTGGAGGTGGGGTACTGGTATGGGCTGGTATCATCAAAGATAAACTTGTGGGACCTTTTCAGATTGAGTATGGAGTGAAGCTCAACTCCCAGACCTACTGCCAGTTTCTGGAAGACACCTTCTTCAAGCAGTGGTACAGGAAGAAGTCGGTATCGTTCAAGAAAAACATGATTTTCATGCAGGACAATGCTCCATTACATGCATCCAAATACTCCACAGCGTGGCTGCCCAGTAAAGGTCTAAAAGAAGAAAAAATAATGACATGGCCCCCTTGTTCACCTGATATGAACCCCATAGAGAACCTGTGGTCCCTCATAAAATGTGAGATCTACAAGGAGGGAAAACAGTACATCTCTCTGAACATTGTCTGGGAGGCTGTGGTGGCTGCGGCACGCAATGTTGATCGTAAACAGATCAAGCAACTGACAGAATCTATGGATGGAAGGCTTTTGAGTGTCATCATAACGAAAGGTGGCTATATTGGTCACTGTTTTTTTTGTTTTTTTTGTTTTTGAATGTCAGAAATGTTTATTTCTTAATTTTGTGTTGCTATATTGGTTTACCAGGGGAAAATAAACAAGTGAGATGGGTATATATTTGGTTTTTATTAAGTTGCATAATAATTCTGCACAGTAATAGTTAGGCCTCTTTCACACTTCCGTTTTTTACAATCAGTCACAATCCGCCAGGTTTTGAAAAAAACGGATCCTCAATTTTCTTTTGAGGATCCGTTTTTTTCCCCATTGACTTGCATTAATGGCGGATTGTGACGGATTGCTGTCCATTGCATCCGTTTTCTGGCGGATCCTCCAGACACTGATTTAACCCTAATTTCTTTCTGGGTGCTGGACAAAACAAGAAAAAAAAAATTCTCTCTCTCTCTCTCTCTCTCTCTCGCCAGCAGTTCCTTTATTTCCTCATTTTCGGGATCCGTCTCAAAACGGATCCTGTGCCATCCGTTCACATCAGTTGAGAACGGATCCGCTTCTCTGACTTTTTGGCGGATTTGAACTGATGCAAAAAAACTGAAGTGTGAAAGGGGCCTTACCTGAAAAAAACAGATATCCTAAGATAGCCAAATCTAAAAAAAAAAACACTCCAACCTCCAAAAATATTAAGCTTTGATATTTATGAGTCTTTTGGGTTGATTGAGAACATAGTTGTTGTTCAATAATAAAAAGAATCCTCTCAAATACAGCTTGCCTAATAATTCTGCACGCAGTGTATTCATGTTTCCATTCTCTGGTCCAGAACTGGCTGGTGACTGACTTTTGGGTCTGATGAGAATTATATTTTTTCCCAGTCCTCCAGCCAGTTTTGCACCAGTAGCTTATTTAGCCAAGAATATCCAATTTCTATCAGTACCGGACAATTAGTCTCTATATAAATCAGATCTTTTGGGCCAAATAAGCTCCTGGTGCATGACTAGCCATTTTTAGTAGATGGACAATCCCTTTAATTTTTTCTTTATGTGGTGTATCATTAAGGGCTCGTTCACATGATTGATGATACCAGAGAATCAGATCGATTATGGTAATGACATTGATCACACTCTGATCTGAGTTTTGATCAGTGTCAGTTTATGGTGATCTGATTCTCTCACATGAGATAATGGTATCACAGGTGCGGAGGAGATGGAGAATCTACATTATTCCATCTTCTCCATTCTTTGTGTCAAATTAAATCAGACTGTAGTCCGAAGTGTCACACGCACCCATAGACGTGTATAGGTGCACATGATCTGATTTGGGCGCCGCTTGTAGTATGTTGCAATTTTTTTTTCTTTTCAAAACCAAAAATGTCAGCAGGGTCACGGGGCATATGCGCAGTCATAGAATGCCATATCTCCCACATTTTAAAGACAAGGAGGGACATATACTGTAGTTTTTCACCTATTTAACTCCCTTACTGTTCTCACCCACAAACTGTACAGAAAAGGCTGCATAGAAGATACACTCCTATTTTATTGTTTTGAATGTGGGCTGCTTTGACTTGTGTGCCAGGGGTGATTTTCAGTCCCAGTCTGGCCCTGAACAGAAGTGATAATGAAGGTGAATTTACAGATCACAAAATAGAAAACTACTTAAGACAGAATGGTATAGAACACCAGAAAACTGTTCCGTACACACCTGAACAAAATGGAGTAGCAGAAAGGAAAAACAGAACTCTGACAGAAATGATGAGATGTATGCTGACAGATTCCAAACGACCAGAGAAATATTGGGGTGAGGCAACAATGACAGCTACATATCTGCAAAACAGACTTTTTTCCAGAAAACTGAGGAAAACTCCATATGAACTGTGGCAAGGTATGAAACCAAGTGTCAATCATTTAAAAGTTTTGGATGTAAAGTTTCTATATTCCTTCCAACAGAAAAACGTTCCAAACTTCAAATCAGATCCATGGAGGGAATATTTGTTGGATATAGTGAAAATTGCAAGGGATACAGAATCCTAGATCCCAAAACAGACAAAGTCACGGTGAGTAACAGTGTGACATTCATTGAGGATCTAAATGAAGACACTATGATTTCAATTGACACAAAAAATGAGAAAAACAGCAGTGACATAGCTGAAGAGGTATCTGATGAGAAAGTAGTTGAAATTGATGAAGAACAGAATACTGAAAATGAAGAAATACAACTACAAACAGACACAGAACCAAGATGTTCAATGAGAGAGAACACAGGAAAACCACCAAAACGTCTCTCATACAAGACAAGCACAAGTAAAATTTATGAACCTACCACTTGGGAAGACATATCTAAACTCCCTAAAGAAGAAGCTAATAAATGGATAGAAGCAACAGAAACAAAAATGAAATCCATGCATGACTCAAATACATGGACACTGACAGATTTGCCAGAAGGAAGAAAAGCCATAGAATGTAAATGGATTTTTAAAGTAAAATACCAAACAGATGGCACACCTGAAAGATACCGAGCAAGACTCGTAGCTAAAGGATATTCTCAAAAATATGGAGAAGACTATGATGAGACATTTGCTCCAGTTGTCAAACATACAATAATAAGAACTTTACTTACAGTTGCAGCAATGAAACAGATGGAACTGATACATCTGGATGTAAAGACAGCATTTTTGAATTGAGATTTAACAGAAGACATTTACATGGAACAACCTCCAGGATTCAAAGATGAAAGAAGCCCAAACAAAGTTTGCAAACTACAGAAAAGGATATATGGTTTAAAGCAAGCAGCTAAAGCGTGGAATGACAAAATCACGGAAGTGCTTACAAATAAAAATTTTCAAAGAAGCAAAGCTGATCCATGTTTGTACACAAAAAGGGTGATGAATAGATAGATATATCTACTCATATATGTAGACAACATTTGATTTGTGATGAACAAGAAAGGGATAAAGAAAACATTCTAAAAATCCTGAAGCAACATTTTGAAATCAAAGACTTGGGAAATGTGAAACATTACCTAGGAATACAGATAGAAAGAGAAGATGGAAGTTTTCTACTGAATCAATAGCACATGATTCAAGACATAACAGAAAAATTTGGATTGAAGGATGCAAAACAGTAAAGTCTCATATGGAAACTAATTATCTTAAAGAGATGAATAGTGAGAAAAATGCGTTACCAAATAATGAAGAGTACAGAACAGCAATAGGAAAACTACTGTATCTAGCGACTGTTACCAGGCCAGACATCGCAGCAGCAGTAGGAATCCTGAGTAGAAAGGTGTCAAAACCAAATAAAGTTGACTGGAATGCTGTAAAGAGAGTAATGTGTTATTTGAAAGGAACCAGCAACGTTAAGCTCAAACTACCCACAAGTGATAATTGCATTTTAACAGGATGCAAAGTCCAGAAATAGAAGGCGAGCACCATCACAATAGTCCACACATCCGAACCATCATACGTGTATAAAAGAGACGCAGCTGGCAATACCTGTCAGGAACACCGCACTACACTTGCTCACTGAGCCAGTGCGCGTGTCCTGAGTACAGAAACAGTGCTAAAAGATACCTGTGGAGCAGGGCAGCAGAGGTGGCAATGCGTGCTTCAAACTATCGGTGTCAGGATCCTGTCAGCGCCGGAAAGTAAAGATGCACAGAACCTGAGGACACTGAAGTTAGCAAGCTGGCACAGGACCTATGGTCATGTGACTGCAAGGGGGAGGGGCTTAGCATCCTGCTTTCAGAGATGACAGGACACCATACAACAACTCAGAGTCAGGCAAAACGGAGGTCACACACAGTACGGGCAAACGAGGCACAGGAGGGACAAACAGGCGGGTGGTCAGACAAAGCCAAAGGTCATACACAAGAGGGCGACGTGGTACCAAGGGGATGAGCAGAGAGAAGTCGGGTCACAAGCAGAGAGTCATACACGAGAGGTAGCGCAGTACAAGAGGGAGGGACAGGCAGAACTCGTAACAGGGACAGAACCGGATCAAAGCCAAACAAGCAAGCAACATATCATGCACATGGCACATGTACGCACAAGGTCAACTAACTCAGCCGAGGGCAGGAGTATAACTGACACCAGACCTAGGTCCAGTGAGCATTAAATAGCTGCCCTCTGCCAGAGAGAGGCGGAACAATTAACCCACAGTCTGATCAGGATGGGCCAAAGCGAAACCCAGTCCTGGATCATGACAATACCACTGTTTTACCCTTAGGTGCACATTCATGGAAAATAAGCTAATCCCCATAGCAAAAAATAGAAAATAACGGCACTCACAGGGTAGTGTAGTCAAGGCTTTATTATAAAAGCATATCAACGGGAGAACAGGTGCAAAAAGGAGATAGCAACGACGATCATTTCGCGCTGCAAAGGTGCTTCCACAGGTTACATGGTGAGCTGCAGCCGGCCAAGGAGGAAATACCCACAACCAGAAGTCAGGACCCCTCCCACCGGTGCCGCTCACCTGCTGAGCAATCAACAAAACAGCAAAAAAATATATATGCATAGTTCACATATAATAGTACCATAAATACAAAAGGAAAAGAGAAAAAAGCCAAAAAATAGTGATTTTTCACAAAAAAAAATTTTTTTTACAAAAAAAATCTTTTTTCATTTCACAACAAAACAGACATATCAATCCTCTCATTAAGTCCCGTACGCTCTAAAGCACGGGTTTGCATAATCCACCTGGCCTCTCGTTTCAGTAAATTCCTATTGAGATCACCTCCCCGTGAGGGTAAAGTAACCCTTTCTATGCCAGCAAATGATAATGCATCGGGATTGCCACCGTGTGCTTTTCTCATATGGTTAATAAGTCTAGGGACCCCTTTGCCTGTCAAAATGGAATTGAAGTGCTCCCTAAACCGAACATAAAGAGGACGTATAGTTTTCCCTATGTAAAATAACTTACAATGACAAAATAAAACATAAACAACATGAGTGGTTTTACATGAAATAAAATCAGTGACATAATGAGTTACCGCACCTATACGTAAACAACGGTCGGTCAAGAATGTGATGAGAACAAAACGGACACTGCCCACATCGATAATTACCTTTTGGGGGCATCAAATTGAGCCAATTACTGTGTGGGTCTTCCATGCGATTATGCACAAGAATATCCTTTAAACTGACAATTTTCCTACAAGCAAAAAGGGGTCCTCTCTCCACTACTTCTGATAAATCAGTATCGTGACTTAAAATGTGCCAATTTTTACGGATTGCAGACCTGACTGCCCCGTCCATTGGACCAAAATCAAACAAAAAAGCAAACCTCTTTTCATCCTTCTTGCAATTAACCCTTTTATTAGCCTCACCACTTGAGTTCTGATTAAACCTGGTCTGTGATTTTTTTAGCAGGTTTTCAGGGTAACCCCTCTTCAAAAATCTGTTATATAATTCTCGCGATTGGTCAACAAAGCCTTTCTGGGTATTATTTATACGTTTTAGTCTAAGAAACTGACTATACGGTAAAGAATTTTTCATGTAAAAAGGGTGATAATAACTGTCATAGTGGAGCATGGCATTAGTGGATGATGGTTTACGAAAAGCTGAAGTAAAGAGAGAACCCTCTCTAACCTCTAAAAGAACGTCCAAAAATTCAATTGAGGTGCCCCCAAATTTGGAAGTAAATGACATATTCATGTCACCTAAATTATTAAGATACTCCACAAAATTGTCAAATGCATCTGGGGGGCTGTCCCACACAATGAATACATCGTCCACATCTATATAAGAGGCATCGTGATTACTCGCTAATCCCGCCCCCTGCACAGTAGCTATGCCCCCCACCACATCACCACACACAATCCCGCCCCCCACCCCATTACCACACACAATCCCGCCCCTCCACCACATTACCACACACAATCCCGCCCCCACCACATTACCACACACAATCCGGCCCCCACACCACATCACCACACACAATCCCACCCCCCGGTCACATCACCACACACAATCCCGCCCCCCCACCACATCACCACACATAATCTCGGCCCCCCACCACATCACCACACATAATCCCGCCCCCACCACATCACCACACATAATCCCGCCCCCCACCACATCACCACACATAGTCCCACCCCCCACCACATCACCACACATAATCCCGCCCCCACCACATTACCACACAATCCCACCCCCACCACATTACCACACACAATCCCGCCCCTCCACCACATTACCACACACAATCCCACCCCCCACCACATTACCACACACAATCCAGCCCCCACACCACATCACCACACACAATCCCACCCCCCAACACATCACCACACACAATCCCGCCCCATCACATCACCACACACAATCCTGCCCCTCCACCACATCACCACACACAATCCCGCCCCCCACCACATCACCACACATAATCCCACCCCCCACCACATCACCACACATAATCCCACCCCCCACCACATCATCACACATAATCCCTCCCCCCACCACATTACCACACATAATCCCGCCCCCCACCACATTACCACACATAATCCTGCCCCCCACCACATTACCACACACAATCCCATCCCCCACCACATTACCACACATAATCCCGCCCCCCACCACATTACCACACATAATCCCACCCCCCACCACATTACCACATGAGGCTCCGTCCCCCAACATTACCACACAAGGCTCGGTCCCCACACATTACCACACGAGGCTCCATCCCCACACATTACCACAAGAGGCTCCGTCCCCACACATTACTACACGAGGCTCCGTCCCCCCACATTACCAAACGAGGCTCCGTTCCCACACATTACCACACGAGGCTCCGTCCCCACACATTACCACACGAGGCTCCGTCCCCACACATTACCACACAAGGCTTCGTCCCCACATATTACCACACGAGGCTCCGTTCCCCCACATTACCACACGAGGCTCCGTCCCCACACATTGCCACACGAGGCTCCATTCCCCCCACATTACCACACGAGGCTCCGTCCTCACACATTACCACACGAGGCTCCATCCCCACACATTACCACACAAGGCTCTGTCCCCACACATTGCCACGCGAGGCTCTGTCCCCACACATTACCACACGAGGCTCCGTCCTCACACATTACCACATGAGGCTGCATCCCCACACACCACACAAGGCTCTGTCCCCACACATTAACACACAAGGCTCCGTTCCCCCACATTAACACACAAGGCTCCGTCCCTGCACATTACCACACGAGGCTCCGTCCCCGCACATTACCACATGAGGCTCCGCCCCCACAGATTACCACACGAGGCTGCGTCCACACACAATACCACATGAGGCTCCGTCCCCCCACATTACCACACGAGGCTCCGTCCCCCTACATTACCACACGAGGCTCCGTCCCCACACATTACCACACGAGGCTCCGTCCCCACACATTGCCACACGAGGCTCTGTCCCCACAGATTACCACACGAGGCTCAGTTCCCCCACATTACCACATGAGGCTCCGTCCCCACACACTACCACATGAGGCTCTGCCCCCCTACATTACCACATGTAGCACTTCCTTTCTATGTAATTCAACCACTTCAGCCAAGGTAAACGTACATTTAATTGAATCCGCATTCTCCCAAACAAAATGAGCCAAGAAAAGTCACCAGGTCCATCTCACAGGCCGCAGGAAAATCCGGACAACGATGCAGTAGCTGCTCGACAACAACAATATCGACAAAATCGTCGGATTGGTTATCAACAATGAACACCTGAGCAGATTGATAAGGACAGAGAGAGATATCACAAGGTTTATATCAACCGAGTGACAGAAAGAAGGGAAGCTGATATATATAACCAGCGTCAACGAAGAAGGAATTTGACACCTGCGGAAGTTGAAAACAACAATGCCCGTCGACATAAACTGCCACCACCTTCGAGGTATGCAGCAAGAAATCCAGAGAATATACCCAGTGAACACCACGTGGGAAAGTGAGACGTTACGTGTAATGATTGCGGTGCATCTCACTTTTGGAAAGAAAAATTACACAGTGCAAAGTTTGTGTCGTGCTGCGGAAGTGATACTATACACTTACGTGAAGTAAATGAATATCCTCAGCAGTTTCAAGCAGGGTTAACTGAAGATACGAACGAGGCAAAAATTTTTAGAAAGAACATCAGAAAGTACAACAGTGCTTTTGCCTTTGCATCCTTTGGATTTCACTCAATGAAATTTTCCGGTGGCCCACCCGTTTTAGTCATTTATGGACAAGTGTACCACTGTATATCAACTTCTCTAAGGTAAAAGACCTGAATACAATTGCATTTACGTTTTTAATTCATTCCAACTCTTTTTTAATAATTAAAAATATATTTGTGCTTTCTTTAGATCTGATACTCCTTCATATTTACAACTCTACATCTTGGATCCTGAGTATGCAAACATTCAATGATTAAATAACAAGCAAAATGAAGGATGCAAGAGGGACATAATGAATACTATTAACTGTTTACTCAGAGATATCAACCCATTTGCTCATGCTTTCAAGATGATGAAGGATTTGATTGATCAGCGTGGCTATGACCAGCATAAAATTGAAATGTGGATAACCAAGGATAGACAACACGACCCTCGCCGATACAACTTGCCGACAGCCAATGAAGTTGCAGCTGTGTTTGTCTCTGATACGGGAGAGCCGCCGATCAAAAGAAACATTGCCGTTCATCCCATTGGGCAGCGAGGAGTACAGAATATTGTGTACCATAGCCCAAACTGTGATCCAATGGTGTATCCACTACTCTTTCCGTATGGTGAACTCGTCTGGCAACCTGGAATACGGAAGCAAGGGAGAACTGCAAAAAGGAAAAGTCATGAAATGGAGGAAGGTGACGATGAAGAACAGGAAGATATCAGTCACGATGCAGGGGAACAAGAAAAAAAAAAAACAGAAATGTGTCAATGAGGGAATTCGATGCGTACTGCCTTCAGGATCGACAATCCTTCAACCCGCTGTTACATTCTGGCAAACTGACACAACAATACATAATTGATGCCTACCTAAAGGTTGAAGCACAGCGACTGGACTGGAACAGACAAAACCGAAAGAAACTCAGAGTAGAATTATATGTTGGGCTTATGGATTATATCAACAGTAGGGCTGAACAACAAGATCTGAGACCGGGTCGCATCGTCATACTTCCCTCTTCTTTTATCGGTGGAAAACATGCCATAACACAGAATTACCAAGATGCGATGACTTTGGTAGCAAAATTTGGAAAGCCGGATTTATTTATTTATTACGTTCACTTGCAACCCAAAGTGGGAAGAAATTCAGTCCGGCCTTTTACAACATGAAACAGCAATAGACTGCCCAGATTTGGTATCTACCATATTCCACTTAAAGCTACAAGAGTTACTAAACGACTTGACTGCAAAAAAAGGTGGAATTGATGGGACAAGTAAAGGCATACACCTACGTCATTGAATTTCAAAAAAGAGGTATTACGTACATTCATCTGAATGTTCGTAACAGTAATGTTAAGGATGGAATGATTAATAATGCACATTTAATGCATCCATTTATTGTTTCAGGTCTTCCTCATTGCCATATGCTCTTAATTCTGGACGACGAAGACAAGTTTCGAGATGCTATCGATTGTGACAATGCTGTTTGTGCAAAAATTCCTGACCCGGATATTAACAAGGAGCTTTACGATGTTGTCACCAGCTGCATGATTCATGAGCCCTGTGGAGCACACAATAGAAATTCAGCATGTATGGAAGATGTAAAAGGAATCTGGACATGCTCCAAAAAGTTTCCCAAAGACTTCAGCGAAGAAACAAATATTAATGTAGATGGTTATCCAGTATACCGCAGACGAAAAGATGGCATTAAGCTCAAGATTAGGGATGTGGAAGTTGACAGCGGCTGGGTTTTACCATATAACCCCTACCTCTCTCAGAAATACAGCGCACACATAAATGTGGAAATCTGCTCTTCTATCCAGACCGTCAAATATATTTTCAAGTACATGTGCAAAGGACATGATGCAGCCATTGTTCAAGTGAACGAAGTCAGCTACTGGCACCTACCACTGGGACGAGATTAAGACTTACATCGACACACGATATTTGGCATCGCCTGAAGCAATGTGGCGGCTGTGAAAATTTGAGATGTCTGCACGTTCCCATGCTGTAGAAAGACTTCCGGTACACCTACCTTTCCAACAATCAGTTTACTTTGAGTATGGAACGGAGCAGCTTTCTGTGGAAAAAGCTCAGCATGATGGCACAAGTTTTGGAAGACAAGAAAAAGAGGTGCTGACAATATCCTTCCAAGAATGTACTCTGTCTCTCCACAAGATATGGAAAGATTTTCCCTGCGCCTACTCCTGATGCATATCAAGGGTAAGTCATATTCATCTAATTGTACGTTATTAGATCATCCTGACTTTTTTAGAATTTTTAATTATTTTCTTTATGTTGTTATGTTTATGTTGTTCTTAATGTTCTTAATGTTGTTCTTAATGTTCTTATGTTGTTCTTAATGCTACATCATTCGAAGATCTGAGAACAGTGGAAGGACACACATATGAAACTTATATTCTGGCAGCAAAGGCCATGGGATTATTGCATGGCGATTCAGAGTGGGACAAAACAATGGAAGATGCATCTTTATTTAGAATGCCCGGTGAGCTTCGACAGCTATTTGCTGCAATCCTGAAACACGCCAACATCACAAGTGGACTTGATTTATACAACAAATATAAAAATAACATGATGGAAGACTTCCTCCTGACTCATAACGAATACATGGCCGAGCAGCAAACACTTGCCGATATCCAAGACCACTTACGACAGTTTGCTAAAGATTGCAAAAGTTGTGGGCTACCTTCCTCATCAGATGCGTATAAAATGTGTGACATTGTTGATGTGGAAAGGGAGAAACAAGAATCTGAAAGACTGCAGTTTCTGATGAACCTAGAACAACGAGGCGTCTTTGAAACAATCATAAATGCAGTTAATAATCCAACCACATCACAAAAATGCTTTTTTTTATCTGGTGCAGGAGGTTGTGGAAAGACTTTCGTGTACAAGGCTTTGACATCTACTATACTTGGGAATGGTGGTATTGTAAAAACAGTTGCTCCTACCGGTTTGGCAGCTACATTACAGAATACTGAAAAACGTAAATTTAAGATGTCTGTATTGAAGATTTTTTTTGTTTTACACAGGCGGTAAAACAGTGCACTCCGGATTTGGAATTTCGGTTCATTTGAATGAGAGAACTGTATCAAGTATTAAAAAAGGAACCTCAGTCTGCCGAGAGCTTTGGGATACTAAACTTATTATATGGGATGAAATTTCAGTGTCTCACGTTCATCTTTTCAATGCCGTTGATAGAAGCTTACGTATTCTCCTTCACAATGAAGAACCTTTTGGTGGGATCCCGATTGTTGTTGGAGGAGATTTTTGTCAGCAAGCTCCAGTTGTACTTCATGGAAATCGTCTTAGTATTGTAGAGGCGTGTGTCAAGAGCAGTCCAGTCTGGAAATCCTTCAAGGAACTGAAATTAATCAGGAACATGCGAGTCAATCCTGATGAGGTTGAATTTTGTGAGTGGCTGTTAACTGTTGGATCAGGAGTTGAAGATGGGAATCTGGTGGATTTTGTGAAGCTGAGCAAAGACATTCTGACTCATGACGTCGTGACGAGCATATTTGGGAATGACCTGAACTCTCTCACTCCTGCTGATCTTGCTTCCAGAGCAGTACTATGCCCTAAAAACTGTGACACGCTGACAGTCAATGAACAAGTGTTGAACATGCTTAGAGGTCAGACTAAATCATACTTCAGTGTTGACAATATTTCATCCTGTGAGACAGAAGAAGAAAGAGCTCAGTACCCCATCAAATTTGTACATTCCCTAACTCCTATGGGCCTCCCTCCTCATATGCTGAACCTTAAGAAAGGCTGCTGTGTCATGCTACTCCGCAATCTAAATCCAAAGAAAGGACTGTGCAATGGTACTCGATTAATTGTAGAAACTCTTGGCACAAATCTCATCAACTGCAGTATTTTTTCTGGGGAGCGACGTGGTCAAAAGGTTCTCATTCCAAGAATACCATTGGGCACTAGCGAAAATTGCGATATCCCGTTTAAGTTAACAAGAAAACAATTCCCACTTCGTCTGGCTTATACCATGACAATTACAAAATCGCAAGGACTAACATTCGATAAGATTGGCATTCTCCTACCTGACCCTGTATACACACATGGTCAATTATACACTGCATTCTCTAGAGTAACAAGTTGTAAAGGTCTTTCAGTTCAAATTGTACCTGGTAGAAGTCAAGGAAAGATCTTTGAAAATGACGAAAATGACTATACATGTAATTGTGTTTACAGAGAAATTTTAACTTAATTTATGTTTCGTTATGAAATTTGTTTAGATGCTGGAACAAAAATTCTTAATAAATATAATTCTGAATTAATTATTCAACGGCTCATATACAAAAAAATCAATCCTTAAAAGATACTTTATTAACCAATCATTAAAAAGTTTTCAAAACTTCAAAAAACAGGCAAACAAAAATAGGCTTATTGCTGATTTTCAAAATCCAGCCACAAACACTAGAGAGTCATTCCAATGTCAGGTAGAGGGTCACAAACCTATTTGTCCCTATAGGGCCCTATATCTCTCTCCTACCTGACAGCGGAGGTTGGCACCCTCTTGATACGCAAATGGCGCCCGCGCTCCTCGGCGGCTCTCCCTAATCACCCTGTTCACTCCTATCTAAATGACATCAGCTTGGAGTACAACAGATGGCCGGGGACAAAAATATAATAGATAATAACCCCATGCCACAAACCACCAAGACAAAAATATAAGGAATAGTAACTGGAAAAAACTCTAATTTTTGGCAGATTTGTAAACATTTGCTTTGGGAGGAAAAGGGGTCTAAATAACCCTATTTAGGTGTCTCCCTGCCTGACAGCGGAGCTTTTACACCCTACGTTACTCTGGTGCCCCCGCTCCACGTGGGCTGACCCTTACTGACCCCTACACTTCTCACCCAGAAAGAGGAAAGAGGGTGTCAGAACATATGGCCAAGGGAGACAGGGGTAATAAATTAGAATTATCCCTGAAAAAATCCCCCCCAAAGATGCTGGAATGAATAAAAAATGCACATCTTACTGAATCCAGTTTGTTTTTGATTTTACACTGTGAATAAAATGTATCATTAGTATTATTCAGATTTTTAATGATTATTATTGTTATTAACTTCATTTTAATTTAATTTACCACCTGCGTAAGTGCTATTGAATGTTGTCATTTTTCCTTTAGTTTAATCACCAGCAGCGTTAATTAGATAGCAATGAGCGTTCCGAGCGTTAGCTGGCTGGAAACAGCTAGTATCTAATATGCATCTTGATGTGTTTCAAAAAGACATTAGAAAGTGAATAGATATGCCTGTTTTCAAAAACAGCCAAAAAAAGATTGTCGAAAGTGCACACCACCGGAGTCCCCATCGCAGTCCCGACCTGTTGTAGGTACCAAGCATTCTGAAATTTAAATGCATTGTGTCTCAAAACAAAACAGATCCCCTCACATACAAAGTCAATGAATGCAGCGTCTTTGTCCGTTGTGGCTAAAATTTCCCTTATCACATCTACCCCTAGATCCTGGGGAATCTTGGTATAGAGACTTTCCACATCGATGGACACAAGAGAAAAACCAGGCTTCCATTCAAAATCTTTGACAACTTTCAAAATATCTTTAGTGTCCTTTATATATGAGGGGATGTAGCCAAGAAGAGGACAAAGCAGCCAATCCATATACTGGGAGAGAGGTTCAGTGAGAGATCCTATCCCGGACACAATGGGTCGGCCGGGAGGACAGGACATAGACTTATGTATTTTAGGAATACAGTACCATAAGGGTTTTTTGGGGAACTCCGGTAGCAAGCGTTCTGCTAATTTCTGGGGAATGACCCCTAATTCGACATATCTCCTGAGAAAAGAACGAAGATCATTTTTAAATTTTCCTGTGGCATCATTTTTAAGTTTCATGTAAGTATTAACATCAGAAAGTTGTCTGGTGGCTTCATTCAAATAAAGTGACCTTGGTAACAGCACCGTGTTGCCACCTTTATCTGCAGTTCTTACCACAACATCAGACCACTTGGTGATCTCTGACAAAGCTCGCTTTTCCTCAGGAGATAAATTAGAGGGAGCCCTCTTGTAAACCAAAGCCTCCACATCCTTCAATACCTGCTTTCAAACAAATCAATCACATTGCCTGGAGAAATCGGAGGCATAAATGTGGATTTTACACCCTGCAAAAACTGTTTAACAGATTCAAAAACCCCTGCATCATTGTTTTCTGCAGAAGCATTTACGTCACATAAACTGTTTAATAAAGCCGCATCTTCCCTGATGGTTGCAAATGCACTGGAGTCCGCAAGAAAACCCAATGGACCCACAGTGCATGGGCTAACCACATCAGGTGCGGCGTAGTCAGATTTTTTAAAAAAAGATTTGTGCAGATGTATTTTTCTGACTGCCTTAAAAAGGTCGATCTTAAAGTCCACAAAATCAAAGTCCCTGGGAAGGCAAAAATTCAAGCCTTTGGATAATAAAGAATGGTGAGCGGTGATAAACGATGATCGGTTAAATTGATCACCATATCACCTAGAAGGGTTATCTCTCCTTCCTGTTCCAAGTCACCATTTTTCTCTTGTACTGGGGCGTAACGCCTCCTCCTCTTGCCCCCTCGTCTCGTTCTCCGCCTAAAGGGACCTGTATTGTGGAAGTATGTACAGTATCAGATTCACAAACCGATGTATCATCTCTCAAATTGGTCATCACCGAGCTGTCATCACAGTAACTGGAATCAGAATCAGTGGTTAGATATTCCCTCTGATGTTTTTTGATATTTCCTGGGGCGCCTATTCCCCCTAAACTGCGGCCGGCCACTCTTATCGCTGCCACGATTCGCTTTATTCCAAGTGAAGATATGGCCTGATTCAAAGTCAGCTTTATCTCTGACAAATTTGTCTCTTTTTTCTGCTTAATATCTGCTTGAATTGGAATAAGTTTGGTGTCCATTTTTTTTATTTAAAACTGACCACTGCTATTCAGTTAGGCGGGACTTCAATTCCTCTTTGGTTTTAGTTATGTCCCTGTTCAGATCCTCATAACACTGCACGTTATATTTTATGACCAGTTGCAAAAGTTTCTGGGAACACTCCAGAAAAATATTGTCCCATTCAGTCTTGAAATCAGGGTTATCTTTAAAATGTGATATGTCCTTGTAAACTCTTAAACCCCGAGGCACACGGCCACAGTCTGTATAAGAACTGAGAGAGTTGTTAGTCCAAAAAAGCTTCATCTCTTTTTCCAGTAAAATGCCAAATTTGTGTTCCAAACTCTTGGTACTCAAAGAAAAAACCTCATCTCGTTGATCTCATTCCTTAAAAAACGCATCAACATTCTCCCGACCTGCTAAGAGGCCACTTGACACAGAGAAAGTCGCCGACTCCATTAGGAATTAGTCGGAACATGCTGCGCTCTATAAAAAAGCCACTCTTATTTGTCTGGCCGGGAAAGTGGCTACAAAATACGTGCTCAAGCCCAAAGAGAAAATCAGCAATACAAAGTCCAGAAATAGAAGGCGAGCACCATCACAATAGTCCACACATCCGAACCATCATACGTGTATAAAAGAGACGCAGCTGGCAATACCACTGTTTTACCCTTAGGTGCACATTCATGGAAAATAAGCTAATCCACAGGATACGTTGATGCTGATTGGGCTGGAGATCCAACCGACAGAAGATCTACCAGTGGACATATTTTTTTCCTCTCAGGTGGACCAATAAGTTGGACAAGGAAGAAACAGTCAATTGTGACACTGTCTTCAACAGAAGCAGAGTATGTTGCCGCAGCACATGCAAGTCAAGAAGTTCTGTGGTTAAGACTATTGTTGACAGACTTAGGACAACCACAGTTGGAACCGACAAAATTGAAAGAGGACAATCAAGGATATCTTGTTCTTGCTCAGATGGAAAGAGTCAATCCAAGAACAAAGAATATTGATGTGAAGTATCATTTTTTGAGAGATCATCAGGAACAAGGAGTCTTGAAGTTAGAATATTGTCCTACTGAAGAAATGACAGCAGACATCTTCACGAAGGTGTTGAATGCTGATAAACACCAGAGACTAATGAAAAAGTTGGGTTTGACTGAATAAGTCCTTACTGTTGAGAAAGGGTGTTGGCATATGCAACAGAAATGGACTTATTGTTTATGTAAAGGAGGACTTTACCCTAGCCAGACAGCAGATGGCGATAGTGTGAAGTTATATGTTTGCTGTATTGTGGTGAGGGAAGCTCTCTTGTTGTTGTTAGGTTTTACTTTCGCTTTTGACTGTATTATGCCAGCAGCACGGGCTGTGTGCTTCTGAATTCTTATCTCATGTTTAACCATAAGAAATAAATGCTGTTTACTCAAGATAACTTGCTCAGTGAAGTTCTCCTGTGTATCAGTGGATTCTCAAAAGATACACTCTGCTACAGATGTGAGGGGGAGGAGGACAGCAAATGATGAAGTGAGGGGAGTGGGGCAGCAAATGATGAAGTGAGGAAGGAAGGAGGACAGCAAATGATGAAGCAAGGGGGAGGAGGACAGCAAATGACAATGTGAGGGGGAGGAGGACAGCAAATGATGAAGTGAGGGGGACTGCAAATGATGAAGGGAGGGGGATGGCAAATGAAGTGAGAGAGAGGGGGACTGCAAATGATGAAGTGAGCGGGTTGAGGGGGACAGCAAATGATGATGTAAGGGGGAGGAGGACAGCAAATGATGTGAGGGGGAGGTGGAAAGCAAATGATGAAGGGAGGGGAAGGGAGACTGCAAATGGTGAAGTGAGGGGAAGGGGGACTGCAAATGATGAAGTGAGGGGGATGGCAAATGATGAAGTGAGGTGGAAAGGGACTTCAAATGAGGAATTGAGGTTCGGATTGGGGACTGCAAATGATGAACTGAGGGTGAGGGATGGGGGACAGCAATTGAATTGAAGGTGGGGGATGGGGAGAGCAAATAATGATGAATTTTGAGGGTGGTGGGAGTAAATGATGTATTGAATGATGGGGGAGAGCAGTTGATAATGAAAAGAGGGTGGGAAAGAGATAAATCATGATAAAGAATTTGGGCAGAAAGGGTAAGTAAATATAATGAATCGGGGGAGTGGAAGGTACAGACTGGAGGCCGTTGAGGATGCAGTGACTTGAAATGAATTGGGGGAAAGAGTTCAGGGGCTAATTAATGTATAAATTAGGGGGGAAACGGAGATTTATAGTTAGTGGGTGCACAGTGGTGGAATACAATTTATATTTGGAATGGTGGATTGCATAATAACTAATTATATATTAATGGTGAGTGCATGTCTGTATTCAGACGTGTAGTGTAGAAGAAAGGGAAAAAGTGAGGTATGTGCTCTGGAAGCGGTGCTCTAGGTAACTGTGTGTTATTTTATGCAGAGACAAGTACTGGCTGGAAGAAGTTATGGCGGTCTGTGCTGCATGAAAAGTACTTCAGCTAGAGACTTCACTGGTAAATCAGTGTGTTACCTGTACACTGTTGCTATATAAAGAGCTCCTGTGTATAATGTCACTAGTGATCACTGTATTATCTGTACACTGACACTGTACACTATGTACAGAGCTCCTGTGTATAATGTCACTGGTGTTCATTGTATTATCTGTACACTGACATTATATACAGAGCTCCTGTGCATAGTGTCACTGGTAAGTCAGTGTGTTACCTGTACACTATGTAGTTTGACTAATGGCTGCATAATTAATTGGAGATATGTGTCACAGGGATGGCTGCTCCCTGTGATGTAACCCAGAGTATTTTTTCTTTAGTTTACGTAAGCCTTTAGTGGCTGTTGCTCACACTTGGGTCTGGGTTACGGGTAGCTCTGAGAGATGGGAGGGTCAGGCTACCCATATACCTCACCCTGAGGTGAGGGTGCTCACTGTACCCCTTTTCCCTACAGAAGCCTGTGTTTAAGGATCTGCGGTGATGTCATAACCACGTGACTAGCCATGTGATAGGTACCTGGGCGTGGTTACAGCTATGTAATGGAGGTGTGTTTGGCACATGGCAGTGAGTGTTTGGGAGTCTGTCAGTGTGGACAGATTTCCATGTGTCCAGGCTGGACACTACGGAGTGGACGGTTTGACAACCGTGAGTGATACTGACCGGGGTCAGTGAGAAGTTTTTGTGGGATACTTCTGAGGAGAAGAGGCACCTGGGAACCTGTGTGGCTGACACCTACTGGTAATGGAAAGGAATCTGTGTTATGCTGACCTGGGTCAGTGAGAGACTGTTTATTCAATAGAGCTGAATGTTTAAGAGACAGTGTACTGGCTGCTGCATACTACTAAGTTTCTGATGAGCAGTTTATGCTATTTACTAAAAAACTGAATGGAATTTTTTTAACCCTGAGTGTCCCACCGTATGCCTCAACGACCAGCAAACTAGTAATCCCCATCCACAGATAGTGTGGGATGTTACAATTGGTGCTAGACTGCGGGCAACGGTCCAGGAAGCACGTGTGCAAGTGCTTGCTGTGGATCGTCGGGTCCATGAAATTTTTTTTTCAAGTCAGCTTGCTGTGGCTAGGTGGGGCCACGATGACTGAAAACGTCTGGAGGTAACTCGGTGGGGTTACAAAGGTGGTCAAAATCCTCAACGCAGAGTCGTCTGGAGGTCCGCCAAGCCGTCTGGAGCATTGCAGAGCCGTGCAGCAAGAGATTCTGCAGCAGCAGAAGCTGCAGTAGCAAGCGCAGGAGCCTCACTGTGAGGAACTGTTGGGGCAGATAGACTGCCGTGCACAGGCGGTCAGAGGCCTGTAGAGGGACATGGGAAGTCCACAGCTTGCACCTCAAGGAGGGATGGTGGCCCAAAAAGGGGTAGAGTCCCGAAAGGGGGTGGTGGCCCAAAAAGGGGTGTAGTCCCAAAGGGGGCAGTGACCCAAACAGGGTGGTGGCCCAAAAAGGGCAGAGTTTTCAAAAGGTGCAGCAACGGTTACCTCAGTGGACATGTCTGGGGAACAGCGGTGTTTGTGTTAGACTTATTCCGAGTGGAGCATAGACTTCCCATATGACAGACCTCAGGTGTGTACCATGATGTTACATCGTGAAGGAGTCTCTGGACGGCTGGACTCAAAGAGTCAGGTGACTCTAATGGGAACTCCTCTCGTTCTCTGACGGAGAAAAAGGTCAAGTTTTGCTGCATCCATGGGGTCACTGTGGACTATACAGTGGACAGAGTGATCATTGATATGTCCAAAGGTGTCGAGTGCCAAGATGGCGGTATAACACCAAACTTGCTGTACCCCTTTGAGAGGTGCCAGGACTTTGTGTTCTTTGAAGATGTATGGGAAGTTGATGTAGTGCTTGGTTGCTCAGAAGAGAGACAGAACGGTCACATGGAAGCCCCACTACAGCAGCAGGCTGTGGAGGTTCCTGTTAATGGGATGTATAAAGAGGAAAAGGTAGCGCCACCTAAGGTCGATAGTCCAGAATTCCGGGTGACCGGAAGAAAGTGTGGGTATGACCAACTCAGGGACTTAGCTGGGGTTACCAAGTGTGTGACCGTGGGAAATGAGGTAGCTCCAGGAAAGGGATCCGACACCTGTTTAAGTGGGGACTTGCTGTTCCAGGATGACAGGGTGTGTGGGGATGACTCCCATTCAGACTGTGACTCGAACATAAGGGAAAGAGTGTGCAGTAAGGTGGAGCCAAGTAAAAATGGCAGATCTTCCTCTCGTCGCAGAGGCCATGGAAATGTGGGACAGGCTACACCCTCTCAGGAGAAGGATGAGGAAGAGACAGGGTTAGGTGCAGATCAGGTTATTGTCCTTGATAAAGAGGTCACTTTATCTCTGACAAACTCCACCACAGAGATAGCTGGTGATGGGCTGGAATTAAAACAGACCTGTAGTAGACCCACATCTGCAATGCCAGGGAAGGGTGAAATGGCTCAGTATGATGGAGGCTCCACTGTATCTGATGCTGAAGAGCTGGAGTTCTCTGAAGTTACCAAGAGTCGAGAGGTACCTAAGAGTGTCGGTGGGCAAGAGAGCCCATCTGAAAATCTAACTAAAGAACTGATGGTGTGACAATTGCTGGCCAAAAGAGAACAGGATCATGAGATAGAGCTGCTTAAAGAGACAGTGAAAGAGCATGTCAAGCGAGAAAGGGTCCTGAAACAAGCGGTTGAGCATAGAGTGGATGAGTTGGAGAAGGAAGTCTCTGAGCTCAGAGGTCTCCTGTCAGCATATCATACCATGAACAAGACCATATTGAAAGATACGGAGGTGCTCAGAGAGACCCAAGAGAAGCATCAGCAGGAGCTTCTCCGGAGAGAGGATGAGCATCGCTGCCTGGCAGAGGAGCGGGATAAAATTCTCCAAGAGTTCAAGATAGAGAAGAAGACTAATGGCCATCTCCAGAAACACATGAATGACCGGGAAATCGAACTGTTGCGTTCTCTTGGTCTGATCGCAATGAAGGAGAATGAGCTGGAGATTCTAACCAAAGAAGGGGCCTCCACGGAGGAATAACTCCAACAGGGGAAGTGCCATGCAGATGGCCACACAAGGGACATCGAAGTCTTGGAAAACTGCACTGACGCTCAGGAGGAGGAGGTCCAAAGGTATGTTAAAGAAAGTGAGACTTCAGTTTTCAAGTGCGTAATAGAAGTACCCGAAGACATGCGAGAAGAGTGTGCCAGTAAGGATGTGCATGAGGCCTTCAGAAAGGCAATAGAAGCGTGTAGCGTGTACTGGGCCCCAGAAACTCAGCAGTTGGTCATACTGTGGACTAGGGAAGTCACAGTGAAGCAGCTGGACATCTTGAGGGTATGCACCTAGAATTCCTCTGCATGAAACAGATGATCATCTTGAGGAATAAGAAAGCCGCTTGACATATGGAGCATGCGAGGAAAGATCAAAGTCAGCTGGGCATTGTAGAAGACATTGTTCAAGTGCTCAGAGGTCTGGTGAGGAAGGTCATCGGAAGACTTGGGAAAGTGATGCAGGAGATTGTGAATAGATCCGGTGTGGTGAGAGTGAGAATTCCAGCTGATGACAAAGCCCAGGTCATGGGTGAAGATGGGATGGTTCCATTCCTTGTTGTCAAATCCATGGAGAGCCTTGGAAATATCCGGATGCTCCTGGAGTATTGTGTGACGTACCTGAAAGAGATAGAGCAGCTAAGACTTGAAAGGGAGCAGATCAATAGAGAGCTGCAGGAAATTAGAAAAAGATGTCCGCCACCTTCAAATCACAGTATAGAGAGATGAAGAGGTTCTCTAAAGACTGGAAGTTCTCAAGCTGAAGCTAACAGAGGACAAAGAGACAAATGGAATGACTGCTGTCTGAGTAATAAATACCATAGGAGAAATGACCAGCAGAGAGATAACAGAAGGTGGCCTGATGGAAGTGGTAGAGTAGTGATGCCTCAGTTAGCTCAGGGCTGAGTGACCTAGGCAGAAGACCCTGTAGTGGATGTGATGACAAAGTGTCAGACCAGACAGGAGGTATGGGTGCAAGGGAATCGCAACACGGTACTGACCACCTAGGATGCGGGTTTTCTGACAAGGGGCATCTCTATCAAAGGACGTGATGAAGATGGGTGACGAATGCCTACAAAACTGTTCAGTTGCAGGGCCTGACTTAGACAGATGGTTTAACTGTCAGGAATGACCGAGAAGGGTCTCTGGTCAGGTAAAAGAAAGTACCAACTCATCGGCTTTAGGCAGAGAGGGGAGGTATGCAGTGTGACTATTGGCCGCATAATTAATGGGAGGTATGTGTCACAGGGAAGGCTGCTCCCGGTGATGTAACCTATAGTATTTTTTCTTTAGTATACGTAAGCCTTAAGTGGTTGTTGTTCTCACTTGGGTCTGGGTTACCGGTAGCTCTGAGAGATGGGAGGGTCAGGCTACCCATATGCCTCACCCTGAGGTGAGGGTGCTACCCCTTTTCCCTACAGAAACCTGTGTGGTTGTGTGTTTAAGGACTTGTGGTGATGTCATGACCACGTGACTAGCCATGCGATAGGTACCTAGGTGTGGTTACAGCTATGTAATGGAGGTGTGTTTGGCACATGGCAGTGAGTGTTTGGGAGTCTGACAGTGTGGACAGATTTCCATGTGTCCAGGCTGGACACTACGGAGTGGATGGTTTGACAACCATGAGTGACACTGACCGGGTTCAGGGAGAAGTGTTTGTGGGATACCTCTGAGGAGAAGAGACATCTGGAAACCTGTGTGGCTGACACCTACAGGTAACAGACAGGAGTCCATGTTGTGCTGACTCGGGTCAGTGAAAGACTGTGTTTATTCAATAGAGCTGAATGGTTAATGGACAGTGTATTGACTGCTGCATACTACTAAGTTTCTGAGGAGCAGATTATGCTGTTTACTTATAAACCAAATGAACTTGTTTTTTTAACCCTGAGTGTCCCAGCGTATGCCTCAACGACCAGCAAAGCGAGCAATCCCCATCCACAGATAGCATGGGACGTTACAACTGTCACTATATACAGAGCTCCTGTGTATAATCTCACCAGTGATCACCATATTTATTACCTGCACACTGACACTGTATACTATGTACATAGCGCCTGTGTATAATGTCACTAGTGATCACTGTATTTATTACCTGTACACTGACACTGTATACTATGTACATAGCTCCTGTGTATAATGTCACTGGTGATCACTGTATTACCTGTATACTGACACTATATGCAGAGTTCCTGTGTATAATGTCACTAGTGAACACTATATTACCTGTACACTGACACTATATACAGAGCTCCTGTGTATAATGGCACTAGTGATCACTGGATTACCTGTACACTGACACTTTATACTATGTACAGAGCTCCTGTATATAATGGCACGTGTGACCACTGTATTGCCTGTACACTGACAGTAAATACAGAGCTCCTGTGTATAGTGGCACTTAGTATTATGGTTT